>NW_011494681.1:886812-917469 GCF_000754665.1 Bison bison bison
GGTGGTGTCATCTGCATATCTGAGGTTATTGATATTTCTCCCAGCAATCTTGATTCCAGCTTGTGCTTCTTCCAGTCCAGTGCTTTTCATGATGTACTCTGTATATAAGTTAAATAAGCAGGATGACAATATACAGCCTTGATGTACTCCTTTTCCTATTTGGAACCAGTCTGTTGTTCCATGTCCAGTTCTAACTCTTGCTTCCTGACCTGCATTCAGATTTCTCAAGAGGCAGGTCAGGTGGTCTGGTATTCCCATCTCTTTCAGAATTTTCCACAGTGTATTGTGATCCACACAGTCAAAGGCTTTGGCATAGTCAATAAAGCAGAAATAGATGTTTTTCTGGAACTCTCTTGCTTTTTCCATGATCCAGTAGATGTTGGTGATTTAATCTCTGGTTCCTCTGCCTTTTCTAAAACCAGCTTGAACATCAGGAAGTTCACGGTTCACGTATTGCTGAAGCTTGACTTGGAGAATTTTGAGCATTACTTTACTAGCATGTGAGATGAGTGCAATTGTGCAGTAGTTTGAGCATTCTTTGGCATTGCCTTTCTTTGGGATTGGAATGAAAACTGACCTTTTCCAGTCCTGTGGCCACTGCTGAGTTTTCCAAATTTGCTGGCATATTGAGTGTAGCACTTTCACAGCATCATCTTTCAGGATTTGGAATAGCTCAACTGGAATTCCATCACCTCCACTAGCTTTGTTCATAGTGATGCTTTCTAAGGCCCACTTGACTTCACATTCCAGGATGTCTGGCTATAGGTGAGTGATCATACCATCGTGATTATCTGGGACGTGAAGATCTTTTTTGTACAGTTCTTCTGTGTATTCTTGCCACCTCTTCTTGATATCTTCTGCTTCTGTTAAGTCCATACCTTTTCTGTCCTTTATTGAGCCCATCTTTGCATGAAATGTTCCCTTGGTATCTCTAATTTTCTTGAAGAGATCTCTAGTCTTTCCCATTCTGTTGTTTTCCTCTATTTCTTTGCATTGATCATGGATGAAAGCTTTCTTATCTCTCCTTGCTATTCTTTGGAACTCTGCATTCAGATGCTTATATCTTTCCCTTTCACTTCTATTCTTTTCACAGCTATTTGTAAGGCCTCCCCAGACAGCCATTTTGCTTTTTTGCATTTCTTTTCCATGGGGATGGTCTTGACCCTCTCTCCTGTACAATGTCACGAAATCAACAATAGCTCAATATAAAATTAAACATTTTTTAAAGTACATCAATAAGAACAGTTGTTGAACAGTACGTATGTTCTGTTCTGAGATGAGGATGACAAAGGAGGAAAGTGGATGGCTCTGGGAAAATATAAAAGAATTTAACCCCTCCCTGAGAAAGCAATGAAGGCTTCCAGAGAAGAGAAATTTCAAGCTGAGACATGAAGAATACTTGGAAGTTGTTCGTCAGTTAGTGTGACAAAGATAAAATGCATGAGGGAAGAAAAGATGTAGTATCAGGAAAGCACATGATAATTTTTGGAAAAAAGCTCAGTGTGATGAGAACAGAAAGCAGAGGGGGAAAGAGTGGGAAAGGGGGTTCTGCTGATGCTGGCAGAAGCCTGTGGGGCATATCCTGCAGCTGGTTCTTTACCCCAAATATCCAGGATGCTCTAGTGCCCTGAGTCCTCAGCTTCTTCAGGATCTCACTTTCCTTGGCTATATTCAAGGAGTGTTTTCTGCACAGCCCCACTGTGTTACACTCAGCACTGCACTAGACGCTGTGGGACCAGGGAAGTGAGGCAAGAGCAAGGAAAGGTCTGCAGTCGGCCTTTGGGGAGCTTGTGATCACACACAGATGGCAGTGTCTACTGAGGGTGTTGGAACCAAGAGCGTGCCCAGGTGGGCAAGACCATGGGGGGAGGGCAGAAAAGGAGGGCTCCGACATAAATCAATACTCACCCATCCATTCACTCATATGTTCTGTTTAGATTATGTTAACATAATTCATACAAATAAAGAGTGCTTGGCTGTAAAAAGCATCCCTAAATAGAAGCCAGGCATTTTGCGAAGTCTGGGGCTCTGATCTGGGGAGAAGCATTGGTCCTGCCTCAAGAGCTGAGCAGGCGGTCCTGTGTCCCTTTGCTCCTGGACACTCCCACTCTCTGCTTCAAACCACTCAGGGTAGAAGAGCAACTCTTCAACTCGAGTGGTCAGTTTTGCCAGCGTTTAAAAAGAAACACACACACAGATGACAGTTCCTAAAGAAAAAGGAAATAATGGTACACGAAGGAAAGTTTAGCATCCAGGTCCTTCCATCAGCAATGAAGGGATTTCTAGGGCTAAGTTACAGTGAAGGCCTACATTTTGCTTTTTATTTATTGTTCCTGCCAGGCCCTATATAGTAAAAAAAAAAAAAAAAAAATTTGTTTTTATCCCTTAAAATGTTAGTGTACAAATTTAGGCAGCTCTATAGGGGTGCAGCCGCAGTGTTGAGGGGGGTTAATGCAACGCAGTCTGGTTGAGCAGCAAGAAGTGAGAGGTGGGTTCTTGAACTCTGTTTCCGGTGAAGCATTCTCCTTTCTGGGATGACTCAGGCCCACGGAGATCCACGGGAGGGGGACCCACCTGGGACAATTACACTGAATCATGTGCCTTCCTTGAACAATTCACTCTGGGGGGAAGTCCCCAACCTGTGCCTGCCGTCCTTCGCAGAAGCCTTATTTTATTTTCTTTGCCTCAGTGGGAGAGGAAATGGATGCTATCACTACTGGATCCAGAAAGAACAATATATGCTAGATGCATGCATTTTCTAAACATCTTTTAAAGCAGGATTTTTTTTTTCTCTTTTGAAAGTCAGAAGACTGCTTGGAATGTGTATATTGCTATATTGCTGCCAAAAAGAAAGAAACAAACTGGGATGAAGTAACTCAATGAGAATTAAGTGAGGGCCAAGGCTTTTCCTGGGGGTGGGTGTAGAAGAGAGAGGGGTAGGCAGAGGTGGGTGAGTGCTGCCTCCAAGATGAAGACTTTGATAAATAATGGATCGCTGTCTATCTTGTGACCAGAAATTAATGGATGTACATGCAGCATTCATTTAATTTGCCTAATTACAATTTGTTCACACGCACACCACAGGGCTCTGTTACAAATGATTGCTCAGCCCCGTCCACTGGGGGAGGCTGGAAAGGCATGCTGCAGTGGTTTGGGGGGAAATCTGCATATAACATCTCCCCCACCAAATTATTAATTGGCTCCTGGGGAGGCACTGGTTACCGAGGCTCTGCTTAATTACTGCTCATGTCAAGGTTAAACATCTGCCCGCTCTAAGTGTGGGTACCTGCTAGCCGTCTGCTCCGGCTGCTGTCAGCATCTTTGTGTTTATATTCACAGCTAGGTAGCGCGTGTCAACACATCCTTTCCATGAAAACAACAGAAAATGCTGCCGTGACACTGTTTAGCTGATCACGGAGGGCTGTGTGAGTAGAATGTAAACAAGGGGAGGCACTGTTCTATGCAGAGCCGCCCACACTCCGTTGGAGATGGGGGGAACCCCACAGAGCCCCTTCCCTCCCAAGGGTACAATGCTGGTGCCCAAGGTTGGAAAATATTCCCAACTCATCTCCAGGTGTCTCCTAAAATTCCTAAAGCACTCTGGATTTCTTGCAAATGAAATGATGCCTTCTCCCAGCCCCACCAACCTACCAGATTAAAAGATCCTGTCTGGGAACATTAAGCTAAAGTATGTTTTGTTACTTTGTGTAGCTAATTTGTTACCCAGTCTTCAATTCAAAGGCACTGACCTCATTTAAAGACCAATCTCTGAGGGCAGAATGCTGCTACTGCTAAGTCATTTCAGTTGTGTCCAACTCTGTGCGACCCCATAGATGGCAGCCCACCAGGCCTCACCATCCCTGGGATTCTCCAGGCAAGAACACTGGAGTGGGTTGCCATTTCCTCCTCCAATATAATTCCTGTTACACTGCCTGCCAGCACTGTGAGCATCTGGATGTTGGTGCTTTTGATGTAATTTTTAGGGTTTCCCTTGTGGCTCAGCTGGTAAAAAATCTGCCTGCAATGGGGGAGACCTGGGTTCGATCTGTGGGTTGGGACGATCCCCTGGAGAAGGGAACAGCTACCCACTCTAGTATTCTGGCCTAGAGAATTCCATGGACTATACAGTCCATGGGATTGCGAAGAGTCCAACACAACTGAGCAACTTTCACTTCACTTCAGGTTCATTTCAGCTATTCCTATGTCCCTTGGGACCTCACATGTAACTTGCTTGGATGGGAAAGGTAAGCCAATTAGGCTAAGGGGTAACCCCACTTTGGGGCCTTCTCCACTTCTCTCCAAGGCTAATCAATATACATTGCACACACTAAGCTATCTTCGCAATTGGAAAACATTTCATTTTTCATGCCCATGTTCCATGTAGCTTGCTAGTAAAAAGGAGGGGAAGATGCAGGGTACAACTTTTGAAAGAATGATACAGCCCAAGGATAAATATAAACTGATTAGAATCAAATGGGTCCATGCTAGCAGACAAGTCAGCTTTAACTAGACCTTGATCCTCAATCAGCAAGCTAAATGACACAACCAGAGGCACCATAACAGTTCCAAGGCAGCATCAAAAGACCAAAATGTGGGCAGTGGCCCAACTCCTGGAAATCTCCACCCCTTCCCCAAAACAGCTGCAATAATCCTCCCACTCACTGTTGTTCACTGTTCAGTCACTCAGTTGTGTCCAACTCTTTATGACCCCGTGGACTGCAGTACACCAGGTTTCCCCGTCCTTTACCATCTCCTGGAGCTGGCTCAAACTCATGTCCTTTGCGTCGGTGAAGCCATCCAACCATGTCATCCTCTGTCATCGCCTTCTCCTGCCTTCAATCTTCACCGGCATCAGGGTCTTTTCTAATGAGTTGGCTCTTCACATCAGGTGGCCAAAGTATTGGAGCTTCAGCACCAGTCCTCCCAATGAATATTCAGGACTGATTTCCTTTGGAATTGACTAGTTTGATCTCCTTGCAGTCCAAGGGACTCTCAAGAGTCTTCTCCAACACCACAGTTCAAAAGCATCAATTCTATGGCGCTCAGCCTTCTTTATGGTCCAGCTCTCACATCCATACATGACTACTCATAGCTTTAACTATATGGACCTTTGTCAGCAAAGTGATGTCTCTGCTTTTTAATTCGCTGTCTAGGTTTTTCATAGCTTTTCTTCCAAGGAGCAAACGTTTTAATTTCATGGCTTACCCAGCCCATAAAAGCTAACCACGCCACATTTTCAAGGCTGCCAGACTCGCCCTCTAGGATAGCCCACACTCTGTCTGTGGGGTGTATTTCTATCTAAACCTGCTTATTACCTATCACTTTGTCTCTCAGTGAATTCTTTCTGTGATGAGACATCAAGAGCCTGAGCTTCATTAGGTCCTGAAACCAGGTACCATGGGTTTTGACTGGGTTTGAGTCCCAGTCACATGGGTTCAAGTCCCAAGCAGGATTTTTTGCCAGGTTACAGTCCCGGACACATGGGTTAGAGTCATAAACTAAGTCCTAATCTAAGGTAAACAGTTTCACTAGGAAGATGCCAATTTTAACAGCCAGAAGAGGCAGAAAGAAAGAAATTAACCTAAAAGTACAGTTTCAAAATAAATCAAGAAATGATCTAGAACAGGGGTCAGCAAAATACAGCATCCAAAGCAAACCTAGCCTGCTGTCTATTTTTGTAAATAAGGTGTTTTTTTTTTGGAATATGATCACAGTCAATCATTTATGCATTGTCTGCTATGGACTGAATTGTATTTCCCCATGGTCACTCCCTCTCTCCTCAAATCACATGTTGAAGTCCTAACCACTGGTGTGACTCTACTGGAGACAGGGTTTTGAGAAGGTAAGTAAAGTTAAATGAAGTCCTAAGGGTAGAGTCCTAATCTGATAGGATGGGTGGCTTTACAAGAAGAGGAAGAGATTTCTCTTTTCAGTACATGCACAGGGGAAGGTCATGTGAAGGCACAGCCGCCTACAAGCGAGGAAGGGAGGTCACACCAGAAGCTGACCACACCAGCACCCCGATTTCAGACTGTTGTTGTTTACTTGGTAAGTCGTGTCCAACTCTTCTGTGACCCCATGGACTGTAGCACACCAGGCTCCTCTGACCATGGGATTTGCCAGCAAGAATACTGGAGTGGGTTGCCATTTCCTTCTCCGAGGGATCTTCCCAACCCAGCAACTGAAACTGCATCTCTTGCATCGGCAGGTTAGCTCTTTACCATAGAGCCACTGGGGAGGTCTAATCTCAGAATACCAGCCTCCAAACTCGTAAGAAAATAAACTGGGAGGCTTGTTGGTTAAGCCTCCCAGTCTCTGCTATTTTTGTTATGACAGCCGGAGCAGACTTCGACCTTGTCTATGGCTGTTTGGGGGCTATGGCAGAATTGAGTGGTTGGATAGAAACTGTATGATGTACAAAGCCCCCAAATTTTACTGTCTGGTGCTTTACAGAAAAGGTTGCTGATGCTGGAGTAGTCTGACCACCTTTCCAAACCGTATTTAGAGACTAAAACCATTACATATGTAAAAAAGAAAAGCCCTCAAGACATATTAGAAGCAGGCAGTTAAACAGGTGATTAATATAAAGTAACACATATAAAGGTTTAGATTAGAAAAAAGTTGATGCACAGCAAAATATACATAAAACTCAATTACTGACAGAGGTTAATTGAAGGAAGTGAAAGAGTACAAGGAACGTGAAATCTGGCTAAGAATTTTGTATCAGTGGTTAATTTTAAATGATTTAGAGTTACAAACTGAAATGTCTATCTCAGACAGGCAGGTAGTGTGTGGGCACCAGACTCCAAGGAGCACATCCTTTGAGGAAACGGGCAGACATAGCTCAGCGCTAGCTGATTTTCAGTCCTGATTCTATTAAGAAAATAAAAAAATCCTTCTTGTAGGAAATCTTCCAATTTAAAAAAATAAAAAGCACTCAGTCCTACAGAGCAATGTGAGTAAAATCCTTGACTGATGAGTGACTAGTTCATAATCTTTCTGTTGTAGTATATATTATATAAAAGGTGTTTAAAAAGAAGCAAAAGAAAATATTTCTTTTGCTGATTTCCTTAATAATCACTGAGGGTATAGCTTCTAGAGATGCTAGCATTTCAGATAGATTCAGTGGCAATGCTTCCAAATTTAGCCAATAGATTAACCATTGGGGTGTCACATAAGCCCCATTAATCCCTCATTTCTGGCAAATGTAATGTGGTATGATGCATGAAATGCTAACTGACGTGCTTTAATTGCACATAATTGCTTTCAGTGGACAAATAGTATATATATTCATGTGTATACACACATATACATACATATGCGTGTATATATATGCACATTTTTTTAAAAAGTGAGAGCAAATAAGGTAGCAATATCACATTTTAGGGAATCCTTAGCTCCCAACATCAATATGCCTGCAGAAAATCCTAAATGATATGAAATGAAGACATCCCTTACGGTCTGACTAGAGCAAGAGCTTGTTTAATTAAAGCAAAATTGTCACTGTCTCTGGCATATCAAACTTTTTAATGTGGTTGACTTGCTTTAAAATCACCATTTTTCAAGAGAAATAATGGGTAGAGAGCAAAAAAAAGTTGTCTGAGCCTAAACTGATAATGAAAGACCACGCAGAGGATCCTAGGCTTTCTTAGGACTTGAGGTTCTGTTCTTTGCGGCCACCCTGTTTCTTTAGGCACTCAAGCTATAGACAATATCTGCCAGAGATGCCATATGTACTAGAAACCCTCTCATCAGAGGGATCAGGACCGGTACTGGTTATTTAATTAAAAAAAAAAAAAGTCGGCTAAATTGAGGAAACATTTTTTTTTAAAGATTCATACATCAAACCCTGAAAATTCATTGCATTGCAAGGACTGATGCTGAAACTGTAATACTTTAGCTACCTGATGTGAAGACTCAATTCATTGGAAAAGACCCTGAAGCTGGGAAAGACTGAGGATGAGATGGTTGGATGGCATTACCGACTCAATGGACATGCTGCTACTGCTGAGTTGCCTCAGTCATGTCCGACTCTGTGCGACCCCATAGATGGCAGCCCACCAGGCTCCCCCGTCCCCGGGATTCTCCAGGCAAGAACACTGGAGTGGGTTGCCATTTCCTTCTCCAATAATGGACATGAGTCTGAGCAAACTCCAGGAGATAGTGAAGGACAGGGAAGCCTGGCGTGCTGCAGTCGCAAAGAGTAGGACAGGACCTAGCAACTGAATGTCAATGTACATAGCTTACACATTTCATTTTTAATGTAAAATTATAAATGAATTAACTTGTCAATTCAGTTTTTTGATGGAGAGTCAAAACTTTGCCTTTGAAAATGCATCCTCTGATTAGAATTCCTCAATATCTTTCTTGCATTAATCATAGACACCCAATCCTTATGCAGTTCCTGCCTGCTTTCCACAAAGGGGAGTGAAAAATTAATACACAGGCAAAGCCAGTGAACACTTGAGCACCTCCAGAATATGACTATTTCCCCTAACCTATCATACTTGTCTCATCACTAATTTTACAGTAATTCTTAAAGAGAACGTATTTCTATTAAGTCTTCTCAAAGTTTCAGCTTTTGTCCTCATTGAAACCACAACTTTCTTTATTCTCACATTGATATTTCATTGCTCTACATAAGATTTAATTAAATTATATAATTAAAATAGCAACCATGACTGGGATATACAGGTTTGGGAACAAATACAGCTAATTCTTGGTAGGGATTCAACTCAACTGCTGAGAGAGGATGTGGGAGGTTATATCTGAAAGAAACCTATTTCAGGCAGACAGAGATATCATGGTCAGTTCTAAGATACCCCGATAAAGCGAATATGGCAACAGAGTGAGTCAAATGAATTTTTTTGTTTCCCAGTGCATATAAAAGTTATGCTTACACTATACTATGGTCTATTAAGTGTTCAACAGCAGTATATCTTTTAAAAAATGTATATACCCCAGTTGAAAAATACTTCATTGCTAAAAGATGCAGACTATCATTTGAGCCTTTGGCAAGGCATAATTTTTTTTTGCCATAGTAACATCAAAGATCACTGATAACAGAACACCATAACAAACATAATCATAATGAAATACTGTGAGAATTACCAAAATGTGACACAGACATAAAGTGAACAATTGCTGCTGGAAAAATGGCACCAACAAACTTGCTCGACAAGGCAGGGTGGTTACAAATCTCTAATTTGTAAAACAAAACAAAAACAAAAACAACAACTTAGTATCTGCAAAGTGAAATAAACTGCAGCCCAATAAAACGAGGTGTGCCTGCACCTCAGAGTGTTCGGTGAGATCAGGGTTCATAGTTTACAAGAGAAAATACAGTTCTGCTTAACTCTGTTTATTGTTTAAAGGGAGATGCTCACAGAAGTAAATGGTATACAGAGGGCAGAACGCCCCTTACCAGCACGTGATAGCTGAGATGGTTGTACACGAGAATTAGAATGATTCCTGGTTGCACACACAGTGGACACTCCGTAAATAACTGGGCACCTCTCCTTCGGGCCCTAGGCCAGCTGTTTACCTCCAGTGGGGAAGGCAAAGACTCTTCAGACTCAACCTGCTCCCAACAGTGTGTCTTCTCACCTCCCAAACCGGCTCCTCCTATTTGACACCATCACTCACCCAGGACCTCCGCCAGCTCAGCTCGGAGGAGTCATCCTGGAGTCTCTTCTGCATCCCTGAGACTCAACAGGGCATGAAGCCATGTCTGTTTTGCCTTTCATGTTTCTGATTTTGTCTTCTCCCCAGTATGATCCCTGCTCTGGCCTGTAGACTCGTTCAGTGCGGCCCCCCTGTCTCAGTTCTGTCCTTCACTTATCTGCCAGGTGTTCTTTCCAAAGTGCACTTCTGACCATCTCACTCCCTTTAGGAAATCCTCTGATGGCTGGCCACTGCCACCAACGTAACACTGAAACTCTTCAGCCTGGCCTTCACAACCCAGCCTTTCTGCCAACATTTTCAATGACATGTCCGAACACACACACATAACTTCATTCCAACCAGACTGAAGCAATCCCCAGACACATAAGGCTATTTCACATGCTCACTTGTTTCACCTCCTCGGTCTGTAAGTCCCCTCCTCCCCACATCCCCGGGCTAACTCTGCTCATCCATTAGGACGGGGGTTATCTGAGCCCTCCTCAGTTGTGATGCTCTTTGTTGTACCCCTTAAAATGCTGTTAAACTACTTATTGAATCTAGTTATGACTGCTGACTTTCTTGTCTGCCTTTCTATTAGACTGATGTTTCTCAAAGACATAGAACATATTTTGTTATCCTCTGTAAGAGGACAAAGGCCGAAACACATTGAACTCAATAGTAATTTGTTCAATGAATGAATGGATGGATGGATGGATGAGGGAAAAAGTCATAAGAAGAGATTATACTATGTCTTACCCACTGGAGGACTCTAATAGTGAAGCCATATACAACTGAGCAATGTTATTAAAGAGCAATTAATTCTAAAGTACCACAGCTGCTAATGATTCTTAAAAGAAACACTGCTAATGTTTCTTAAAAGGTAGAGGAAAGAGAAGCATAGCTCTAGGGAATTTTACCTATATGTTAAGCAAGAGCACCTAAATTACTATTAAATTAATGATAAAATAGTGTTGCGGTTTATTATGGAGAATTTGAGGTTTATGCTTAATATATGTATGTGTAAATATATAGAGTAGAGATATTAACAGATAAAGATGCTGTCAATTGGTAGCTATTGTATGGTTATTAGTATCTCTTTTAATTAGTCACAAAGATTCTGCATAGATACATGTGGTATACATACATATAATTCTGTGTCATTATTATTATAAATAATTATATATATTCTGTAGTATACAGAATAATTTCATGTATATAAAGAAAATTATACATAACATATATAGCTATTCAGTTCAGTTCAATCGCTCAGTCGTATCTGACTCTTTGTGACCCCATGAATTGCAGAACGCCAGGCCTCCCTGTCCATCACCAACTCCCAGAGTTCACTTAGACTCACGTCCATCGAGTCGGTGATGCCATCCAGCCATCTCATCCTCTGTCGTCCCCTTCTCCTCCTGCCCCCAATCCCTCCCAGCATCAGAGTCTTTTCCAATGAGTCAACTCTTCGCATGAGGTGGCCAAGGTACTGGAGTTTCAACTTTAGCATCATTCCTTCCAAAGAAATCCCAGGGCTGATCTCCTTCAGAATGGACTGGTTGGATCTCCTTGTAGTCCAAGGGACTCTCAAAAGTCTTCTCCAACACCACACTTCAAAAGCATCAATTCTTCGGCACTCAGCTTTCTTCACAGTCCAACTCTCACATCCATACATGACCAATGGAAAAACCATAGCCTTGACTAGACGGACCTTTGTTAGCAAAGTAATGTCTCTGCTTTTGAATACGTTGTGTGTGTGTGTGTGTGTATATATACACACACATATTCGTATGTGATTGCTATTTTAAAGCCATCATTATAAGGCTTAATAACCTTGAGACATAAACACCAGGTATGAAAAAAAGTTGGTTTATCTTCCTGTGGATAGTTTTGTTGAAATGACAGAATTTATATGAGAATGCTATAAGTAATCACATAACTAATAATTTCAGTGCAAACTGTAATGGTTGAGAATAATTTAAGAAATGGAACAAAAGTGCCACCGTGTGTCACTACCTATTTCTACATCTTAATGTGCATAAGAATCAAATGAAGATCTGGTTAAAATGCAGATTCTGATTCAGGAGGGCCAGGATGGAGCCTGAGACTCTGCATTTTAACACGCAAAAGGTGATACAGATGCAGCTAGACCACAGGCCACACTTGAGAAGGAACAGCATATTCCAATCATGACTAATCATAAGGACTCCCTGGGGTATTTTTTAAGATGTGGATTCCTGGAGGGTGTGGAGAAAAAGGACTCCTCTTACATTGTTGGTAGAAATGTAAATTGGTATAGTCACTATGGAGAA
The DNA here is from genome assembly GCF_000754665.1 of Bison bison bison. Classification (NCBI taxonomy): domain Eukaryota; kingdom Metazoa; phylum Chordata; class Mammalia; order Artiodactyla; family Bovidae; genus Bison; species Bison bison. The sequence goes on from NW_011494681.1 coordinate 898,785, forward strand.
CAATATGGAGGTTCCTCAAAAGACAAAAGAGGACTTTCCCGGTGGTCCAGTGGATAGGAGTCTGCCTGCCAATACAGGGGAACGTGTTCGGTGCCTGGTCCAGGAAGATCCCACATGCTGTGCAGTAACAGAGCCCATAGCTCTAGAGCCGGTGCTCTACAGCAAGAGAAGCCACCGCGATGAGAAGCCCGTGCAGCGCAACTAGAGGGAGCCCAGTGCAGCAGAGAAGACTCGGCACAGCCGAAAGGAAATAAATGAACTAAAAATAGTGTCATCATATGATCCAGAAATCCCACTCGTAAGCATATATCAGGCCAGAAGTATAATTCAGAAAGATAGATGCACCCTCTGTGTTCATAACAGTTAAGACTTGGAAGCAACCTAAATGTCCACTGACAGATGAATGGATAAAGAAGACGCGGCACTTGGATACAGTGGAACACTATTCAGCCATAAGAATGAATAATACCATTTGCAGCCTCATGGATGGGCCTATGGAATATCATATTAAGCGAAATAAGTCAGAATGAGAGAAGACAAATACCATATGATATCACCTATCTGCAGAATCTAAAATACGACACCAATGAACTTACCTAGGAAACAGACTCACAGCCGCAGAGAACAAACTTGTGGTTGCCAAAGGGGAGGGAGGTAGGGAAGGGGTGGATTGGGAGTTTGGGATTAGCGGATGCTAATAACAATATTATATACAGAAGGGATAAACAGCAAGGTCCTACAGTACAGCACTGGGAACTACACTCTATAGTCTGTGATAAGCCTAACAGAACAGGATATGGAAAAGAGTGTATATATAAATATATGTATAACTGAATCACTTTGCTCTCAGGAGAAATTGACACAACATTGTAAATCAACTATACTTCAGTAAGATAATTTAAAAAAATCCAAAAGCATTAAAAAATAGATTTATCTTTTAAAAAAGACATGGATTCCTGGACTCTCACCAATTATAAACAGACACATGCACATGTTCATGCAACAGAACTTTGAGGGGAGGGGACTGGGAAGGTAACTAACATGTAACATGTAAATACATATTCAACATATTTTCTATGGAAACTCACTGATATTCACTACAAATCCCTTAATTTCTGAGAGATTTACTCAGAGGCATCTTAAAAACTTCAGATTTGTGAATAAAATATCCAAACCAAAGTCACTGAATAACTCCTGCTTTTCATCTTTTAGTTCTATGTATGTTTGTTAACCGGAGAAGGCAATGGCACCCCACTCCAGTACTCTTGCCTAGAAAATCCCATGGATGGAGGAGCCTGGTGGGCTGCAGTCCATGGGGTCGCTAACAGTCGGACACGACTGAGCGACTTCGCTTTCACTTTTCACTTTCATGCATTGGACAAGGAAATGGCAACCCACTCCAGTGTTCTTGCCTGGAGAATCCCAGGGACGGGGGAGCCTGGTGGGCTGCCGTCTATGGGGTCACAGAGACAGACACACAGACTTAGCATAGCATAGCATGTTTGTTAACATTGTGCCATCCCTGATTATTTGATGGAACAGAGGAGGTCTTTAAAGTTTGAAGATTTTAGATAAATTCCTGGTTAAAATTGTATTTTAGAAACATTCAAAATTTTCTTTTTCGTCCCAAACATTTAGCTTGGATATGAAGATGATACAGTATGATTATTCTGGCTTTAAAAGAAATCGCTCCCCCTTTTTCAACAGTGTACCCAATGAGTTGGATTCTTCCTTCTACCAGCAATGATGAGGACAGTGATGGTGATGAAAAGAGCAAATACTTAAGCAGCATTTCCTAGATGCCAGCCACCTTCTAAGTGCTCTACATCAATGAATTCTTTCCACAAGTTGGTGCATGGTATCATTATTATCCCCATTTTATAGATGAGAAGACTGAGACATGAAGGACTTTGCCTAAAATCACAAAACTCATTAACAATGAGGACGGAATTTCATTTCAGACAGACTAACTCTGTGGTCTGAGCTTTTGAAGCTTACAATTTATTGTCATCATCAATACCTGAGGCTAAGATTTCTGGTGTCTAAACTCTATGGCACTGTCACCACAAGAGTCTACCAATATCCCAGCCCTTACTACCTTCCCTACTGTGCTCATAAACACGAAATCGGGGAGGACAACCATTTTCAACTTGTATATGTGCTTTGCATGACTCTAGGAGACATCATTCCTATTGGCAGTCCTGATAGATCTGTGTAGTTATTACAATTTTTTAGAAGACAGCAGTAAAGTATGTTGAGCTGTTTTTTGCATAACCTGCAGAGCTAGTAGTGGGGACTGAATTTTGGCATCTCTGATTATAGAGCTGTGGGAGCCTGGGAAACATGGCTCCCAGAATACTTTACCCCAATCAAGAGAGATGGAGTCTATCTCTCTATCGCTTGAATTTGGACCATTCTGGGACTCGGTTTGACCGACAGATTGTGGTAGAAGTGATGTCCAAGTTCAAGAGTGTAGGTTTCTGCTTTTGCCCTTTTGGAGTCCTTCTTTAAAAGTGGTTCAGTTCAACCTACTGAGGGATAAGAGGCCCTGTGAAGGAGAAGTGAAATGTCCCAGGTGACATCTCCAGGGGACTGGAAAGAATGGCCCTCCATCCTGTCACAGCCAGTTCCAAGCTGCCCCACCAGCTGAATGCAGCCGAATGAGTGACCTCAGAGGGCCTGGTAGAATAATTTCCCACCCAACCTACAGAATCAAGGGAATTAATCAACTATGATTTCAAGCTACTAAATTTTGGGGTTGGTTGTTAGGTTAGCAATACATACATTATATGATCCTTTGAAAGATAAACAAAATTTAAGGCTATATTACTATCTTTTCTAACTAATGATATTTGGAGAATTGTTCAATGTAATAGAGGTCTTTTGAGGCAATAATTTTGTATAAAAGTTGACCAAATTGGAGATTTAAAGGGACACATTTACTGTTAGTGATTTCCAAAATCACATATTTTCATAACTAGCAATAACTAAGAACACAATTAACTAAGTGCATTGCTACAAATTCTGAGTTGTTATCACTGATTTTATAATCTAAGATTTACAGCCAACGGATAGAAAAATTACTTCTTACAGCAAATTTGATAGTGTGTTAAAAATAATATAAATCCCTTCTTTTAGAAAAGATAATACAATATCAGAAATATGAATCTCCACTTAAGGAATTCTACTTCTAATTAAAGGAAACTATGAAGCAATCTCCATGGGTCTAAAAATTACTTTTTTCCCCCAGTTACTGTGTTATAAATCCCTTCTCTGTGTTGGTAAGGAAACCTGTCAAATTGTTTTACCACAAAGCTTGTCTGTACCACCTAAATTGTAGATCTTTATATTTTTTTCACCATCAAAAGTCTGTAAAGTACGTTTCAGATTAATTGTAGAAAACCATAAAACCTGCCTGGGGTAGGAAATAGTAATAGTTCACAAATTATATTTACTGTTAATCCGTTCAGACATAACTGAACTGCAAATGAACTTCCTTTTATTTTTTTTTTTCCTGCCTCAAACTAAGCCTCATGTTATCCAACACGTTATGATTTCCCATAATGGAACCACAGGCTTTCTTTCTTCTTCTCTCTGCACTGGTCACAAAAATAAGAGCTTCTGAGGGCTTCAAGATCTTACACACAGCAGAGCACTGTTTACTAGCCTGAGATAAGTGGTAATCCAACTCCATCTGTAAACAGACTGATGCCTGCAGGACGCGACCGAACATGACGACTCCATGGGACTATCATGTTATGCCAGTTACACACTGCCAGTAGCTCCACAGAAGAGCAAGAAGGCCGGTGGAAAGGGCATACGTCTCCTTTATTCTTGGGGGAAACTCTTTGGAAATTCCAAAGGTATAGAATCATTTACTGTTTTGTGTGCTGTAGGTCTCATTGCAAAGTATTAGTTGTTTGGAAGTTTTCTTGACATCACAGATTTTAAAAGTAATTGGCCCCATAAGCAATCAACAATCTTCTTCTAGCTTTTATTATTGGCCTTTACCATAAAGCATTAGCAATTATCAAAAATTAGTAAAATTTACTGGTAGCGCATTAAAATTCTTTCATTAGTTCCCAAGAGCCTGTTCGTGCTAAATTTTTGGTTTGGATGCATAGGCAGTATCTTCTTTAATTACCATAATATAAATATTTTAATTAGGCTTCTAATGGGTTTATAAGATTTTGGGAGGCTTCTGTCAGATTTGTAAACTAATAGGATCCAAGCGTCCACCCATATATATAAGGATTTTCTCACGTGCTAAAAAAAAAAAAAATAGTATTAAAGAATTCCAATGAGTGAGTGAGTCTCAAATATTGCCTGGAATTTTAAGGAAAACTTTTGAACCCAGCTTAATCCTTTATTTTATTATCCATAAGACTGATAATACTTCCTGCTGGCTGTTCTCTAAACTGATTATTGCTAATCTTCTGCTAGGTCTGCTATATTTTAATAGTTTATGGTAAAATAATATTATTCTTTTAATTTTAATTTAATTGAGTATTTGTAAAATTGGATTGTAAATGTTTAGGTTTACTAGGTTTTATGAATTTGTTCTTTTATAGTTCAGTTTTCTTATCCTGTATTAAAGTTGTATGTATCAATGGAATACTGCTGCTGCTGCCAAGTCGTGTCCGACTCTGTGCGACCCCAGAGACGGCTGCCCACCAGGCTCCCCAGTCCCTGGGATTCTCCAGGCAAGAACACTGGAGTGGGTTGCCATTGCCTTCTCCAATGCATGAAAGTGAAAAGTGAAAGTGAAGTCGCCCAGTCGAATCCGACTCTTAGCAACCCCATGGACTGCAGCCCACCAGGCTCCTCTGCCCATGGGATTTTCCAGGCAAGAGTACTGGAGTGGGTTGCCATTGCCTTCTCCACAATGGAATACTACTCAGCTATAAAAAGGAACATATATATAAAAGGAACATTTGAGTCAGTTCTAATGTGATAGATGAACCTAGAGCCTATTATGCAGAGTGAAGTAAGTCAGAAAAAGACAAATACTGTAAATTAATGTATATATATAGAATCCAGAAGGATGGTACCGACAATCCTACATACACAAAGGAGACACAGACGTAAATAACGGACTTCTGGACTCAGTGGGAGATGGTGAGGGTGGGATGATTTGAGAGAGCAGCATTGAAACATGGAGCAGCATTGAAACATGTACATCGCCATATGTAGAATGGAAGACCACCACGAGTTCAGTGCCCGAAGCAGAACACCGAGGGCCAGTGCCCTGTGACAACCTGGAGGGGTGGGGTGGGGGGAGGAGAGGAGGGGCTTAGGACTGGGGGGACACATGTATACCTATGGCCAATTCGTGCTGATGGATAGAAAAAGCCATCACAATACTGTAAAGTTTTTATCCTCCAATTAAATAAAATTTAAAAAATAAAATTGTGTGTGTGTGTGTGTGTGTGTATGCTGCTGCTGCTAAGCCACTTCAGTCGTGTCCAATTCTGTGCGACCCCATAGACGGCAGCCCACCAGGCTCCGCCGTCCCTGGGATTCTCCAGGCAAGAACACTGGAGTGGGTTGCCATTTCCTTCTCCAGTGTGTGTGTACAGTTTGTGTATTAAAGTAGGATGTACACATATTCTACTTTATGTACTATATTCTACTGTACAGGCTACAGTCTTATGACAGTTCAGTTACTGTGTTTTCAATTCCCTGTGTAGGCTGAGGATGAGCAGAATTAACTTTCTGTGGCAGAACAACTACTAATACCCATTCCTCATATGCATACAGCGTTTTCTCTTATTCCAATTTCCAGATTGGCTTAACAAAGAAATAATTATGTTGGAGTGAGAATTAACAGACAAGGGGAAGAGAACAGGATGACTCATACAATAATGAGTTAGAACTGAAGACATCGGTATGAACTCATGTTTAGCTTAATGCAGATACAAATGGTTATATATAGACAATATTTAAAGATATATGTTTATACCTTGCTCTGACTACCGAGAGGGCCTAGAAGCACCAACATCCCAGCAGCACTGAGCATACCTAGCACCCACACCTTGGTTTATAATAACCATTAATCAGTAAAAGTAGCCCAGGTTCCGTGGAGAAATGATTGCTTCTAGGACCCAGGTACGAAGTACACAAGGTGAGTCTGGAGCACCTTTTAGTACCAGAAGGTAAGGAAATGCTTTTTTAAACAAGTACACAACCCAACACAATCATAGGAGCCAACTGAAAGTATTTCCAATGCCAAAACTGGAAAAATTTTAGTAACAAAATAAAGTAACATTGGATTATAACTGAAAATATCTGTGAGGGCATACTGATATAAATATGTTTTGAGGAAATAAGTAGACAGTAACATACTACTTCTTACGTGGGGGCTACATACAGTGAAGGCCCTTGAGTAAAGCCTTAATATCTGAAAGAGAAATGGGGGAGGGATTTAGGGGAGAGATTTTTATTCTTCCTTCCAAAGAGGAAAGTATTTAAAAAAAAAAAAAAGGAGGGGCGAGGTAACTTTACACTGGAGAAATGTGACAGACACTAGGCCAGCCAGGTGATCAAGGTCAATGTTAATAGTGAGAAGTTAGGTACTATTTATATGATGTGACATGCATGGCACTTCACTTCTTCCTCCAAAAACACATAATCTTAGTCTAATCATAAGACAAACATCAGACAAATCTCAATAGAGGGACATTCTATACAATACCTGATCAATACCCTCAAAACCCTCTAAGTTACACAAAAAAAGAAAGTATGAGAAACAATCATAGCTAAGAGGAGCCTAAGGAAATATGATGACTAATTGTAACATGGTATCCTGGATGGGATCCTAGTACAGAAAAGTGCATTAGGTAAAAACTAAGGAAATCAGCTTAAAATACTGAACCAACACTAGTTCATCAATTAAAAGTAAAGTACCACATTAATGTAAGATGTTAAACAGAAGGAACTGGGTATGTTTGGATATAGGGGAACTCTCTACTTTCTTTGCAATTTTTCTGTAAGTCAAAATTTAAAGATAACTTATTCAAAAAATACATGATAAAGCATTTATGAGAGGGCAAAATGTTAAAAATCAAATTAGTGCCATGTACCCCTTTCCTAGCTCAAGAAATGATGCTAACCAAGAGTTTAAGTTCACTGTGTATCCCTCCTTACTTACATTTCCAACTCTCTACTCCCAGAGATAACCATTATCTTGCATTTGGTATTTATTATTCCCACGCATTTATCAGTCAGTCAGTCAGTCCAGTCACTCAGTTATGTCCGACTCTTTGAGACCCCATGGACTGCAGCATGCCAGGCCTCCCTGTCAATCATCAACTCCTGGAGTTTACTCAAACTCATGTCCATTCAGTCGGTGATGCCATCCAACCATCTCATCCTCTGTCATCCCATTCTCCTCCTGCCTTCCATCTTTCCCATCATCAGGGTCTTTTCCAATAAGTCAGTTCTTCACATAAGGCCAACAAAGTATTGGAGCTTCAGCATCAGTCCTTCCAATGAATATTCAGGATTGATTTCCTTTAGGATGGACTGGTTGGATCTCCATGCTGTCCAAGGGACTCTAAAGAGTCTTCTCCAACACCACAGTTCAAAAGCATCAATTCTTCGGCGCTCAGCTTTCTTTATAATCCAACTCTCACATCCATGCATGACTACTGGAAAAATCAGAGCTTTGACCAGATGGGCCTTTGTTGGCAAAGTGATGTCTCTGCTTTTTAATATGCTGTCTACGTTGGTCATAACTTTTCTTCCAAAGACCAAGCGTCTTTTAATTTCATGGCTGCAGTCACCATCTGCAGTGATTTTGGAGCCCAGAAAAATAAAGTCTGTCACTGTTTCCATTGTTTCCCCATCTATTTGCCACAAAGTGATGGGACTGGATGCCATGATCTTAGTCTTCTGAATGTTGAGTTTTAAGCCAACTTTTTTCGCTCTCCTCTTTCACTTTCATCAAGACGCTCTTCAGTTCTTCTCCTCTTTCTGCCATAAGGGTGGTGTCATCTGTGTATCTGATGTTATTGATATTTCTCCCAGCAATCTTGATTCCAGCTGGTGCTTTATCCAGCTCGTGCTTCATCCAGCTCAGCATTTCTCATGATGTACTCTGCATATAAGTTAAATAAGCAGGGTGACAGCATCAGCCTCGACCTATTCCTTTCCCTATTTGGAACCAGGCTGTTGTTCCATGTCTAGTTCTAACTGTTGCTTCCTGACCTGCATACAGATTTCTCAGGAGGAAGATCAGATGGTCTGGTATTCCCATATCTTTCAGAGTTTTCCACAGTTTGTGGCGATCCACACAGTGAAAGGCTTTGGCATAGTCAATAAAGCAGATGTTTTTCTGGAATTCTCTTGATTTTTCTGTGATCCAACAGATGTTGGCAGTTTGATCTCTGATTCCTCTGCCTTTTCTAAAACCAGATTGAACATCTGGAAGTCCACGGTTCATGTACTGTTGAAGCCTTGCTTGGAGAATTTTGAGCATTACTTTGCTAGCCTGTGAGATGAGTGCAATTGTGTGGTAGTTTGAGCTTGCTTTGGCATTACCTTTCTTAGGGATTGGAATGAAAACTGACCTTTTACAGTCCTGTGGCCACTGATGAGCTTTCCAAATTTGCTGGCATATTGAGTGCAACACTTTCACAGCATCATCTTTTAGGATTTAAAAAAGCTCAACTGGAATTCCATCACCTCCACTAGCTTTGTACATAGTGATGCTTCCTAAGGCCCATGCATTTATGGATATCTTTAAAGGACATAATTGTTTGCAAGTTTTAAATTTTTGTATAGATTGCATCATATGACACCTGCTTTTGCAGAGGCTTCACTCAATATCAAGCTTACATGATTCATATTAACTTATGTAGCTCTAATTCATTTTTTCTGCAATGGATGCCTCCATTACATGAATATGCCCAAATATGCTGATCTCTTTGATGGGCTCTCAGAGTGTTCAATCATTCATGCTGTTGAAAGCCTTTCCATTCACCTTTCATTTGACACCAGGGATTTCTCTTGGCTGATCCATTCCACATAGCACTCCACATTTCAGGCTAGCTGCCCAGCTCCTCTCTCCCTGCCCAGATGCTTCCTCATCCCCTTCCCCTCAGACCAGCCTTCTGCAGCCTCAATGTCTTTTCTCCTTATTAAGCACAGCTGTTTAGCAATTCTGTCCCTTCTCCCAAACACAAGTCCCAACTTGACTTTGTACAGTTACAAATCATCCAAGACCTCAGATGAACCAAAGTGTTAGGGGAAGCAAACTGATTGAAACCGCCCACCCTGGCCAGGCACCATAGTAACCATTTGTATGAGTTGTTTTATGACAGGAGATCCTGATAAGGAATACAGAGTAAAAGGTCGAAAGGAGACACCGCCTGTAGGTCCACTTCCCAGAATCCCTCTGGCTAGCATCCATCTTGACTGAGCGATGCATGCACCACCAGGAAAGACTCTGAATTAGAATGATTGGCCTAAGACCACCCGGAAACTAATCCCATCACCATAAAACTCGACATTGCGAGCCACACAGCAGAAAAGTTCTCCTGGGTTCCCTTACCCTAATGCTCTGCACCGGGTGCCCTTTCCCAGTAAAATCTCTTCCTTTGTCAGCATATGTGTCTCCTTGGACAACTCATTTCTGAATGTTAGACAAGAGCCCAGTTTCGGGCCCTGGAAGGGGTCCGCCTTCCTGCAACAAAAGGACCTGCTACTACTTCCCTAGACCCCTGCATCCCATGTAAAACTATGAAGAAAAATCAGTTTCAAAATTCCTCTGCTCAAATGTGTTTTAAAATAATCAGCTGTCCTTTTGTAAGAACAAATCATGTGGGTGTTAGTAAAACCGCTTTACTTAAGCTTGTCCTAAGTAAAAAGAAACATGTACCAATGTTTAGGTAATTTCTGTATGCTCTATGTTTCTCTTCTTTCCTTTGAAAACTACACGGATAAAAGTTTATCTTTGAAGGGATTCAGAAAGAATTAAGTGTGGACAAAAACATTTTTCAGATAAACAAAGTTGGAGTTTGGAGATCCTTGAATTCTAAAGAGAGAGGTGATTTTCAAACCTATAGATAGTTTTCTTAGTTGCATTCCCAAACTATAGAAAGTAATACTCTTGGTATTAAGGTACAAAAAAAATTGTCACACTTAGGTTTATATTGAGAGATAGTAGTAGAGTTACAAAAAAATCTATGCTGTTCTCTCAATTAGGAAACTATTTTTATCTGTTAAGGAGGCAAATTTAATGGAAATGAGGTTTTTCCACTAATTAACCTGACAACTGCAAGTCAGATACATGAGAAGGTGAAGGTGTGTGTGTACATGTTTGTGAGGAGTAGTGTTGGTGATGAGAACAGCCTCAGCTAAAACAGCACTTCAGATATAAACCCAAATTTCTAAATTGAGATAGTGACAGTAAAAATGGAGAAAAAATGGAAAAGATTTTTACAGTGATATGACAATATCACTTGGCCAGACTGATGAGTTGATGGGGGAAAAGGTGTGAGAGAAGTCCAGGTAATTACATAATCACACGTGCAGGGCACCGGGATGAGGGTGGCACCACTGACAGCAACAGAGAGCACGGAGCTGCGCCGCGCAGACCAGGAAGACAGCACCCAGAAGGAGCCAGCCCAGAAAGGCAGAGAACACCAGACCTCCAAATGAGAGGCGAGGCTGCTCTGATAGTCAGCAGAGCGCCAGTGAGGGGGACTGAAGAGGAGAAAAGTACAGAGGTTCCTTAAAAAACCATCATTGGAAAAGATGTACCCCAATGCTCACTATTTACAACAGCCAAAACATTAAGCAACCTACATATCCACTGACAGAAGAATGGATAAAGAAGATGTGGCATATATGAAATGGACCACTACTCAGCCATAAAAAAGAATGAAATGATGCCACTCGCTGCAACATGGATGGACCTAGAGATTATCACACTAAGTGAAGTTAGACTCAGAGAGACAAATAGCATTTTATAGCACATACTTTTTAAAAAATGGCACAAAGGAACTCATTTACAAAACAGAAACAGATGTGCAGATATCAAAAACAAACCTATGGTTACCAAAGAGGAAATATGGGGGGAGGGATAAATCAGAAGTTTGGGATTAATAACACACAATACAATATACAAGACAGATAATCAACAAGGACCTAGTGTATAGCACAGGGAACTCCATGTTCTGTGATAACCTATGTGAGAAGAGACTCTGAAGAAGAATGCACATGTGCATATGTGTGTGTATGTGTGTGTGTATATATAACTGCTGGTTTTGCTGAAACTAACACCATTGTAAATCAACTATAGTCCACTAATTTAAAAAAAAAAGACTGGTATTTTTAAAATGAGACCAGTGAAGAGGATGGGACAAAAAAAAAATTGAGTTTCATATTGTGGAAGCTAGAGAAAAAGAATAACTAATGGTCAAACATCGTCAAAATGGGGCTCAGAGGAGGCTCTGGATCACATTACATAGAATAGTTCTCTCTGTGTTTCTATATCCCCCGCTCCTTTTCCTGCTCTACACTGTTTAATTTCTTCGGTGACAGGGCAGAATTTTCTGTTGTCCTGCCTCATTTCCCTCTGTGAAGAGGAATGTAGCAGCCTAGGGGCATAGCGTACCTAGTGAGTGAAGACAAAAAATAAAAGAAAAACAGAAAGAAGGAAACATCCCCTGACTCAGGAGGGGATCCTGAAATGAAAAGGGAAGCCTGATCCTGAAATGCCTCATTTTCAGATGCTAAAATCAGTTTTCTTCCTCTCTCCTCTAAAGAGGACAGATGGACATTTAGCTCAGCTGATTGCTTAACATCCCTGTTTCCTACTTCCGTATCTATCATTTATTTCATCTATAACATAAGACTACACCTGAACATTCTCTTTCATATTCCCTTGTATCAATCTTTAACTTTATATTTTCATACTCCCGCAACAAAAGTTCACTTCTCACCAGAAAGATCTACCCTATCCTTTTATAAATTTAGGATTTTACTGATTGCCTTGAGTGAACTGAGTTGAGAGTATCCATTGAAAATGAGGAAGAAATAAATGGCCCCCCACACCATACCCTTCATCCATTTACTCAGACACCCACGTACTGAGCACCTACAATGTGCCAATCACCAGCACAGGTCCTTGGTTTATAGATTCTAAATAAGACACAATCACTGTTGGCAGGAAACCTTCAGGGAGGGGTGGTGAGTCAGCCTTTCTTAGTTTGCCCTGAAGGAAGGGTGATAAAAAGGAAGATCCCCCAGCTCACGGCCTTTTATTTTATTGCTAGTCCTAAAGGGTGTTCTTTGAAAGATACAGATTTAATAAAGGAACAGTTTGGCGGGGGGTCAGTGGCTGGTTGATGGTTTTATAAAAATACATTGCTATCTGGAGTCTGTTATAAATGTCACTCTCAACTCAGTTTGTGGGAGTTGGTTTAAGTCTGGGCTGAGTATAAAAATAGGTTCACTGTGGGATTTGGTAAATGATGAAAGACATGAAAGCTTTCACATGCATATTTAGGAAGTTGCTGCTGGACTTACTGAATATGGAGATACTATCCTTGGTCCAGATCTGTGGATTCTATTTAGAATCTGTAATTACTTAATAAAAGTTAAACAGCGACTGGAGTGGAATTCTTTTCAAATGCTCTGTTTTGCATGCCCTTTAGGAAGACCAAACAGGACCAAGAACCCTAAAATGAAAAAAGAAATAGATGCTTTATCCACTGCTTTGTTTTGCAGTGTAGAATCCTACGTAAGGCAACACACTAGCTTCCTCTCTGGGCTTTTCATGAAGCTCCTTGCTGTCTGGCTTTCCCGAAGGAGGGGCCGGCCTGCCGGTGGCCATCACCACCCTCTCCCCACACCACAGCAACCTTACTTTGTAATTCAAATCAGCCTCTCTTGAAAAACAAATGCTGCGGCAGGCAGTTAAGCAAATTTTGCATTTTATGAGCGAGGATAATCCTTTCACATTTTCAGAAATCGGTTTACAAGCCTGAGCGCCTGGTGAGCAACGGAAGCCGCGTGACAAATGGGACAAGGAGCATCCTCCGGGCAATCTGGGTGACAGGCAGTAAATCCTCCTGCTTTGGCAGGTCTGCAAGTGTGTGGAGAAAACAAGATCAATCCCCCCTCGACCTCACAAAGGCTCCTTCACTGCTGATGGCTGTTCAACCGGGGGGAGGAGAAGCTTAATGAAGTAGATGCTGCAAGCTGACAGGAGTATTGGAAAATGTATATAGAGAAAATGAAAATATTATGCACCAAATTGGCAGAACAGGAGACTGAGTGACTATTAGTGGACATGAAAATAGAGTGCGGCTGAGTGTCTTCTCAGGCCAGCTGCGAGGAAGTAGCAAGATGAAAATCCACACCTGGGATTCGGAGGGCCTGATTACCCAAGTTCTACCACGGAAAGCAGTGCAGAAATTGGAAATGTAGGCTTGCCAGCACTTCAAATAACACACACAGCTATGGTGAAAGGGAATGCGATATCTGAGCTGGAGAGGAAGGTGAAAGCCTGAAGACAGTGTAATGAAAGATAAACACCAAACAGCATTTGAGGGTGGAAAGCCTTTTATCCCCTCTCTCTGGTTGTTCTTTCTCCTCTGGCTACTAATCTGATGCTTGTTTGGTTTGTGATTGCTCACCACGTTCATGCTCTCTATTTTTTTCTCTTGCATTTTCCTTCTGCTAGTTCACACAAATGTACCTGAAAAACAACATTACGATTCAAGTGGAAAATTATTACAAAATGGGGAAACATAATGTTTTACAGTTTTAACTGGTGCTGTGAGCAGGTATGCCCGTAGAAACGTCAGAGTGACAGAACAGGAAAATAAATGACTTGCAATTAATAGAGAGAAGAAAAGTGGCAAGGGGGTTCTCCTGCTTTTAGGTAAAGCAGGGCTGGCTGCTGCGAAGAATAAAAAGTACATATACCATTGAAGAGTCCCTCCTTCGACAGAATCTCCGTGCTCTATGTAGCTGAAGCAGCAGGACTACTGTTCACAGACCCCTTGTCTGTTGAACACCCCTCTGTTACCACCCTTACCAACACTGCTGATAAAACACGCTACTCCACTGGCCTGAGATCCCGGAGGAAGCAGAACATACGACCACATCTCTAAAGAAATCTCCTGAGGGGAACTCTGTTGCTCAGGAATAACTTGACTGAAATGAGTCAACTCAGATGACACTGCTCTGACAGGAAAATAGAAAAGAATGAAACACGAAGGGCTTACACTACTGGGATGAAATCCTGTGGGCTAGACTTATCAGTGGACACAGATTTGGGCAGCTTTATCTACCATCACCTTGACTGACATAGCAAAAGGTAACACGCATACGATATACTATGTATTAGAGCTACCTAACCGGTGAAGAGATTGGGCATCTTCATCTATTAACAATATCACCTTGACTGGCACGGCAAGGGATAAAAGGACCAGAATACGCTATGTTAGATCTAGCCATTGGACCCCCATCAAATGGGAGACTGGCAGTTGCTTTATAGAACGTCGGGGTTTTCTTGTCTGCCTCAAACAGCAGACTCTCGAGTGAAGCCAAAATCTTTTTATTACCCTACCAGTAGAACTTGGAACTGTGGTTCCAAATGAAATTCAGTCTTTTCACGGGGAAGTATCTATCTGCTTTGGAGAGACTGCTTTCCCGGAGGTGGACAGGTTTGTATCATGGAGTTTTGGTCTTTCATTTCCCCAAAGGTGAGTCTCAGGAGCCTCAGGTCCTGAGTGGAGGAATCTAGTCCCTCCACCTTCCCTCTGTTACCCGTTTCAAAGATTATGCTGAAGAACAGGGCAGAGAAGCTAGCAGAAGGGACCCGGGGAGGGATGGGGGGAACGAGTGAAACAAAATGGATTATGAATTTGAAAATTGCCAATTATCTTGTATCATACAGCTCAGAGCCCTGGCACAATGATCAGCCACAATCCAGATTTTTCAGCTTAAATGGCTTTACATTCAAGCAAGCAAATTAACCATAAAATAGAGGGGGGGAAAAAAAAACAAAATATCCCAAGAAAGAATAAACTGCAGATAATAAGCACCAATCTGGTGTTGAATGCAGCCCAAGATACCAATTGTTTTAAGTCACGACAAAGACAGCTGAAAGCTCATCTTGTGGACGCAGAGCGAGGATGATTGCCTGCCATGAGTATCTTCTCTCACAAATAACAGTTTTTTTGCTCTTAATTTTCTGCTAAATTGGAAGCTAACTGCTTCCCACATTGTCATCGGAACACCTGCAGCTGTGCTGGATTTCTGCACACCATTTCTTTTAGGTAAAACAGCACTCCACTTCCTTCAGCGCCTCATTATGCCGAGGTCTTCCTTTCACTGCGCCGCAGCACTAATGATTCAGGCAGGCTGGTCAGTCATTAAGTGACAAGCAAATGATACCGTGTGCAACGTGTGAGTAATCGGTCTGAACAAATGAAATCACAGACTTGCCTTTCCCATCATTCATTTCACAAACAGTAGCAATGTGCCGCACAGCAGGTAGTTCAGTTAAAACCAGCCTTGTAAAACAAATTTCCTGCAGCCGTTTAAGTGAGCTGCGATGGGCTGGATGCCTCAGCTAGCGGATCGCGCCCGAGGAGTTAAGAGAGGTTGGGGAGGAAGGAGGTGCTGTGAGACAGCTTCGTACATACATTAGAGTAATTAAGGGTTTCGTATCTTACCGCTATGTTTTTCCTTTGTATGGATCTCAGAAATTACTTTTGTATGAGCAAACCCAAAACAGACAGCATCCACTTCTCTGTACCTTGTCACGAGGTAGCCTGTTAAGAAACTTAAGTTCCCAGATAAATATTCTAAATTCGGAGTCATGAAGACGTCATAGTAAATCAGATGGATTGCTAGGAAGCAAGTGACGCAAATCACAGTGATAAAAAAAAAAAAAACATGGCTTTTATTTTTGCAGTAGAACCCCTTTTGATTCATCATTTTGTGAACAGTGCAACTGGCTTCTACTAATAGAAACCCAACTTCCATGCTAAAGCTTAAAATGGATTTTAGTAGCTCCCCACCACCAAAAAAGGATGTAAAATTATAGAGGATGAAAGAAAATCTGTGTATCCCCAAACTTAGTAGGTACTGGACCGTACATCCCACCGGCTAGGACAGGGAAAGGGGCTGCTCTCCTCGTTGGACAGGGGTCTCCACTCAGGTTTCGCTCCCAGTGTCAAGCCCACTGGCTCTCTCTGGGCCAAGGGTCTGGCAGGTAAGGAGCCAGTCGTGGTGTGCTTTAAGGCGTGTTCTGAGCCTGTCGCAGGAGCACTTGGTGGGCTGCGGGAGGACAGCCTGGCATTATGAGTGCCCTTCGGTGCCCTGTGTTCTTCCCACACCATCAGAGAAAAAGCTAGCAGGGCCTCAGAGCTGGCATCTCTATCTTTCCTCCCTTGCATAATCTTGATTTTGGCTTCAAATTTCCTCATCATGTCCTTGTAGGCAACTGGTAAAAGTTCCTTGAAGAGGGCTTAGGCAAGTAGGCCTGACAGGAACCCCCACAGCCTGTGCACCCCAAGAAGCTGTGCAGGGAGGGAAAGACCAAGGGCTCGACTTGGGCACAGCCCCCAACCCAGGACCAGGCTTGTGTAGGCCTTCCTGGACACGGAAACAAAATTTTGTCCAGAGCCTCCCTCTGGTCCTGACACACTATGGAACACAGAGTGTGCTGTAAAGAGTGAAAGGAAGAACATTCCTCAGTCAAGAAATCTGAACTCTGTGAAGTCCCTCTGGGGTTAGGTGACTGTTCTCAGTCTGAGACACCTTTGCAAATGGCTTCAATTCACTAACTAAAGTTACTGCAAGAAGTCTATATAAGAAAGCAATTTTGTAAATGGATAAGGCATCTTTGCAAAAAGACAGTATTAAATCCCTCAACCCCACCTCCTTCTATGCCCAGCTGTGAGTTTACCAAACCAAGACTGATTTCAGATCGTCTTTGATTTGCAAGAAGGGTGCCCAGATTTTAAAAGTTTTCAATAGCATATCACTGATCTCATACATGCTTATTGTAGATAAGTCAAACGGCTCAGAAGACTGTATTAAGCACTCCTCTGTGTTCACCTTCCCTGGGGTATGACCCTGCTATGAGGGATGTGCATGATCCCAGACACATTCTGTGCTTACACCAACATTCACACGGACAGAATCACCCTCCACACTTTATTCTGCAACTGATCCAGGCGCAGTGAACCCCTTTCCACATCAGCGCATGCAGATTTATCTCATTCCTTCTAACATCCACAGAATACTCTGGCCTGGGGGTGCATTTTCATTTATTTAACCATCTGCCACTGAAGGACAGTTAGGTTGCTTCCAATACTTAATCTATTCAAAACAATGTGGCTGTGAAAATTCTTGTACGTATATCTTCATGCATTTGTGTGAGAATTTGCAGGGTGGTCCTAAAACAGTCACCAAATAGAATGAACCTTGCTAGTCTGACAACTGACTGCTTTTCACAGTCTTATTTAATGGAATATGAGGTGGAGAATCATGTCACGTTTCAAGGACATTTGTAATTCTTTTTGTCTGGGGCTTGCTTACGTGCTCATTTTTTTAGTTAGGTTGATGGCCTTATCGATTTATAAACACACTTCTTAATGCATGTGTATTTAGCATGTGTTGCTGCTGCTGCTGCTGTCACTTCAGTCATGTCCGACTCTGTGCAACCCCATAGACAGCAGCCCACCAGGCTCCCCCGTCCCTGGGATTCTCCAGGCAAGAACACTGGAGTGGGTTGCCGTTTCCTTCTCCAATGCATGAAAGTGAAAAGTGAAAGTGAAGTCGCTCAGTCGTGTCTGACTCTGAGAGACACCATGGACTGCAGCCTACCAGGCTCCTCTGTCCATGGGATTTTCCAGGCAAGAGTACTGGAGTGGGGTGCCATTGCCTTCTCCCTAGCATGTGTCACAAATCCTTTTTGGGGTCACTTTTGGCTTTTTTATAATGATTTTGCCCTAAAGAAATCATTGATATTTATGCAAATATTACAGCTCTTACAACTTTGGGGATTTTTCATTATGTTTGAAAACTCCTCTCCACTCTGGCATTGTAAAAATAGTCACTCTTATTTTTTGAATGCTTATGGCTCAGTCCATCTGGGATGAGTCGCACTGGGTTGGTCAGAAAGTTTGCATTTTTCCGTAACGTTGTATGGAAAAACCTGACTGAACTTTTTGGCCCACCCAACACTTAAGAAGAGAGTGGGGGTTCTAGCTTCATTCCATTTCCACATGGTTCGCCACTGTCCCAACATCATTTGTTTAGGGGCAATGTGATTTTTCCAGACTGTCATCTCACTGAAAAATATGGTTGAAGCCTGCCTGCTTTAATTACAGATCTAGGCACTAACACTCAAAGCTACATATTCATAAGCTCTGTCCTTAAATGCCAACCATCTAAACTTAATATAAACAAGATGTTTTAAATTTGTTTTAAGATCCTGGGGCTTTTCAGTCCTGCTGGGGCTGGTTTGCCTCCTGGTTCGAGAATGGAATACTGCCCACAATCTTGCATTCAGTATGCTGAAACGCAAAAAGCTCCGGAGGCCCACAGGGTTTTCATTTGCTTGGTTTTCAATTCATAAAACCTAAACCAAGGGGCTTCCTGAGGGGCTTCCCAGGTGGCTCAGTGATAAAGAACCCACCTGCCAATACAGGGG
>NW_011494681.1:917569-935652 GCF_000754665.1 Bison bison bison
ACAGGGTTCAATCCCTGGGTTGGGAAGATCCCCTGGAGAAGGAAATGGCAACCCACTCCAGTGTTCCTGCATGGGAAATCCCATGGACAGAGGAGCCTGGTGGGCTACAGTCCACGGGGTTGCAAAAGAGTCGAACACGACTTAGCGACTAAACAACAACAAAACCATCCTGATGTTAATATATAGTCTCTAATCTCTATAGTCTGAATATCTACACCGTTTGCTTCAGACCTTAATATACAGTATGCACACTACTTTAGTCCTTTAAAATTGACGAGTATGAACTTCAAAAAACATAGCTGGTCCTAAGCATTTCAGAAAGGGGATTGTGGTTTCGTAAGAGTCATTTGTTTAAAAGGAAGAACAACGTAGTGTAGGGAGGGTTGATGGAAAGGAGGAGGGAGAGGATGGAAACTGTGAGAAACCTGAGTTGAGAGGAGGGAATGTGTTCATGGACAATGCTTCCTAGAGTTCTAAGACGGCATATCAATCAAACTTCAAGTTCAATGACATGGAGTCTGAGATTTTATTAGGTGAATAGCAGTCATGAAGTCATTCAGAGTCACTGCAAACAAAACAACCCTAAAAGATCTTGAGATTTTGAACACTGTCAACGTAAAAAAAAAGTCACAATTAACACTATTGTGCCTGATAAACAATGTTGTGCTTTTGCATTTCTTCAAGGATCTTGCAGTACTTCTTGGTACTCTGATGATTTTTATTCTCTGTCAAAGGGATAGGTCCAGGAGATAAGACACATTTTAGACTGAGCTTTTTAGAGCCAAGGCATATAAAACCAGAACTCTCTTGGCTATGACTGATCTAAAGGATCAGAAACCAAACAGGCAGTTGGCTTTTGCATAATTGAAATCAAACAGAAGTAAATACAACTTCCCTCTGTATCTATGGGAGATCCTGTGGATACGAAAACCTGAGGAGCTCAAGTCCCTTATACAAAATGTCATAGCACAATGAATACAATTGGAAGGAAATACTAAAATTTTCAAACCTGACTGCACATTGCAGTCACCTAGAGTTATATTTTAAAAATATGAACTGCAGAGGTATTTCCCCTCAAACCTGAATGAGATCAGAACCACTGGGAGTGCTTATTAAATCACAGATCCTGGGCCCCACATGTCGAGCGTGTCTGATTCAGCCGGTCTGGGAGCAGGACCGGGACCCACAGTTCTGACAAGTTCCCGGGTGCTGCCAGTCCAGAGACTTCACCTTGCGCTCTTGATTGAATTAATTTTTCAGAGTCTCTGCAGTAACTCAACGTGTGCCCAGGCTAGAGAACCACTGAGCAGGGCAAGGAGCCTTTCCATATGCACATCTGACCAGACAGCCTGCATTCTTCTCCCACACAGAAAGGAGATGGTCCTTACTTTTTATCTAAGGGGCTAAGCTTCTCTATACAGTTCTAGAGAAAGCAGCGAAACTACTCTGTTGAAGAGAAGTATTTTCCAAGTACACAGATAACTAGGTGATCAGGATATGACTGGGAACAGATTTGGAAATGTTAGATAAAATTTACTTTAATACATCTTTTTTTTTCCCCCTGAGTGAAGTTGGTCAGAGGAGAAACTTTCACATGACACACCTTATATGCGGTATCTAAAAACAAATTGATTCACAAAACAGACTCACAGACAAACAGAATGAATTTATAGCCGCCACGGGGGAAGAATAGGGAGGAGGGATTGGGATCGACATGTACACACTGCTATATTTAAAGTGGATAACCAACAAGTACCTACTGCATAGCACAGGAAACTCTGCCTAATGTTATGTGGTAGCCTGGGGGGCAGCAGAGTTTGGGGGAGAATGGATACATGTATATGTATGGCTGAGTCCCTTTGCTGTCCACTTGAAACTATCACAATATTGTTAAACTGTTATACTCCAATATAAAATAGTTTGTTTTTTTTTAAAAAAAGAAGCATAAGTAAATTGGAAACATAAGAGAAAGGTGGGTCCCTTATAATATGGATATTGATAAATCATAATGAAAAATATGAAAAAGAATGTATGTATGTATATATAACTGAGTCAATTTGATGTACATCAGAAATTGACACACTATAAATCAACTATACTTCAATAAAGTAAATTAAAAAATAAAGCAAAACAAGTGGGAGAAGTGGCTGTAGAGAACTTACAATTGCTATTATTTAAGAGCCCATGATAATTTGGAGCACAGCCCTCGTGAAAGAAAATTTTGCTTAAAGTCTCAAGAAAGGAGAAACTCCAGAGACTGAACAAATGATACCCTTAGAAAGAAATTACGTCGTGATGACTGTCAGTTCATTTCTGGAAACCCAATAATCTACTCTTATGAAAAACCTTTTAATAGAATTGTAAAGATGAATGTCAAGGGTGAGTGAGGCATTTGCTTTGTTTGAAATTTCATGTTAACCCATGATTTTGTTTGTCTGTTATTCCTTAGTTGGAAGGGGCAGGAGACGTCCCCCGGCATGCTAATTCACTCCCTGGCAGGCTGTGACACTAGACGGTTTGATTCTCCCTCATCTGTTGATTTATTTTAAAAAATAGTCTCTGGCAACATTGCTTGGCTCTGGGATAATAGCCACTTGATGCTGCCAAAAAGAAAACTTGGAATTTTCTAATCTGCCTTCATTTTCTAAATCTGCTTCAAGGACACGTGGAGTTGGTTCCAATGGACCATGAAGGCGAAAGTTAGAGAACAGAGACTTTGCTGAATGAAACGGAACTAAAGGAAGTAAGTCTCCAGAATCCATCAGTACTGCAGGACTAGTCTACTTACTTCTGTCTAGCATCCTTATTTACATGTTCACAGCAAGCCTTACCAAGTCTGGTGCCCGATATATTTCACTGCTGGGCAGTCTACACTCAGATGAGACCACCAACCCTCATGTGTATTAGCAAGAAGACCAAAAACAACCACAAAGATTAGTGTCTGGCTTTACAAGGAAAGGCTGCACTGAACTTAAGCAGTCAGGACAGGAGTATCCCTGAATTCCTTCTCTAAGGTAGCTAATTGTGCCCTAGACCCTGGGGTTGATTCAGTTCCCTCACTTGGTTGATTTATGAGACACTGGTTCACCACCCAAGCGAAAATAGGCTTACCAAGCAGCTTTATCTCTTTGGACCTGACATAGCTAGATACCAAGAGATGGGGGAATTAAGCATTTAATTGCTTTTCAGCCTTTCCCTACCTTCCTGGGTGATAACACGCAGGTCCATGCACGCAGGGAGGATGACAGGGCAGTCATCACCAATTCCTCATCCAGCAGCCAGCCAGACACACACACAGGATTTCCTTTTACCTGCCGCCACCGGCTGGAGGGTTGTTTTGCCACTCATCCTACCTCTATTAACGTGGACAGGAAGGGAAAGCAAAGAAGGTAAAATGCAAATCATGTGACTTTGTAATTTGCTGGTTGGAAGTTGGAGGCGGCATAAAATAAACCGTGACTATCAGAAGTCAAGTTACAATTTGGTGACAGATCAGAGCTCCAGTTTCCTGCCCCTCCTTCGTTTTCATACTCTGAAGTGTAGCCTGGCCCCGGGTCCCTCCACCCTTGCTGGCTGATCATCGTAAAGCCCTTCAGGGCTCTGATAGTAGGGAAGGGCAGCTGCCTAAGAGGGTTTTCTTCTTGAATTCCTGTTGATTTCTCTCCTATGTCACCCACCCATGTTGGCATGCGGTGAACTGGGCTGCCAGTCAGCACTTAGGATGCCCCCTTTCTCTGAGTTCCATAGCCGTGACATGGCCTCCTACCAAGGAGGCACCCTCCCCATCACAGAGCCCACCGCACCCCCTACCACTTACCTTCTCGTAGAAACCGCTCTGCTTCTGCCCTTCTGTCAGTTTCCAGGCTTCTCCCGGCTATATGAGCGTTGACCCCCTCTCCAACAGGTTCTTAATTTCCTGCTCTTAGGTCTTCCCAAGCTTTCTCCCCAATAACTCAGGCCCTCATCCCCAAAGGGCTGTGACTAGCTTTACTATTATATTCATCAGGACAGATCTGCTTCTTCCTGTTGACTAAGCCTGGAGTCAACCTGGAATAATGTGTCATTTACAATAGGTATAAGGTGATGCTTGCTGCTTATAGAATCTGAAACTTTCCACCAAGACAGTTATCTGATACATAGTAACTGCCTAAGGATGCAACTCAGACATTAAAACCCCATACAAGTTAGTTTGGAAAAGACAAAAAAATTCAGGGAAAAAAAAGGGGCAAGAGGAAATGAATGGATTATTGAAAAAGATTACTTGAAGTACCAATAAACATCTGAGAGAAAACTCAACCTCACTAGTAATCAGGATAATGAAAATAAAACCACTATGATAGTAACATTTTAAAAGTTTGATTATATAAAATATAAGATGGGGCAGGAGAAAATGAAAATTGTCAGGTCCTGCATTAAGCACGCATATTGTCCAGCCACTCAGGAGAGGATACGGCAATGGTCAGGGAGGGTGACCATTGACATACGGTGTACTTGACATATAGCCCAACATTTTTTCCCCAAGTCTACATCCTTGAGAAAGTCTTGCAGATGTACACAAGACACTATTTACAAGGATGCTCATCAAATGTTGTTTGTAATGGTAGAAAGGCAAACATTCTAAATACTTATCAATAGGAAAAAGAGAAATAAACCACAGAATATACTCATATAATGAAAGAGTCCACAGCATTTAAATGAATGATGTACCGGTACCTGTCTCAATAAAGTTAATTCCTGAAAACATAAGGAAACACAATTTATTTAGATTTTAAAAGCACACAAATAGCACGACTATGTACACTATTTCTAAACCCATGCCTATGTAGTCAAAGTATGAAAACAGGGGAGGAAAATGTTGATGTTAACACTGTGGTCACCTCTGGAGACAGTGGGAGAGACCGGGAGGCTCAAGACTGCAGTGGAAGCTTCAGCTGCATCCAAAGGCTTTACTTTCAAAAATGAAACAACATAGCAAGATATTTATGTTTATTAAACATAGGTGGGCATAGGTGGGTGCTTTTTGTGTATCTAAAATTTTTCTCTTTTTAAAAATCATTATTACAAAAACTTCCATTTAAATCGTTAAATTATTTCATTCCATTAAATAATTCTTCCACTTAAAGAATAAACCTTTAACCTCTTGATATGGTGAATAAAGGGCTTCCCAGGTGGTGCTAATGGTAAAGAATGTGCCTGCCAATACAGGAGACACAAGAGACTTGGGTTCGATCCCTGAGTTTGGAAGATCCCTGGAGGAGGAAATGGCAACCCACTGCAGTATTCTTTCCTGGGGAATCCCATGGACAGAGAAGCCTGGCAGGCTACAGTCCATGGGGGCACAAAGAGTCAGACACGACTGAGTGACTGAGCGCATGATGGATAAACCTAACAACTAAACTGAGTTTCTTCTTTTGATTCTTGGGCCCTTCTCCAGGGCTTTTCCATGAAGCACAGGAATAGAACCCAAAGTCATACAACGGACAAGCTGGATGCAGAGGGGACCAGCAAACTCCTGAGGCTGGGGCTACAAGTTAGTGCTGAGGAACACTTCCAGAAAGCTCTTTTTGTTTCCTTTTCCTTTAAATGCTACATAGGAAGAAACAAAAGGAGATGCCCCCCATAGCTTTAAGTCAAACCCTTAATTTTATTTGAATATAGTTTTTGTCATTTAATTACTGCCATTTTCCTTTTCTTTTCTTTTTTTTAAGCTTCTAGATTGCTGTGTAATTTTTGTATCGATGCCGATTAGACTGAGAGTCCAGGAAGACCCAGCCACATAATTAGGGCCAGAATGGAATCTTTCACTTTATATCCATCTTCCCCAATTTAAAAAATGACATTTTCTGTTCTCTAATCACGCACTGTTGGCTTCCAGTTTTACACTGTAGACAAATATTTTCTGCTCAAGCCTGCTGTAATAAATTTGCAGCCTCTCAAGTAAACATGAATTTGCATTGACAGATCTCAAGAATTCACCAATATTTTTGCTTGGGGTCCAATTCTAGGAAGTAACAATGGGACCACACAAGAAACTTCTCCCTCAGTCAGAGTCCTTCCTTGAGAACTTTTGTAGACCCTCAAATTAGAACTTGTCCTGGATTTGGAAAGATGTCCTTGCTACACCTGGAGAAGGAAATGGCAACCCACTCCAGTATTCTTGCCTGGAAAATCCCATGGACAGAGGAGCCTAGCGGGATATATATAGTCCATGGGGTTGCAAAGAGTCAGAAATGACGAGGCGACTTCACTTTCTTTCTTTCTTTCATTGCTACACCTGATGCCTTCTGTTGTCTCATAGGCCTTAGAGGCTAAATTACTTTTAGAGATGTAGATACAGCAACAGTGGATTATCAGTCAATATCTAGAAAAGAGGTGGCATACCTAAATTGGGGGATTTTAGGAAACTCTGATAGAGGGACTATTACAAAGATGTCATCAAGGTAAAGGAGACCATAAGACTAGTGATCCTAGGGCTGTTACCACTCCCAGGCTTCAACACACGAGGAGGAGGGAGAGGTTATCTACAGCCACAGAGGTGTGCAGAAAGGACACCGCACACCCGACAGGAGCTGTGACAAAGCCACCACTGCAGAAAAGAGGCCAGAAAGCGATACCCCAAATCGCTTCCCTCCCCCGCTCCCTCCCTCCCTGGATTCTCTCACTGGTGCTACTCATTGGCCAAATACAACTAGAACCAGAAGGTAAAGAAACTTGCTGATTCAGGTCAGCCTTCCTGAGCGGAGAGTAAGGCTAACAGCTAAAGTGGACATCCGGCACACCAGCCAATCCAGAAAAGGTCTATAAATATACCTAGGGGTCCACATGCTGAACATTCCCCATAGGCTTAAATGCGTTCAAAATGATTCCAAGGATAAGGTATTCTCCATTGCGGTGGTGGGGGCAGCCAAATTCCTTGGGCAATTTACACATCCTTTGGAGATGCTCTGATTTCCACACTGCTTCACTAGTGGCACTCAAGAACCCACCACCTCATTATGATGCTTTGCGTGTATAAAGACGATTCATCACAGGAAGGGAGGACGTGTTTTGCACAGACCAACAGTGTAATAAGAACAAATGCAAATAGATATACTAAAGGCTAATTTCTGACATCAAGAAGAGTCCTTGTTTTGTACTTTTGTGTTTTGGAAAGCGTTGACGGTGCCCTTCCTGTTGACAGAGAACATATTTCAATCAAAGAAAAAGTGTATCATGCTGTCTCTAATGCTAAGACTCAGTAAAACTTATATATTAGTTTTATGGGCTTCATGGCAACCCACTCCAGTACTCTTGCCTGGAGAATCCCATGGATGCAGGAGCCTGGTGGGCTGCCGTCTACGAGGTCGCACAGAGTCGGACACAACTGAAGCGACTTAGCAGCAGCAGCTGGTGGCTCAGACAGTAAAGAATCTGCCTGCAATCAGGAGACCTGGGTTCCATCCCTAGGCTGAGAAGATCTGGAGAAAGGAATGGCAACCCACTCCAGTATTCTTGCCTACAGAATTCCAGGGACAGAGAAGCTTGGCAAGCTACAGTCCATAGTGTCACAAAGAGTCAGACACAACTGAGTGACTAACACATACACATACATACAGGTTTTTAATTAGATTTCAAATTATTAAATTTGAAAAAAAATTGGCTTAAAAATTTATTATTTCCATACTAGAAGTATTACTAAAATGAGGAAAGGCACAATTCCTGTGAAGACAAAAACAAATGGTCCTATTCTGCTATCTAGGAAAATAATATCCTAGACACAGGTAGAGACATAACCACAGCCATATCCTACCCCCTTGCTGACCCTGTCCGAATCCTTCGCCACTTAAACCTTCTTCTTGCTACAGTTAAATAACTTAATCCATATGTTTTGTGGTTATCAGCATCTTGGCACATAGTAAGTGCTCAATAAAGGCCAGTAGCAATAGCAGTAGTAAAAGTTTTTTTTTTTATATCAATAAAATTCACACAGCATTCAGAAGAAGAAAGCTCATTTGTAGTTAGAAAATCCAAAAAATATATTAAGAAATTAAAATTTGAGATGGCCTTAAAGAATGGGTAGATTCTCACAAATGAAAAAGAGAGTAAGACTACAAAGAGTATAGGGCCGTATACCAGAATAGCATTTGCAAAGGTACTAATGTTGGTCATAAATGAGATTCAGGTACATCTGTCATAGTCTTGGGGAACAGATTTTGAACTTAATTAGGTTAAAATTGGAGAACTATTGAAGGAATTTGGAGGGGATGGCACTAATGATAATAAAAATGACTGCTGCTGCTGCTGAGTCGCTTCAGTCGTGTCCGACTCTGCGACCCCACAGACGGCAGCCCAACAGGGTCCCCCGTCCCTGGGATTCTCCAGGCAAGAACACTGGAGTGGGTTGCCATTTCCTTCTCCAATGCATGAAAGGGAAAAGGGAAAGTGACACGACTCTTAGCGACCCCATGGACTGCAGCCTACTAGACTCCTCCGTCCATGGGATTTTCCAGGCAAGAGTACTGCAGCGGGGTGCCCGTGCCTTCTCCATAAAAATGACTAACACTTATTAAATAAGTACTTCCTATATATCAGACCCTAAGTACCATACATGTGTTCATTCATTCATCCTTACAAACATCCTATGAAACAGCTGGTTTTAACCACTACACTGGGTTAGGTGCTACAGGTGATTTTAAGATTACAGATGATCTCCGAACTCATTTACACACTTGCTTAGAGGGGAGGGAAGAGGGAGTGTTTTCACAGAATTTCAGAATGTTAGTTTGGGAATTGCCTTAAAGTTATCAGTTCACTTACTCTTTAAAAAACCTTTATTGAATGTTACAATATCGCCTCTATTTTATGTCTTGGTTTTTTGGCCCCAAGACATGTGGGATCTCAGCTCACCAACCAGGGACCAAACCCACACCCACTGCATTGGAAGGCCAAGTCCTAACCACTAGACCACCAGGGAAGTCCCAATTCACTTACTCTTCACAATAGCCCCATGGGGTACATCTTACTCCGTCAACTTACAGACAGAAAACTGGCAGAGGGCCAAGTAACTTGCCTGGATTCACACAACCAGCAGTAGTACTGAAGTACTGATTTCAGGGAGATTAGCTCCAGAGTCCATACTCGTGACCCCCACTATGGTACTCTCTCACACTTAAACATTGGTTATACTTTATATAGCTGTTAGGTATCCTTAACTGAGTTAAAAACTGGGGCTACAGAGATAGATAGAAGTGGCTCTTGTGATCAAGGAATCTGGCATTCCATGGAAAGGAGTCATAGCCACAGAAGATTACAGTGATCAGGACCAAAGCTATGGTGGAGGCCCTCACCGGGGACACAGGAACTCAGAATTGGGAGCTCTGTCTCTGGAAGGTTAAAGGAGGTTTCCCATGGGAGGTGAACAATAGCTAGGTCAGGAAGACCGTGCAATGCTCTGACAAGAATCAGAACTCATCTGGCAGAGAGGCAACACTTGCAAAGATAGGGAGACATGGGAGGACATGGGGGGAGTCAGAAAAAGGTGGGGTTGATTATGGAGACAAGGAACAGCTCAGAGAGGAGGTTCAGAAGGTCTCAGAATTGGGCTGGTTGGAGAGGTGAGTGAGCAGCAGGACGGCAGGATTCCGGGCTGATGCAGTGGGGGAGAAAGTTGGGTGAGCCAGAGGGATAAGGGTGGGAAACGTAAAGGTTTGAAGAAAGAAATGGGGGGGCAGGCCAGTGAGGAGAGTTTCAGACAGGGTTATCTGAGTACACGTGGAGGGGGTGTAGGCAGTAGGCAATTGGAACTAAGGATCAAAAGGTAAGAAAATTGACACCTATTATGATTGCTGGGGTCTGTAATAGTCACCTGGAAGATATCATATAATATAATCATCATGAAAAGTAAATAGTTCCACACCTAGAAGATGGTTTGGGATGTCAAAGTGAAAAAAAAAAAAAAAAAGCCTCTAGAACTCCATGATGGCATTTTTCTCAGAAATAGAACAAGAATTTTCAAACTCAAGGAGGAACTTGCATTAGGGAATGGGGAAGCAAATTACTCCGGATAAAATGATTTTTTTTTTTTTTTTAAAGCAACTGTACCTCTAAAGGGAAGAAAATAGTTTAATTATGGCTTGGTGCTGGCTCTGAAGACAGTTTAGAAAGACATCTCTTGTTTCCTTAAAGTGGTATTTGCTAAATAGGATTGCCAAAAGGGGGCGATGACAGGGAGGCTTAGATGGAGAAGACAGAAAATACGTCAATGGTTTCATATCCAGGGCAATCAAATGCAAGTTTCTCTGAAGAGCAAATGATCTCAGGCCCAGGATGAGGGTGAGGCAAGAAAGGTACAAAGGACCTGTGCTCCAGAGGCCTCACTCCCACCAACCTGGTCCTGACCCTGGTGATACGGTTGAATCATCCAGAGGCCAGTGAAGCAGTGGGTAGCATTGAGTTCAGCCGGGGGGTGGGGAGGAGAGAGGGTGGGCCAAGCCGGCCCCCTCACAGGTACTCCCAAGCCCAGGGGTCACAGGACGAGGACCGCGCCGGTGGTTCTCAACACTGCCTGAACACTGGAGAACTCATGAAGGGACCAGTGTCTGGTTGTCCCCCTCCACAGGTTCTGATTTCACCAGAGTGGGACCAGACACAGGGTATTTTTCAACTTTCCCAGATTTTAATGTTCAGATAGGGTTGTGAAAGGCTTACCTAGAAACGATGACAACCACAGGCAGGGGGATAAAGGAAAACATCAGCTCCAGAAAAATGCCAAGTATATGGCTGGAACCATCCAAATCTTTAGTTACTGATAGTCTTTGTAACGTATTAGTAACATCCCGGTAATCCCCTCATAAGGCAATAATACCTGCCTTGTCCACCAACATAACTATCCAGGATGAGGGGGCTTGCTTAAATACAAAAGTTATGTGCATGAAAAACATAAAGCTACAAATTGCCCCTAGGAAGATAGGGAGTGCTGGATTAAATAAAACCAATTTCACAAAACTGAAGAATCTTGGTGAAGACTCTTGAATATGCATTCTGTCAGCAGTGGCTTGGACAGGAAGGGATCAACACCACTGAAGTATAGATAAAAGCAGATTGGAAAATGCTTATTAGGAACATGTGGGCAACCTTCAAAAAATAATCCAACTACTTCCCTGAATCCAGCTCTTGGGTAAATTACAGAACATGGGAGAGAGTTCAAAAGCAGAGAATTCCTACCCAAAACAAAAAGGAGAAACCCACCCTTCCTTTACTTTTCATCCTCAATGAAAGTTTTGTTTTGTGGGGTTTTTTGCCCCATTCTTTCTCTCCTTGTCTCTTGACACCCTGTAATTAGCGCTCTCATCTCTGCCTCTGGCACCCGGGCTTGCTGTAGGTGGCTGGCATGACATCGGATGCCTGCCCCTGCAGTGCGATTAGGCACCCTGCGGCGCACAAACAAAAACCCCAGAAAGCCTGACCCAACTATTTTCCTATGAATAGAACGTGCTTTCTTTATCAAGATAAAAGGTGTTTGTGTGTGTCTGTTTGTATAGAGATGTGCTACACATATAAGCATAAATATAAGAGGCCTCTGTGGATGTATATTGCATGTGAGTTTCTTAATCTATTTAAAAGGTTCAGGGTCAGAAATATTTTGGTGTGTCCTCAAATAGGACTGGAAATTCCTGAAAGGCTAAACATTTGTCCTTCATGTAGGAAAAATGAAGAGAGTCAAAGTTTCTAAGAAGCAAGCCAGAGTTGAAACTTTTTTCTTAATTTATTTTTTAATTGAAAGATAATTGCTTTACAGAATTTCGTTGTTTTCTGTCAAACCTCAACATGATTCAGCCATAGGTGTACATATATCCCCTCCCTTTTGAAGCTCCCTCCCATCTCCCTCTCCATCCCACCCCTCTAGGTTGATACAGAGCCCCTGTTTGAGTTTCCCAAGCCAAATAGCAAATTCCCATTGGCTATCTATTTTACACATGGAAATATAAGTTTTCATGTTACTCTCAACATGCATCTCACCCTCTCCTCCCCTCTCCCCATGTCCGTAAGTCTATTCTCTATTTCTGTTTCTCCATTGCTGCCCTGTAAATATATTCTTCGGTACCATTTTTCTATACGTGTTAGTATACAATACTTATCCTTGTCTTTCTGACTTACTTCACCCTGTATAATAGGCTCTCAGTTTATCCACCTCATTAGAACTGACTCAAATGTGTTCCTTTTTATGGCCGAGTAATACTCCATTGTGTATTTTGTACCACAAATTTATCCATTCATCTGCTGATGGACATCTAGGTTGCTTCCATGTTCTAGCTATTGTAAACAGTGCTGCAATGAGCAATGGGATACATGTGTCTTTTTCAATTTTGGTTTCCTCAGGATATATGCCTAGGAGTGGGATTGCTGGGTCATTTGGTGGTTTTATTCCCAGTTTTTTAAGGAATCCATACCATCGTTCATAGTGGCTGTATCCATTTACATACCGACCAACAGTGCAAGAGCATTGTCTTTTCTCCACACCCTCTCCAGCATTTACTGTTTGTAGACTTTTTGATGATGGCCATTCTGACTGGTGTGAGATGATATCTCATTGTAGTTTTGATTTGCATTTCTCTAATAATGAGCAATGTTGAGCATCTTTTCATGTGTTTTTAGCCATCTGTATGTCTTCTTTGGAGAAATGTCTGTTTAGGTCCTTTTCTCACTTTTTGACTGGGTTGTTTGTTTTTCTGGTATTGAGTTCTATGAGCTGCTTGTATATTTTGGAAGTTAATCCTTTGTCAGTTGTTACATTTGCTATTATTTTCTCCCATTCTGAGGGCTGTCTTTTCACCTTGCTTATAGTTTCCTTGCTGTGCAAAACTTTTAAGTTTAATCAGGTTCCACTTGTTTACTTTTGTTTTTACTTCCATTACTCTAGAAGGAGGGTCATAGAGGATCTTGCTTGGATTTATGTCATCAAGTGTTTTGCTTATGTTTTCCTCTAAGAGTTTTACAGTTTCAGGCCTTACATTTAGGTCTTTAATCCATTCTGAGTTTATCTTTGTGTATGGTGTTAGGAGGTGTTCTAATTTCATTCTTTCTCACGCAGCTGTCCAGTTTTTCCAGCAACATTTATTGAAGAGGCTGTCTTTGCCCTCTTTGTATATTCTTGCCTCCTTTGTCAAAAATAAGGTACCCATAGGTGCATGGGTTTATTTCTGGGGTTTCTCCTTTGTTCCACTGGTCTATATTTCTGTTTTTGTGCCAGGACCATACTGCCGTGATGACTGGACCTTTGTAGTATAATCTGAAGTCAGGAAGGTTGAATCCTCCACAGCTCCATTCTTCTTTCTCAAGACTGCTTTGGCTATTTGGAGTCTTTTGTGTTTCCATATGAATTGTGAAATTTTTTGTTCCAGTTCTGTGAAAAATGCCATTGGTAATCTGATAGGGATACACTGATTCTGTAGATTGCATTTGGTAGTATAGTCATTTTCACAATGTTGATTCTTTCTAGCCAGGATCATGGAATATCTCTCTATATGTTTATGTCATTTTTGATTTCTTTCCTCCGTGTCTTATAATTTTCTCTGTACAGTTCTTTTTTCTCCTTTAGTTCAGTTCAGTCGCTCAGTCGTGTCTGACTCTTTGCGACCCCATGAATCACAGCACAGCAGGCCTCCTTGTCCATCACCAACTCTTGGAGTTTTTTTCTCCTTAGGTAAGTTTATTCCTAGATATTTATTTTTTGTTGCAATGGTAAATGGGATTGATTCCTTAATTTCTGATTTTTCATTGTTAGTATATAGAAATGCAACTGATTTCTGTGTATTGATCTTGCATCCTGCGACTTTGCTAAGTTCACTGATTAGCTCTAGTAATTTTCTGATACTATCTTTAGGATTTTTCTATGTACAGTATTATGTCATCTGCAAACAGTAAGAGCTTTACTTCTTTTCTGATCTGGATTCCTTTTATTTCTTTTTCTTCTCTGATTGCTGTAGCTAGGACTTCCAAAACTATGCTGAATAACAGTGGCGAAAGTGGACACCCTTGTCTTGTTCCTGATCTTAGGGGGAAGACTTTCAGTTTTTCACCATTGAGAATAATGTTTGCAGTAGGCTTATCATACATGGCCTTTACTATGTTTAGGTAGGTTCCTTCTATGCCCATTTTTGAAGAGTTTTAATCATAAATGGGTGCTGAATTTTGTCAAAGGCTTTTTCTGCATCTATTGAGATTATCATATGGCTTTTATCTTTCAACTTGTTAATATGGTGTATCACATTGATTGATTTGCGTATATTGAAGAATCCTTGCATCCCTGGAATAAACCCAACTTGATCATGGTGTATGAGCTTTCTAATGTGTTGCTGAATTCTGTTTCCTAAAATTTTGTTGAGGATTTTTGCATCTATGTTCATCAGTGATATTGGCCTGTAGTTTTCTTTTTTTGTGTTGTCTTTGTCTGGTTTTGGTATCAGGGTGATGGTGGCCTTGTAGAATGAGTTTGGAAGTGTTCCTTCCTCTGCAATTTTTTGAAAGAGTTTTAGAAGGATAGGCATTAGCTCTCCTCTAAATTTTCCTGTGAAGCCATCTGGTCCTGGACTTTTGTTTTTTTGGGAGATTTTTGATCACAGCTTCAAGTTCAGTGCTTGTAATTGGGTTGTTCATAATTTCTATTTCTTCCTGGTTCAGTCTTGGGAGACTGAACTTTTCTAAGAATCTGCTCATTTCTTCCAGGTTATCCATTTTATTGCCATATAGTTGTTCATAACAGTATCTTATAATCCTTTGTATTTCTGCACTGTCTGTTGTAACTGCTCCTTTTTCATTTCTAATTTTGTTGATTTGATTCTTCTTTTTCTTGATGAGTCTGGCTAAAGGTTTGTCAATTTTGTTTATCTTCTGAAAGAACCGTTAGTTTTATTCATCTTTACTACTGGTTCTTTCATTTCTTTTTCATTTATTTCTGCTTGGATATTAATGATTTCTTTCCTTCTGCTAATTTTGGGGGTTTTTGTTCTTCTTTTTCCAGTTATTTTAGGTATAAAGTTAGGTTGTCTATTCTATGTTTTTCTTGTTTCTTGAAGTAGGATTGTATTGCTGTAAAATTCCCTTAGAACCGCTTTTGCTGCATCCCATAGGTTTTGAGTTGTTGTGTTTTACACTGTCATTTGTTTCTGGAAACTTTTTTGATTTCCCTTTTGGTTTCTCCAGTAACCTGTTGGTTATTTAGAAACATATTGTTTAATCTCCACGTGTTTGTGTTTCTTATAGTTTGTTTCTTGTCATTGATATCCAGTCTCATAGCATTGTGGTCAGAAAAGATGCTTGATATGATTTCAATTTTTTTAAACTTACTGAGGTTTCATTTGTGACCCAAGATGTGGTTGATCCTGGAGAATGTTCCATGTACACTTGAGAAGAAGGTGTATTCTTCTGCGTTTGGATGGAATGTCCTGAAGATATCAATGAGATCCATCTCATCTAATGTATCTTTTAAGACTTGTGTTTCCTTATTAATTTTTGTTTTGATGCTCTGTCCATTGGTGTGAGTGGGGTGTTAAAGTCTCCTACTATTATTGTGTTACTGTCAATTTCTCCTTTTATGTCTGTTAGTGTTTGTCTTATGTAATGAGGTGCTCCTATGTTGGGCGCACAGATGTTTACAATTGCTGTCTTCCTCTTGGATTGATCCCTTGGTCATTATGTAGTGTCCCTCTTTATCTCTTGTAATAACATTCATTTCTTTATTTAATGTCTACATACTCTTTTCTACTGGTCAAGTACTCCTGTCCATGCTCAGCTGGTGTTCCGCATGCACTTGTGTGTCTGAAGGTGTATTCCTGTTATATCTGTGGAGAGAGATGTACTTCATGTCCACCTACTCCTCTACCATCTTGTTCTCCAGTAAGTGAAACTTTCTTGATCGTGAGATTAAAGAAGGTCCCAAGAAATAGTTAACTCTCAACTTCTCCCAACTTCTTTAATAACATCTTAAGGTGGAACAACCTCCTCTGCCTTGGGAGACAGAAATCTGTGTCCCTACACTCCAGTCCTCTCCCAAATGCAGTGTAAGATGGAAAGAAATAATTTTCTACAGCTAGGTATTCAATTAGTATTCATCAGGTGATCACCAAGGGCTGAACATTCTGCTTCTTTGATCAAAGTGCACTTGAGATCTCCCTGAGGTTTATCTTCCAGAGAGCTATAAGACTACCCCACTGTGAGTGCTGTGACACTGAAAGCTGATGATGACAGACGGTAATAATCAATGATGAAAGTAGTGCTTCAGAGGAGGATCAGCAAGGGGACAGCCTTCACTGGAGGTGGTGACATCTTTTGGAAATTTCCAAGACTAGTGCTAAAGGAACAGTGTGAGGGCCAGGGTAGTCAAAACATGGTGACTAGTTAGACCACTCCACTTTCTCAGCTTTAATGACGGGCACACTCTGCCACAGTCCTTACTGATGACCCAAACCTGGAGGTAGGTTGTCCCCGTATGCCCAGGGTCTGTCAGACACTAGAGCTGGGAACTCTTCCATAAGGGCACTAATTTCTATCATGACGGCTCCACTTCATGAACCAATCACCTCCCAAAGGCCCCACCTCCTAATACCACCACCTTTCAGTACAGTTTAGTCACTCAGTCATGTCCAACTCTCTGCGACCCCATGAATTGCAGCACGCCAGGCCTCCCTGTGCATCACCAACTCCCGGAGTTCACCCAGACTCACGTCCATCGAGTCAGTGATGCCATCCAGCCATCTCATCCTCTGGCGTCCCCTTCTCCTCCTGCCCCCAATCCCTCCCAGCATCAGAGTCTTTTCCAATGAGTCAACTCTTCACATGAGGTGGCCAAAGTACTGGAATTTCAGCTTTAGCATCATTCCTTCCAAAGACATCCCAGGGCTGATCTCCTTCAGAATGGACTGGTTGGATCTCCTTGCAGTCCAAGGGACTCTCAAGAGTCTTCTCCAACACCACAGTTCAAAAGCATCAATTCTTCGGTGCTCAGCCTTCTTCACAGTCCAACTCTCACATCCATACATGACCACAGGAAAAACTATAGCCTTGACTAGACGGACCTTTGTTGGCAAAGTAATGTCTGCTTTTGAACATGCTATCTAGGTTGGTCATAACTTTCCTTCCAAGGAGTAAGCATCTTTTAATTTCATGGCTGCAGTCACCATCTGCAGTGATTTTGGAGCCCAAAAAAATAAAGTCGGACACTGTTTCCACTGTTTCCCCATCTATTTCCCATGAAGTGATGGGACCGGATGCCATGATCTTCGTTTTCTGAATGTTGAGCTTTAAGCCAACTTTTTCACTCTCCTCTTTCACTTTCATCAAGAGGCTTTTTAGTTCCTCTTCACTTTCTGCCATAAGGGTGGTGTCATCTGCATATCTGAGGTTATTGATATTTCTCCCGGCAATCTTGATTCCAGCTTGTACTTCTTCTAGCCCAGGATTTCTCATGATGTACTCTGCATAGAAGTTAAACAAGCAGGGTGACAATATACAGCCTTGACATACTCCTTTTCCTATTTGGAACCAGTCTGTTGTTCCATGTCCAGTTCTAACTGTTGCTTCCTGAGCTGCATACAGATTTCTCAAGAGGCAGGTCAGGTGGTCTGGTATTCCCATCTCTTTTAGAATTTTCCAGTTTATTGTGGTCCACACAGTCAAAGGCTTTGGCATAGTCAATAAAGGAGAAATAGATGTTTTTCTGGAACTCTCTTGCTTTTTCCATGATCCAGCAGATGTTGGCAATTTGATCTCTGGTTCCTCTGTCTTTTCTAAAACCAGCTTGAACATCAGGAAGTTCATGGTTCATGTATTGCTGAAGCCTGGCTTGGAGAATTTTGAGCATTACTTTACTAGCATGTGAGATGAGTGAAATTGTGCAGCAGTATGAGCATTCTTTGGCATTGCCGTTCTTTGGGATTGGAATGAAAACCACCACCTTTAGAGTTTGGATTTCAACAAATGAATTTTGGGGGCACACAAACATTCAGACGGAGAAGGCAATGGCACCCCACTCCAGTACTCCTGCCTGGAAAATCCCATGGATGGAGGAGCCTGGTAGGCTGCAGTCCATGGGGGCACTGAGGGGCAGA
>NW_011494681.1:935752-946004 GCF_000754665.1 Bison bison bison
GCAACTTCACTTTCACTTTTCACTTTTCACTTTCATGCATTGAAGAAGGAAATGGCAACCCACTCCAGTGTTCTTGCCTGGAGAATCCCAGGGACGGGGGAGCCTGGTGGGCTGCCGTCTATGGAGTCACACAGAGTCGGACACGACTGAAGTGACTTAGCAGTAGCAGCAAACATTCAGACTATAGCAGGAGGTATCAGCTCTAGTGCCTGGAGCAGAGAAGAGTAGTCAATTAATAAACGCTGAGCAAGTAAATGAGTGGGTGTATCAACTACCCTAAGTGTGTTCAGAGCAGGGGAAATTGACAAGAAATAGAATAGAATAAATTGCTTTAAGGAGGATATGGAAACCTTCATGGAAGAATGAGTTGGACTGACTAGACAGGATTTACAGGGTGAGGCTGGGGAGAAGCATTCCATTTGAAAAGGACACTATGAGTGTAGTAGTCCAGATAGTGCAACAAGCTGACAGTTGTAAGGAATAAGAGCTTACTAAAAAACAGATGCACAGACTCATTTCCCCTGTAACCACCATATACAATTTTGCCAACAGAAAAAAGACCAACTTTACTTTCCAGTGTAAGGGAATGGAGTGGCACCGTGAGTTTTAGGAACATCTCCGCTATGTTAGCTATGTAAGCCGCTGCCATTTTGAACTCACAATCTCATGTGAGCTGACTTCCCATGAAAAGCCTGACATTTTAGATAGAGTTCTGAACACATACCAAGCATCCGAATTCTTTCAGGTAAGAGAAGAGAGTTTATTAGGACAATTCTAGGTGAATAGGAGGTACCAATGCCAAGCACAGACATGCTAAAAGCCAGGGCACACTAACTCCAATGCCTTCTGGGGCCAGGCAGGTAAGGTGTGAGTGCAGCTGATGAAGTGGGAACAGTAAGAAATGGTGCAGGCATGTGTCCTTTGGAGGGTACACAGCTTTTAAAGTACTCAAACTAACTTAAAAAAAAAATCCACTTAGCTAACCTCAGAAATTATCTGTGAGCTGAACAGAACCTCTGGTTACCAATTTGCAACTCACAGACCAACAAAATACCTATATGGTATTGATACATCCAAACAGCCTAGCATGCTTGGAAGTTTAACAGAATAAAAAGATCTGTGAGACAAGGGATCTCTGTTCCCTGATGTGTCCCAACTGCCTGGACCAGATGCTGGTATATGACAGATATTGAATAAATGTTTGTTGAGTGAATGATGAGTCAATGTCCCAGAGACATTTCATGTCTATCAACAGAAAATCATTCAGTGATCATTAAGTTAGGTGCCTGGATAGATAAAAGGAATGTTGTTTTGTTTTTCTCATGCTTCAGATTTAGCTGGGGCATTTTTGGTTGAAAACCTTAGAAACTTTGGTTATTAAACAGATTCCTGGCTTCTGTTTCAGTGGGGAGAAACTGCCCAGGACCTGTACACTTGGACAGCCTCCCTTTGAGCTATGCTCATAGTGTGTGTGTACGCTAAGTTGCTTCAGTTGTGGCCAACTCTGTGACTTAATGACTGTAGTCAGCAAGGCTCCTCTGTCAATGGGATTCTCCAGGCA
Source organism: Bison bison bison (assembly GCF_000754665.1). NCBI lineage: Eukaryota > Metazoa > Chordata > Mammalia > Artiodactyla > Bovidae > Bison > Bison bison. Next base: position 937,314 of record NW_011494681.1, read on the forward strand.
AGAATACTGCAGTGGATTGCCATGCCCTTCTCCAGTGGATCTTCCTGACACAGGGATCAAAGCTGTGTCTCGTACGTTTCCTGAATTGGCAGATGGGTTCTTTACCACTAGCACCATCTGGGAAGCCCAGTGATGTCTGACTCTTTGTGACCCCATGGACTATTCAGTCCATGGAATTCTCTAGGCCAGAATACCGGAGTGGGTGGCCTTTCCCTTTTCCAGGGGATCTTCCCAACCCAGGGATTGAACCCAGGACTCCTGCATTGCAGGTGGATTCTTTACCAGCTGAGCCAAAAGGGAAGGCCACATTCACAGAAGATGTTCTCAAATCAGACTATGCAGGGAGATATAAAGAGCCTTTAAAACCACACCAACTCAAAAATCCATGCTTTCATAACCCAAAAGGTGAGATCAAACACTTAAAACCAAGGCTTACTAAATCTTTTAAATATAATTTCTATGTAAGAATTATTGTGGTTCACAGGAAGCTGGTGTATGGCAATTTCCATATATTCTTAAACGCACTGACATCACAGTAAGAATGGTGGGTAGCATATAGACTTAGGTCTATATCCCAGACCTAAGTCACATTGTTTGCATGTGATAAAAGACTGAACAATCAACTAAGGATTCTAATCCTACGTCCACTACGAATTCTATGTCCAAACCTTGAGCAAATTGGTTTATCTTCAAAAAAAGGTAAAGACCACACCCTCAGACTGGTCTCCGAAACACAGCTTACATATAAGAATGAATCAATTTGCAAATTACTCCACCTTAGATGTAAAAAATGCTAAGACTTCTAACAATAGAAATCAGTACAGTTATACTGTTTCATTAATGAAATGAACAAGGAAAAACATGTATATTGAGGCATTTACTGGGAATACTATCAACATCACAAAAAGAATCTGTAAGACTTTGCATGAAAAGATCGACTACTAAATCCCCTATCAAAACTGCATTCCACTCCACTCTTCTGTGTTTTAACAATGTCCTTTCTATCATTTTCAGTGTTACTTCTAGGCTATGCATTTGATAATTTTTTAGTCTAATGCAACTCAACTTTATGGACCTCATCAAAAGAAAGAAAATGAAGTAAAGAAAGTGAGGTGTGCTCTAATAAAAATTATTTATTTACTAAAAGAAACATTCTCCTGAAGCTAAAAAGTTCTCAATAAACGTGTGTGTAGTTCAGGATAATACAGGGAAGCACCAAGCCCTGTACCTGGAATATGAAAGTAATCCCGTGGTAGCCATGGGACACCATCATGTTAGAAAAAAAGCATTGTGTATGGCTTCGTTTCTTTTCAAGACAGGTCAAATATACTGCACCGGACAGTTATCAAATGCAACAAGCCATGAAAAGGATCTGGTGAGCATGTTTAAAATACAGATCCTCATGTCCCACTAAGTCAGATTATCTGGGGGAACTACAACCCCTGAATCTATATTTTTTAAAAACCTTCCCAGGTTATTCTCAGAGATGGTCCATGGACTCCCACAAGGGAAGCGCTGCTCTAGATTCTTACTAAAGATTTGAAATTTTAAGAATCCATTACATTTCATCAGAAAGAAAAAATATATATAAGTATATATAGATATGTATACCTGTGCGTATTTGTGTATAGATACATATGTGTGTGTATGTATTAACAAAAATGCTTTTGCTTGACCAAACTTTAGTCAGGCTCCTGAATCTCCTAGGCTCATCTATGAACTTTCTTATAAAATCCAATTCCAAGAAAAACTAAGTCAGTTCAGTGAGTCTTTCCTCCTCCATATCTGAGCAGATTCCTCAGCTCCCACCCTCTCCCAGGTGACATCTGATCCTCCTGGCCTGTCTTCAGCAAGAATCTTGTTTGGCCAAAAATCCCCATTCCCCTGATATTTTCTCTTAGTAATTTCCATCCACTGACCCCCATCCTGCTCCTTGGCTATAAATCTCCACTTGCCCACACTATATTTGAATTGAGCCTTGGTTCTATACTGAGATCTCTTTCCTCCTCTTGCAATAGTCCTGAATAAAATCTGTTTTTTCCTCTTCAACTACTGTCCAGCTTGGTTTTTCTTTGCCATCTACTTGTGTATGTATGTGTTTATGCATGTATGTACCCATAGAGCCACACTTAATTTCTAATGACTGTTTCTCAGGGAAAAAGACCTTTGCCTTATGAGCATTTAAAAATCACCATCCTGAACTAAAATGAGTGACAGAAGCCAATAAACCTCTCAAAAAATTTAGCAGGAATCATCTAAACCTGGAAAATTTTAATCTCAACACTTAAATGCATTCACTGACTTCTGTTATGAAAAATATCTGATATAATTCATTTTTGAAAAAATGATCTGAAAATGTCCCTTTGTGCTGAAAGAGAGAGAGAGAAAAACTTAGAAAATATTACTGAAAAGTGAGAAAGTTTTTGAAATTTCCCAGGATGAATCACAAAGTCTTTATATGCCTCCTACTTCCTTCCTTTGGAGCCTTCCCCACTGGGAACATAGTAGGCACTCAGAGCTTGACTGTATACAAATGCTTAGACCATTTCATTAAGGGTTGGAGAGAGGCCTGGGCACAAAGAAAAACAGGGAGATCCCCTCTGTGGCTGGGGAGGCCACATGAGTCAGTGGGAAGTCAACTGACTTTGGACTGAGGCTGGGGTACTTGCTACATCATGGGAGAGACATTCCTATTGATGCTGCAGCTTGATCTGTACAACTATTCTTAAATAATTGTGAGGAAAAATACTTCTCTTTCATTCTCTCCTGAGTCCCCATCTGCAGGGATGTTCTAACAGGAAAGCTGATACCTCAAAACCTCAGAGACTTTTGGTGCTGAGGAGATGCTGAAACAATTCCAGTCCATGTGAGCAAGGATAAAAATGGTGACATTCATTCATTCTCTCTCTCTTTCAACCATAAAAAGAGATGAACCAGCTGGGCCTGCTAACATTTTCCTGGACTCACAGCTTTAAAGGACAAGCCCCAAAGTCTATTCCTAAGTTTATTACAGAATCAAGGGATACTTGCTTCTTTTTAAAATCTGATAGGTGAAGGCGATGGTAATTGTCAGAATTCATGGGTGTCTTCCACTGATGAGCTACATAAGGATGACTGTAGTTTTATTGTAAGTAGCAAATGGACAGCGATTCTCACGTGACTTAGAGAATAACATGATTGTTAGTTAACAACCCACAGCAGAAAACAACTGAATGCAATTTTACAGACAAGATGGGTAAAGAAAACACATCTTGGAGGAGTTCTGTGACAAGTGAAGCAAGCAGATATAAAATTGGGTAAGACTATCCTGTTCCAAGAAAGTGCCTGCCCCAGCATGGTGGCCTGGCATATAGGTGCCACAAAAATTGACCAAACAAACGATGCAAGTGACAGAAAATGCACTGGGGAAAAAACACTGCAAGGAAAGTGCCTGTGTGTTAACAGTGTTTTCCTATCTCTTTTGACTTTTCTGTATTCTTTGTACAATTTTTTTACACTAAGCATGGATTACTTTTATAATTGGAAAAAAACAAATGCAAAAACAAACCAGGTTTTTTTGTTCACTAATTCCTCAGTTTCTCCCATTTGAAAGCTCTGTTGGGAATTACTTTTTTATTGATCCCAAAAAGGAAGACTTTTTCCAATATTGAAAATACACTTCTAGGGAAGAAAAGATGCCCTTTTGCTAGGAAAGCTTAAGACCAACTAAGCAAATTAAGATAGAATGTAACAGAAAACTACAACTGGGCTTGATAACAACCTAGTAGGAAGAAGGAAGTAACCCAGGAAAAATCTATCCACAGGGTAGGACATGATAATATTTCATCAGGTTAGTGCACTCCTCTGCTATTTACTTCATTAGCGTTGCAGATTAAAAGCTGAGAGAACTGATGAAAACTTTACAGGCTGGCTGAGGTTTTCTGAGCGTTACCTCCATCACTGATGTTATTGCCACATGCTTGTCAATCACAGTGCCTCTGTATGAGCTGGTTGAGGTTCAGGTCAATCTTGTGACAAATACAAGACTCCTGATGTTCTTTCATTGTTAAAAGACTTTGCAAATTTTACTTTTACTTATGTGAAAGAATCTACTCAATGACAAAACCTAAGTCATTCAACACCAGGGCTCAGAATGAGCTGAAATGCCCGTGGGGAGACCATAGATTCAGTGGGGTCTGGGGACAGAGACCCCAGTAATGAGAGGTGCTGGGGGAAAGACTCTTTCATTTGTAGAATATGCTCTATTTACATTTGTACAGAACATTTCAAAATCCTTTCTCAGCACTAACCACAATCTCTGTAACTGCCCTTTTGAGTAAATACAGCAGCGCACCCTCCTCCTTTCACTGGCAGGTGGGTTGAGGATCCCAGGGAGGGAGTCGCTTAAGACTGTTTGCTGGGAGGCTAGAAGCAGGCCTGGAACTGGGTTCAACTCCCCTTCAACACGCCTCACTGCCTTTATGTGCCCTGTAGGAACTGGAAGAGTGGAAATGCTCACACCTATGGCACTGAGATACTCTTAATGTCATTGGCATCAGGCGAATAGTCTCCAGTAACCGATCCAATTTGATGTGTACACGCGCAAGTAATTTTCTGTTAGACATCATCATCATTAGCATTCAACAATTAAAATTCTCATCCCTTTAGCCTAGAAAAGCCGGCAGAGAAGCTGTTCAGGTAGTTCTGATCCAAATTTCCCAGGTCCAAGAGGCTTGGTTTTCCCCCATCTCAGGTTCAGTAAAGCATGCAAGTAATTGGCCGTGGAGTGGCACTGAACGGCTGACCCTTTTGAGGCCTGCCGGCCACTACGAGTTGCTCTGTTCTGACTGTCATCTGGCAGCCGCAGCTTTCAAGCAATTACCCGTGGCCACTTAGTGACAGTATTAGGAAAGTTAAGTTGGGACTGTTCCCAGCTCCTAATTTACCACTCGGTAAAAATGGAAAGTTAAAAAGAAAACTAGCTTGGCTGCAGCCTCTAACTGTTTCTGAAAAACCTAGCTGGGGCAGAGGGTTGTGAAGGAAGGCAACTGACAGAGAACTTGGCTTAGCTGGATGTGCTGGGGGAGGACTTGGAGAGTCCCAGGAGCTTTTTTCAGGGGGCAAAGGAGCTGGGAGTTTTGCGAGGAGAAAGTGGACAATTTGTGCTCATCTGGCAGGTGCTTCTCTTTTATGGATGCTCAGACAAGACCCTATGATCTCTGCCCTTTTCAAGCCTATTTTCTTTCGTCTTCTTTGATAGTGCATCTTAGATCTGCTGCCATCGATGTAAACATGTAGGACTCTAGTCTGTAATGTCAAGGAATTGTTACTGTTATATATAACCATTTCAGACCCCTAACTATAAGAAAGTCAACTTTATCTTAATTTTGAATCCTGTAAGTTTCTTATTTGTTTGAAAAATTATCTTCTGATATATATAATTATATATACTATAATTAAAAGGAAGTGGGGGGAGAAACCACCCAGCGGGCTACCACCCTACTTTTCCTCTAATACATTCATTTCAGGGAATTTTTTAAAAGAAGTTTCCCACTAAAGATGCTGCACATCTCATGGGGCCTGGGCTTCAGCACCACCACTGTGATAAAGTGCAGGCTTTGGGAGGGTGACTATCATTTTAAACAGGGGTGAATCCCAGGAGGATCCCGGAAGTCCTCAGCTGGCACACGTGTAGCCACATCCCCACCTGACAGCACTGTATGTTCTTCCACCTCCCATGGCTCTGTTCCAAGAATTCTTGACATTGGAAATAGCTTAGCTCCTTATAATTTAAGCAAGACTTAAACAAATGGTTCAGTTACCATCTGGGAAAGGCCTGGCAGAGAGCTGGGGAAAAAAAATTTGTACAATGTTTAGTCTCCTTTACTCTACATTCTCCTAATATTTTGCTTTATGTATCTCTTTCTAGTTAGCAGCTATTACTGGGTCTTCATCTTTCTCCTTCCCACTTTCACCTGTTTGGCTTGAATTTCTATGCATCTTCCTTCTCTCTCCAGTTTAGCCCGTTTTGATTTTGTTCTTCCCTCCCTTTCTGATGGGCGGCAAGTGGAGCATACAGCAGCGGCACATCCTCACAGGCTTATTTAGAAAGATTCCTGCAGGAAGTGTTGCTTCTGTTTTTGTCCATTCTGGGCAGAAGCATCCTAACTGGTAGGCAGGAGAGGGACAAAAGCGATGGCTTTGATTGTGATTTCACTTCCTGTCCTATTTCTAATTTTTAAAAGCTGACAGACACCAAAAGCAATGGTAAAAGAAGCAAAAATAAACAACTGAGAGTACTACAAACTACAAAGCTCTGCCGACAAAGAAAATCATCAACAAAATGAAAAGGCAACCTACCATGTGGGAGAAAATACTTGGAAATCATACATCTGATAAGGGGTTAATAGTCAAAATATATGAATAACTCATACAACTCAACAGCCAAAAAAACCACACGATTTGATTAAAAAAACCGGCAGAGGATGTGAATAGACATTTTTCCAGAGAAGACATGCAGACGGCCGGCAGGTATATGAAAAGGTCCTCACCACCACTCACCTCCAGTGACGGGCAACTCTAAACCATGATGAGGTGTCACTTCACATCTGTCAGAATGGCTTTCATCAAAGAGACAGAAACAGTAAATGTTGGGGAAAATATAGAGAAAAGAGAACCCTTGTGTTCTGTTGGTGGGAACATAAATTGGTACAGCCACTAAGGAAAAGCATAAAGAGGTGCCTCAAAAAATTAAAAATAAAACTATTACAGGATCCGGCAATCCCACTTCTGGGTATTTTTTTTAAAGAAAATAAACTAACCGAAAAAGATATTTGCGTTCACACGTTCACTGCAGCATCATTTACAAGAGCCAAGACAGAGAAACAAGCTATGTGTCCACTGATGGAAGAACGGATAAACAGATGCATACAATGGAATACTATTCAGCCATAAAAAGGGGAACCTTGCCATTTGATACATCACAGATGGACCCTGAGGGCACTATGCTAAGTGAAATAAGTCAGAGAAAAACAATACCATATGATCTCACTCAGAGCTAGAATCTAATAAAGAACGAATTCACAGATACAAAGAAGAGATTGATGGCTGCCAGCGGAAGGGCTTGGGGATGGGTGAAATAGGTAAAGGGGGTCAAAATTTCAGTTATAAGACAAATAGGTCCTGGTATGAAATGTACAGCTGGTGACTGTAGTTAACAATACTGTACTGTTTATTTGAAAGTTGCTGAGAGAGTAGATCGTAAAAGTTCTCATCACAAGGAAATGTGTAATTATGTGTGGTGATGAATGTTAACTAGGTGTGTTGAGGTGATCATCTCACAATATATACAAATATCAAATCATTATGTTGTAAACTTGAAACCAATATAATGCTATTTGTCAGTTATATCTCAATAAAAAACAAAAGCTCACAACTATCACAAAATTCAGAGACACAGCATTACATAATGCTTTACATTATGTAAATAATGTAATAATTTATAATAACAAATATTATAATTATAATATAAATAATAAATATAATGTTTAAATAAATATATTAAATAAATATTTATATCAGATCAGATCAGAACAGTCGCTCAGTCGTGTCCGACTCTTGCGACCCCATGAATCGCAGCACGCCAGGCCTCCCTGTCCATCACCAACTCCCGGAGTTCACTCAGACTCACGTCCATCGAGTCAGTGATGCCATCCAGCCATCTCATCCTCTGTCGTCCCCTTCTCCTCCTGCCCCCAATCCCTCCCAGCATCAGAGTCTTTTCCAGTGAGTCAACTCTTCGCATGAGGTGGCCAAAGTACTGGAGTTTCAGCTTTAGCATCATTCCTTCCAAAGAAATCCCAGGGCTGATCTCCTTCAGAATGGACTGGTTGGATCTCCTTGCAGTCTAAGGGACTCTCAAGAGTCTTCTCCAACACCACAGTTTAAAAGCATCAATTCTTTGGCGCTTAGCCTTCTTCACAGTCCAACTCTCACATCCATACATGACCACAGGAAAAACCATAGCCTTGACTAGACGGACCTTTGTTGGCAAAATAATGTCTCTACTTTTGAATATGCTATCTAGGTTGGTCATAACTTTCCTTCCAAGGAGTAAGCATCTTTTAATTTCATGGCTGCAGTCACCATCTGTAGTGATTTTGGAGCCCAGAAAAATAAAGTCTGACACTGTTTCCACCATTTCCCCATCTATTTCCCATGAAGTGGTGGGACCGGATGCCATATATTAGTTGACTCACCATTATTTTTTCCTACATTTTTGGTGGTGCACTTTTAACATAAAAATGATTCTTGTAGTATCAAATAGAAGCAAGCAACTCACTATCCATAATACCATAAGTTCAGGATTATTGTCAAATTCAGGGAAACATCTATTAAGTTTTTGTCTCAGGAGTAACTCGAGATTTTAAGGTAATGCTGCTGCTGCTGCTAAGTCGCTTCAGTCGTGTCCGACTCTGTGTGACGCCATAGATGGCAGCCTACCGGGCTCCCCCATCCCTGGGATTCTCCAGGCAAGAACGCTGGAGTGGGTTGCCATTTCCTTCTCCAATGAATGAAAGTGAAAAGTGAAAGTGAAGTTGCTCAGTTGTGTCCAACTCTTCTCGAACCCATGGACTACAGCCCACCAGGCTCCTCTGTCCCTGAGAATTTCCAGGCAAGAATACGGGAGTGGGGTGCCATGCCCTCCTCTGT
>NW_011494681.1:946104-949500 GCF_000754665.1 Bison bison bison
GTACAGGAGTGGGGTGCCATCGCCTTCTCTGTTTAGGGTAATAATTACTTTAAATACTATAAAGTGAAGTAAGTTGTGAATCAGTCTATCATAGATGTCCCTGTTGTGGCAGCCCATTGTGATTTTTAATTTGACTCTGGCAGGATGGAGCCTCCACTCTGGCCCAGCAGCAATAAGAACTAAACTTTCTCGTGCTCATGCTCAGTTGCTCCGTCGTGTCTAACTCTCTGCAACCCCAGGGACTGCAGCCCACCAGGCTCCTCTGTCCACGGGATTCTCCAGGCAAGAATCCTGGAGTGGGTTGCCATTTCCTACTCCAGGTGATCTTCCTGATCCAGGGATCGAACCCAAGTCTCCTGTGTCTCCTGCACTGGCAGGCAGATTCTTTACCACTGCTCCACCTGCAACTCCTCCTAAATCTTCTACTTACAATATTAAAGATCTGATGATTGTACAAATTGTACACAGACTAGCTTCTGGCTTTGTACATTTCAAACCTGTTTCTCCTCCTCTGCAGATTTTGGTGTTAGGCCCTTCTGTTTTACAATGTCAGGTGAAGAAGCATGGTAGACCATAGTGATAGTCATAAAAGCCACAGTGGACAATTAATGTAACTTAGCATGACTTATTTCTACAGGAAAAAATTGGAATCCCGTGAAAAACTATCCCACGTATGTGCAATTCAACTCTCCCTTTGTTGGATCCCAAAATGACGGTTTCCACCTCTAACGCCACCAGGTGTGAGAAGTCAATAGAGGGCAATAGAGCTGAGGTGGAAAAAGCGTTTTTGATGGATTTCTTCCCTGGTGGCTCAGATGCTAAAGAATCTGCCTGCAATGCAGGAGACCCAGGTTCAATCCCTGGGTTGGGAAGATCCCCTGGAGAAGGGAATGGCAACCCACTCCAGTATTCTTGCCTGACGAATTCCATGGACAGAGGAGCCTGGTGGGCTACAGTCCTTGGGGTCACAGAGAGTTGGACACAACTGAGCCACTAACACTTTCACTTTTCATGTTCACAGTTAATATACCTTATTTTCTCCAATTTTACAAGAACATGTGACATGTGAACATATTCCTGGTCATGCCCAGGACATTGGAAGAAGCCAGACAAAGACATAACTGAATCTGCAGCTTTACAGGCTGACCATGAATCTGCCTCTGTGACAGAAAAAGTTCAACTTAGGCTTTTTTAAAGATAGAAAGTAGCTCCAAGGACAATGGAAAACTTATTCTCTAACGAGAACTAAATTCAGCTGCTTTTATATATTTCAACAGATAAACATCCTAACTTTTGTACAGAGGCGGTCTGTACAGATGCAGCTACTGAGTAAAATTTCAGACCCACAGACTATGAGGCACATGGTGACAGTGAAGGGAAGGGTGGCTTGTTGGATCAAGGAATCCATGAAGTGGAGCAGAGCAAGTGGGAGTCACTTCAATTCAGACTCCAGGCAATTCTGGCCTTGCTCTGGAACCCCAAATTACTCAAGATGTTGAGATGATCACCGTTGCATCTTTGGCAAGCAACCTCTTTCAAAACCAAAGCAAACCACAATGAAAACATCAACCTTTCTCCCGGCTCCGCCTCACCCAAAAACCTTATCCTTTCCTTGCCAAATCCTTAACCTAGCTGACAGGAAAAAGAATTACTTTTGTTGCTGTTTGCTGGATGGGAGAGCACCTTAACTCCTGCTTTGGGACTCACTTTTGTGAGACACTTCCCTCTACAGTGGGCTCTGATGTCCATCTTCTGAGTTTCCGCACTAAGAAACCAGTGAAAACTCTTCCCCAGCAGGTTGGGGATGCTAGGCTGATCCAAGATGGATCTTCACAGATGGTATGAACAGTGGTAGAGGGGATCTGTGTTCCTTTCCTCAATGGGTATGCACTTTCCTTTTAGAAACTGTGCTCTTTGTATGTCCCTAGAGTGAAGAAGGGAGAGCCTCAAAACCTAGTGATGTGGAGGAGTGGAATACAACATCAACTGAGCTGTTTCCCCACAGCTATCTCCCACTCTAATTTCCCTAATGCAACAACGTTCAAGAATTAAAAAACCACAATTCACCAACAAAAATTCATTCAGTTATGTGTCAAATGCCAGCACTGAGGATATAACAGGTGACAGGGCAAAGCTGTTGTCCTCATGGTCATGACAGTCTAATGAGCGAGGCCCTAAGCTGGGAACGAGAGAAGAGATAGCTAAGTGGGGTGTGTGTGTGTGTGTGTGTGTGTTGGGGGGTTGTTGCAAGATGAGGGAGAGGTACCCTGGGTCACAGCCACTGGAGCTTCAAGGGCCTCAGTTAGGGCTTTGGGTTTTATTCTCATCTATTGGAAAGTTTGTGATACCATCTGGTTATTTTAAAAGGCTTACTTTGGCTGTATTGAGAATAGACTGTAGGGGTGCACTGAGGCAGGAAACTCTATATACAGGTGGTTGGAATAAATACAAGTGACCGCTGAAGGGGGCTTGGTCTAGCAAAGTCACCACGAATCTGCTTTTGCGCACTGGATGAAGAACCGAGAGCTCAGTAGTACACAGCATTGACCGATGTTTGACCAAATCTGGACCCAAAACCCATGGTGTATTTGCAAAGGCCTCCAGGTTGAATCTCCCACACATCTGCAGTCTGCAGAACCTGCGTATCATCATATTAAGGGTCAGACTGACAGACCAAGTACCCACAGTTGCCTTATTCACTTGTACAAACTGCACAAAAGATGACAAAGCTTTTGGGACCAGACAGACCTGGGGTGGAGTCCATACTCCATGGAAAGCAGAGCCAACTTTGGGCAAGTTCTTAACCTCAGCGCCTCCGTTTACCAGCGGGTAGAAATGGAGAGTCTCCCATCAAGTTGTGGGAGAACAAATTAGAATTATGTAAGTAACAGTTTAGCAGATCACAGGCATTTGGTAGAAATCAGATCCAAAATACAGCCACATCAGTGTGAAAACGGCCACTTTCTGCCCTTTGGAAGTAAAATTACTTCTGCAATTTTCTAATTACCCCGTATAACATCTTTTGAAATAGTACCCAGATTCCTGGCAAGTCTCCAAGAAATTGATTTAATCTGATTCTCTTAACTATCGTATTTCCAAGTAGGGCCTGCACTAATTGTGACACCAGAGGTGCTTGCAAAGAAGTGCAGATTCCAGGGCAGCATTCCATTAGTTTCAAACAAGAGCTCCAGGGTCCGGGCCAGGAGTGCACTGAAATATCCTCAACAGGTTGTGCTGCCTTTTGAGAAGCATCCTCCTGATTCAGCTCCAGAGAAAGGGGCTCCAGGACTAACTTCACCAGTCAAGGAAGAGTTGGAGACAGGTCTCAGTACTACTTTGCAAAAAAAAAAAAAGCCCCTCTGTCTCCTCTGTGGCGGCTGCAGGAGGCGCAGGCGC
>NW_011494681.1:949600-977220 GCF_000754665.1 Bison bison bison
TCTCGTTTTAGTGCCCCCCTCCGCAACACCCCACCTCCTATCAAGCCGGGCAGCGCACAGCCTTCGCGTCTCCTGCAAGATTTCTTTCCTGACCACAGCGACACCCGCGGAGGAAACGCGGTATGTGCACGTGCGACGCGGAGATAGTGCCGCAGGCGAAGCATCCCGGAGGCCGCGCGGGGCAGGGAGACCACGCCGGGCGAGGGACGCAGGCCAGTCGCCTGGCTGAGGATCGCCCCGGCTGCTGCCCAAGAGGGCCCTGGAGGAATTTCGGAGTGGCACCCCGCTAGCCCAGGTGATCTTTTTGGAAGACCAGCTGTCTCTTAGGAAATAGAGGAACCAGCGCCCTCCAGTGGCTGCGAGGCAATTAGCACTTCCGTTAGTTATTAACGAGCCTCCCAGAAAGAAAGATAAGAGCCTATGGTCCAAGAAGGAAAAAAGAAAACAAAAACGCTGCAATCCTCCTGCCAGCCAGGCCCTGAGGCCATGGCTCCTGCTACCCCTCGGCCTTGTTCATGTGTAACTCTGTGCCCATCTCATCACCATTCCCCAAGCCGTAACTCCACAGGAGAACGTAAAAAATTTAGAATGGGAAGTTTCCCAGGGAACAACTGCTGGGAGGCAGATATAACAGGGAACAGAGAGAAAAGGGAGAGAAATCAAGAGAGCTTTCCCAGAAAGATGTAATCAGACAGGAGGAGGGCAGCAGCGGTGCATGGGATTTTAGCCCAACCTCCTTTCCTCCGAACCTGCCTCAGCCACGTCATCCTTCTCTCCTTGTTCCTAAGGGGTGCCCCGTGAGACGCTGTCTGCACAGGACTTGCTTTTGAAGTCTCCCTCGTTTCGGTATCTTAGCTTGGGCTGCTGTATTACAGCAGTCACTGGGTGACTGAGACACGTCTCTCACAGTTCTGGGGGCTGAGAGGTCAGAGATGAAGGTGCCCATGTTATCAAGTTCTGGTTCAGACCCTCTTCCTGGTTTGCAGACTGAGGTCTTCTCACAGGGTCCTCACATGGTAGACAGCAGAGGGAAGAAGCAAGCTCTCAGTGTTTTAAAAAAGATTTTTTTTTTTTTTTTTGATGCAGACCACTTCTAAAGTCTTTCTTTAAATTTGTTACAATGTTGCTTCTGTTTTATGTTTTGGTTTTCTGACCATGAGACATGTAGGATCTCAGCACCCTCTGCACTGGAAGGCAAAGCCTTAATCACTGGACCACCAGGGAAGTCCCTCTTATCTCTTCTTATGAAGAGATCTAATCTCATTCACAGGACTTCACCCTCATGATCTAACTGCCTTCCAAAGGCCAAATACTATCACTTTGGGGATTAGGATTTCTGAAATTTGGTGGTGGGAAAAAGCAGTTCATTGAAAAGGGTCCCTGAGGACATCTTGGGGATTCGGAGACAATAAGAGTTTAGTACTGTCACATTAGATATTATCAGCTTCTGCTCCTTCCATTACCAACTCTGAGATACAGGACTTTGTGGTCTCTGTTGTACCCCTGTGCCTGGCATATGGTAGCTGCTTAATACATCCCTGTTCAGAGAAAAATTCTAAAACACTAATTTGGAATTTACTCTGTGACAGGCAGCGTTATAAGATCTTCACCCACAGTAACCCTTTACTCCTCACTACAACTATAGGAGGTAAGGTTTTCAGATAAGCAAAGCTGGCCACCCCATAAATACATACAGGTCCACACTTCCAGCAAGTGCAGAAGCTGGAATCAGGCCTGGGCTTCCTGGCTTTCTCACTCCCCAGGGCACCACACTGCCTCTTATGAATGAATGCAGGGAGAACGACGTTGGTTCTTTGGGAAAAGATACAGCTTTCCGGCTGCAAAACGCTTGAAAAATGAGGAAGACCCTTCTGACTTAATGCTGAGGGAGAATGGAGCCCCCGAGTCTCCAGGATCTCAGATGAATGTCTGGAACCTCAGTCATAGTAACCAACCCCTAGGGGATCTTTTCCATGCTTTCAGCTATGGCTATGGTTCTCAACCTGGACTGCGCTATTAGAGTCACCTGCAAGAGAGTTTTTTAAAACCCAGTGTTTTTAAAAAAACAAACAAACAAACACTGAATTTTAAAAATCTAGGCCATCCCCCAATACTAACTGCATAAGAATCTTTAAGGGTGAGTCCCAGCCATGGATTCAGAGAAGGCAATGGCACCCCACTCCAGTACTCTTGCCTGGAAAATCCCATGGATGGAGGAGCCTGGTGGGCTGCAGTCCATGGGGTCGCTATGAGTCAGATACGACTGAGCGACTTCACTTTCACTTTTCACTTTCATGCATTGGAGAAGGAAATGGCAACCCACTCCAGTGTTCTTGCCTGGAGAATCCCAGGGACGGGGGAGCCTGGTGGGCCGCTGTCTCTGGGGTCGCACAGAGTCGGACACGACTGAAGCGACTTAGCAGCAGCAGCAGCAGCCATGGATTCAGCGCTTCTGAAAGTTTCCCAGGCGACGCCAATGTGCAGGCGAAGTGGAAGGACCCTGGCAGTCAACTGAGAAACACAAAGCTGGAGCTTTCTCAAAGGGTGGCCACTGAACACCAATTCAGAGTCACTAGGTTCACTTGTCACCAGTACAGATTTCTGGGCCCCATCCAGGTTTATCCCATCAAAATCTTCTGGAGTGGGTCACAGGAACTGCTCAGAAGAAGAAACAGATGCTCCCAGTGATGTGTATGCAAAATGGGGTCCGAGAGCTGCCGCCAGGGCAGTTGTTTTTAAAGACGGTCCCAGGCAAGCGGCGCGTCACCTGGCACCCGTTAGAAACGCAAGGCAGCAGCCCCGCGTGAGGCCTCCAGCACCAGACACTGCAGGGTCAGGCCCAGCAGTCTGAGCCCAGTGAGGCTCCGGGTGGCCTTGGTGCCGCCAGCCTGCAAACCGCTTCTCCGAATAAAGGGCTTCCAGGTCAAATCCCAGCTTGGTCATTCATCAGCCAGGTGGCCTTGAGGTGGTGGTGGCGGTTTAGTCGCTAAGTTGTGTCTGACTCCTGCAACCCCATGAACTGTAGCCCACCAGGCTCCTCTGTCCAGGGGATTCTCCAGGCAAGAATACTGGAGCAGGCTGCTGTTTCCTTCTCCATGCGACCCTGAGAAGCTTATTTAACTCCTCTATGCTTCAGTTTCTTCATTTGTCAGTTGGGTGGGAGTGGGCATGTTATTGGTTGAATTATGTCCCTCCAAACGCATATGTTGAAGTCCTCACTCTCAATACCTCAAAAATGTGACCTTTTTCAGAAAAAGGGTCATTGCCAATGGAATGAAGATGAGGTCCTACTGGAGTAGGATGAACCCTGATCTGATATGACTGGTCCCCTTATGAAATGAGGAAACGTGGAGACAGACAGGCCCACAGGGAGAATGTCCTGTGGAGAATGGGAGATGCCCCACAAGTCAAGGAGCTACCAGAAGCTAGAGAGAGACGTGGAGCAACTCTCTACCTGGTGCTGTAGAGGGAGCAGGGCTCTGCCCACACCTGGACCTGGGACTCCCGGGAAACGACACACTTCTGTGTGAGCTCCTGTCTGTGGTGTGGCGTGATGGCAGCGCCAGCAAACCAACCTGGGGACGGTCGGTATGAGCCGTAGCACAACACCTGCTGACGGTGGCTTCCCAATAAATGTTAGATTTTGTTATTTAAAAAGGGAGGAAAAGTGATCCTGTATGCTGTCTCCTTAAGTAGGCGTTAAACCTGAGGAGGAGGAAAAGGAACCAAGCAGGAAATTCCATCCAGTGGACAGAGGCTGGGGTGGGCAGCGGCCACGGTGTGCGCCAAGCCGCCCTGGCCCTGGCTGGAGGCTAAGAAACAGTGGACAGATGGTCAGCATTTCTGGTCACTCCTGACCTGGAAAAGAGCCAAATGAGAGATCCAGAGGCAATGGTGTGTTCAGCTCTGATGTAGCTCTCATCTCCAAAGCTCTCTGGGGAGGCCTTCCATGAACTGTCCCGGCCCTTCCCGGTCAAAAGCATCCCTGCCTGGGGACCAGAACCTATAACCAGCTCCTGTTCTACTCAGACCCTCCAGAAGTGTGTGTGTGTGGGAAGGTGGGGGGTGGGGAGGGAGGGAGCCAGGGAGGTGGGGGGAAAGCGAGAGAGGGGTTCACTGAATCACCTGAAATGAGTATTAATGAAGCAAAATACAAGTTCCCTTCACCACCCTCAACAGCACAGTGACCTGGCTGCTTGTTAGACAGTGCCCAGCCTCTCTGTAAGGGCTTCCCAGGTGGCTCAGTGGTGAAGAATCTGCCTGCAATGCAGGAGATACAGGAGACGAGGGTTCAATCCCTGGGTCATGTAGATCCCCTGGAGGAGGAAATGGCAACCCACTCCAGTATTCTTGCCTGGAAAATCCCATGGACAGAGGAACGTGGTGGGCTGCAGTCCATAGGGTCACAAAGAATCAGACACGACTGAGCGACTAACACTCATTTTTTCACCGACATCCCACCCAGTTCTGGAATACCCTCCTCCCCTCCAGGCAGTAAAGGAAGCAAGGGGGCACTAGTTTTGGAGAAAAAGACTCTGCTGTGTGAGCCTGTGCAACTATGCAACCCCTCTGGATTTCAGGGGTTCGGTTTTTCTCCTTTAAAATGGAGTTATTAATATTTCTTTGGCTTTTCTCATTTGGTTGTTAAAATTCAAGGAGATTGCCTGTGTTCAACATAAAGAGTGATGCAGGTGTAAGCACTGCACAGCAGGGAAACTGATCATGGAGTTGTAAACATATCCTGCTTGTAGGCGGGGTTCACTGACCTTGGTATGAGGGCTTTGCATAAGTCCTTAATGAATGCAGGTGAAATTCAACAGAAAAGGAGTACACTAAATAAGGGCAAAGTGAAGAGAACTAACATCTATGGCATTATCTCATTTAATTCATTCAAAAATCAGGTGAAAGAGCAGTTGTAACTGAGTAGAACCTTTTGGGGCCTTTCCAGGACAGACGCCCTCATGTCCTCCACCTGCCTCTTGTTTGCAGAAAAACTTGAGCCTCCTAGGCATTCCCCAAGTTCTAAAGAGTAAATGTAATCAGAGAACTGAGAAAATGCAGAAAGAAATCAGTCAAGCAAAATAATAGTTTAGCCATTAAACAAAGTCAAGGACCTTTAGTTCCTCTTCAAGGGCTACAGATAATATTCTGAGCCATATCCTTTGAGCTGTTTTGCAGATACCGAAACCTCCACCAGGTGGAAGAAGTTAACTGCATGCTGCCCACAAGCACGCAGCGCCCAGACCGGTTGGAACCGGAAGGTTGATTAACTTCCAATTACTTCACCACGAGACAATCAGGCGCTGCACAACCCTCCTCCCTCATCACGTCTTTAAAAACCTTTCCCTGAGAGCCAGTGGGGAGTTTGGTCTTTTAAGCACTAACTGCCTGGACTCTTTGCTTGGTGCCCTGTGATAAACCTGCACTTACCTGCACACAACGCAGTGCCAGAAGACTGGCTTCACTTCGCACGGGGTGACCGGACCTGACTGGTTTGGTTACAAAACAATTAACCAAATGTTAAGCCAGAGGTTCCCAAACGTTCTCAGTTCAGGGTCCTCCTAGTGTGTCAGCAGCCCAGGAGAGGAAATGCCTAACACTTATTATGTAGTCAGGTTCAAACAATCTAATCCACATCGACAGCCTCAGGTTCAAACAATCTAATCCACACTGATAGTCTAACAGCTTAGCACCTGTTGGGCTCTGAACGCTTCTCAGAGTTTGCATTCAGATACAACTGCCAACTCGTTTCTCATTCCCCATTGCCTTTCACACAGGTCTAGTATCTGATCACAGCTGAAGTTTTTCCTAGTCGTCCATAAGACAGCAACAGAAGGAACACAGTGATCTAAGGCGGGAAATAAACTAAAGTTAGAGGCACACCTGACACTGGACAGAGGTTCCTGTGTTTCCCAAGATATGTGTTAAGTAAAGATGTCTCAGAGAGCTCCCCGTGAGTTCACTGTGGTGCCGCTGGGCACCTCAGTGAACAGTTTGGGAACGAAGGTAACAAACTCATGTTCGAAAGTGTGTCGTAACTTGTAGTCAGAACTTTGCAAACGCTAACCTGCACAGGGATCCCCTGGGGGGTCTCCTTACATTGTGGGTTCTGATTCGGCGGGTCTGGAATGGGGCCCCCGAGAGGCTGCTTTTTTATAAGCTCCGAGTTCGGGTTACACAGCCAGTTCACAGCGCTCAGGGCAGTGAGGCGTCAGATGAAGCAGCCAGGAGAGGTGGGGCGGCTGGTGCCCAGTCCAGGCCTCAAAGCCTCCCCGCCTCTTTCCCACAACCTTGCTGCCTGCCACATCATTACAACTGTAGGAGCATTTAAACAGTATTTGAGTTTGAGTTTCTAGCTCTGCCCGTAAGGAAGTTTAGAAGTTATCTCTCCCACCCACATAGAGACCAAAAGAAAGCTGAACAAACCGAAAAATCAACAACTCTCTCAGATCCATCAGAGAACTGAAGCCATAGGGCAAGCCACTGCCCCACAGACTGGAGAGACCTACAGGCAGATGCAGAGTCGCAACTCACCAGAGCAGCAACCAGTCTGTGGGAACCGGCGCCTGGGGGGGAAGAGCTGAAGTGCGATGGGTGAGGTGCGGGAGGCCAGGTGGGTTAACCTCCAGGGAGGCTCCCACACTTCCGGGAGTGCAGCCTGCTGGAGTCCTGCAGGTTCTCACAGGGAAGATGGAGAAGCAGCCCTTCCTACGTCTGTGCGGGGGAGGGGAAACGGCCTTTCTTAAACACACCCAGACATTTCCATTCTTCCTAACAAGGCCTGCCCTCAAGAGAAAGTAATTTACTAGAGCCTAACCTGCTGAGGTTTTACCAGACCCTAACCAACCTGGGGGAATGGATATACCCATCTCCACCTTCCCCAGCCTCCCTGTCTCACCAATGAGGGACAAACAAAGAAAATGGAGATGCAATTATGAAGGTCAGCTCACTAAAAGACTGTCAATTGTAGGACCACAGACGCTTTCCCTCCACATCACCTTCCAGATCACTGGGGCTCCGGTATGACAATTGGGGAATACACCTCGGAGAACTGTGCCTCTCGGAAGATTCAAGAAGCCTCTGGGGAAATCCAAGGCCCACAGGGGAGGCAAAAACAGGGACATGGAGCAAGTTTAGCCTCTAACGCCTTATAGCTACAGCAAACAGAAAACACAGCCCAAGCCCGTGCCAGATAAACACAAAACCTTTCACTAATGGCCTGTTTCCCTCAGTTCCTTGAACTCTATTCCACATCTGTCTCGAAACAAAGAAGCATAAGACACTTTGAAGAGCCTCCAAATACCTGGCCCATGCTTCACTGTCCCAGCAGACTTCACTAACAAAACACAAATTCAAAACACAAATTATTCAGAATTTCAGGACGGAAGCCACAGAGCATCACAGGCCAAGCAGACCACGCATCTGTGAAGCCAGCCTGCACGTCAGCCACAGTCTGACCAGCACGCGTGACTCTGGTCATTAACGGCTGAGCTCTCTGTGCTTCAGATCCGTCCAGGAACTAAGTTCTGGAAAGGACGGAGTTCTGAGCAGTTGGTCTTAGTCCAGCAGCTCTGTTTTCCTTCAAATCACAGCACATGCAGACCTCAGAGATACAGTGGGTTCAGTTTCAGACCACCCCACAGAGTCAATGTCATAACAAAGCAAGTCACAAATCTTCTGGTTTCCCAGTGCACATAAAAGTTATGTTTACACTACACTGGACTGGTTCAAAATTGAGAAAGGAGTACGACAAGGCTGCATATTATCACCCTGCTTATTTAACTTAGACGCAGACTGCCTGTTTGCTAAGTTTCTTCTGTCACGTCTGACTCTTTGTGACCCAGTGGACCATCACTTGCCAGGTTCCTCTGTCTATGGGATTCTCCAGGCAAGAATACCGGAGTGGGTTGCCATTTCCTTCACCAGGGGATCTTCCTGATCCAGGGATCGAACCCATGTCTCTTATGTCTCCTGACTGGGAGGCAGATTCTTTACCACTAGGCCCACCTGGAAAGCCCAGGTATGTAGAGTACATCGTGTGAGATGCTGGGCTGGATGGATCACAAGCTGGAATGAAGATTTCTGGGAGAAATATCAACAACCTCAGATATGCACATGATACCACTCTAATGGCAAAAAGTGAAGAGGAACTAAAGAGCCTCCTGATAAGGGTGAAAGAGAGGAGCGAAAAAGCTAGATTAGAACTCAACATTCAAAAACATTCACGGCATCCTGTCCCATCACTTCATAGCAAATAGATGGGGGAAAAGTGGAAACAGTGACAGATTTTATTTTCTTGGGCTCCAAAATCATTGTGGACAGTGACCGCAGCCATGAAATTAAAAGATGCTTGCTCCTTGGAAAGAAAGCTAAGATATACCTAGACAGCATATTAAAAAGCAAAGACATCACTCTGCCGACAAAGGTCCGTATAGTCAAAGCTATGGTTCTTCCAGTAGTCATATATGGATGTGAGAGCTGGACCATAAAGAAGGTTGAGCACCAAAGAATTGATGCTTTTGAATTGTGCTGTTGGAGAAGACTCTTGAGAGTCCCTTGGACTGAAAGGAGATCAAACCAGTCAATCTTAAAGGAAATCAACCCTGAATATTCATTGGAAAGATGGACACTGGAGCTTAAGCTCCAATACTTTGGCCACCTGATGTGAAGAGCCAACTCACTGGAAAAGACCCAATGCTCAGAAAGATTGAGAGTAGGAGGAGAAGAGGGCAACAGAGGAAGAGATGTCTGGATGGCATCATCGACACAATGGACATGAATTTGAGAAAACTCCAGGAGATAGTGAAGGACAGGGAAGCCTGGCATGCTGCACTTCATGGGGTTGCAAAGTCAGACAGGACTGAGTGACTGAACAAGTGGGAGGAGATGTTGGAAAAAAGGTTCATATTGATGCCATACCATTTGAGATGCCTTCACACAAATGTTCTTTCTGCAAAGGACAGTCATTTCAACCCAGACTGCACTTTAGAATCACCTAAGGCACATGGGCCTTATCTCCAGGGATTCTGTTTTAATTAGGGTGGTCTAGACTTAGCAGCAGCAGCAGCAGAGGCTTGACATTACTATTAAAAAAAATTAGCTCTATTGAGAAATAGTTTACAAATAATAAAATTACCAATTTTAAATGTACAATTTGTTGTGCTTTAAGAAATATATATATTAAAAACTCCACCATAATTATGATGTAGAATATTTCAATCTCCCCAAAATGTATCTTTTTTGTCCACTTAGGCTGCTGTAACAAAATACCACAGGTTGGGTAGCTTTTAAAGGACATATGTTAAGTTCCCCCAGTTCTGGAGGCTGGCAAGCTGAAGATCATAGTGCCAGTATGGTCACGTTCTGATGAAGCCCTGTGTCCAGGTCCACAGTTGGCGCCTTCCCTCTGTAAACTTGCAGAGACGAAGGGGCTAGGGATCTCTCTAGAGCTTCTTTTATAAAACAAGAATCCCACTCCTAAGGGCTCTGCCCTCATGACCTAATCACCTCCCAAAGACCCTGTCTCCTATGACCATCAACTTTGGGGGTCAGGATTCAGCCTATTCAGGATATTTTCTAATGTATGCAGACAATGTGTCTATCCGTTTACCAGTTGGTAAGTAGTGGGTGGTTTCAGTTTTTGGCTCTTATGACTAAGTCGGTTATAAACTTTTAAGGACATGTCTTTGTCTCGACATATCTTTTTACTTCTCTTAAGTAAATATCTATGAGTGGCAGTGCTGAATTGAATGGTAAGGATCCATGACAGTTTATAGGAAACTACCAAACTGTTTTCCAAACTGGCTGTATTGTGTTGAATTCCCACCAACAATGTATGGAGTTCCAGTTACTCCACATCCTTGCCAGCACTGGTTTTATCTTGTATCAAGAGGTCCTATTTTATCAGAGTGTGATGATTCTTCATTGTAAACTTTCCCTGTTTACCTCCTGTGTGGCCTAAGCTCCAGACTGGATGCAGGCAAATTGATATAGACTTTAAACTATGAATTCAGTTGCTTCATTTGATATACAAGTATTGGGCTGCTGGTAAAGAATCCGCCCACAATGCTGAGACCCTGGTTTGATTCCTGGGTTGGGAAGATCTGCTGGAGAAGGGATAGGCTACCTACTCCAGTATTCTTGGGTTTCCCTTGTGGCTCAGCTGGTAAAGAATCCGCCTGTAATGTGGGAGACCTTGGTTTGATCCCTGGGTTGGGAAGATCCCCTGGAGAAGGGAAAGGCTACCCACTCCAGTATTCTGGCCTCGAGAATCCCATGGACTGTAGAGTCCAGGAGGTCACAAAGAGTCGGACATGACTGAGCGACTTTCATACTATTTATTATTATTTATTTCTTGAGTAAACTTTATGAGTTTATATCTTTAAAGATACCTGTTGGAAAGTGACATCATCAAAATGGCAAAAATAGAAGCTTTCTAGCATCTTCCCCTACAAGAATCACCAATTAGACAATCACCCACAGATCAGAGAGACTCTGTGGAAGTCCAAGAATCCAGCAGAGGTTCCAGCACATGACTGGAGCAACAAGGACAAAAATCTGCAACTGAACGCATCAGAGAGGGTAAGAGGAACATCTGACTTTACCTACACCACGCCTCTCCTGGGTAGCTCAGCTTAAGGGACAAGAGAAATTTTCTCAGCCTGTGATGTCTCCTATGCGGGAAGGTGGGAGTGTGAGAGGAAGTGCCTGGATTCTCCAGCTGTGTGAACACTGCCAAAGAGGCTTGTTTCTCTCTTGCCCCATGCAGAGTTCTAAGTCAGGAGCCGCACACATGGACAAACCTTTGGCTGGCTAACTAAGGATAAAAAGACTCAAATAAAATCAGAAACGAAAGAGGAGATATTACAATTTGCCACAGAAATACAAAAGATCATGAGATAGTAGTGAATAATTATATGCCAACAAGTTTGATAACCTAGAAGAAATGAGTCAATTCCTAGAAATTTACAACCTATCCAGACTCACTCCAGTACTCTTGCCTGGAAACTCCCATGGACGGAGGAGCCTGGTGGGCTGCAGTCCATGGGGTCGCTAAGAGTCGGACACGACTGAACGACTTCACTTTCACTTTTCACTTTCATGCATTGGAGAAGGAAACGGCAACCCACTCCAGTGTTCTTGCCTGGAGAATCCCAGGGATGGGGGAGCCTAGTGGGCTGCCGTCTATGGGGTCTCACAGAGTCGGACACGACTAACGTGATTTAGCAGTAGCAGCAGACTGAAATACGAAGTAGAAGATATGAACAGACCAATAATGAGTAAGGAGACTGAATCAGTAATCAAAAACTTCCAAACAAAGAAAAGTTTAGGACAAGGTGATTTCACTAGTGAACTCTACCAAATGTTTAAAGAAGAATTAACAGTACTCAAACTCTTTCAAAAAACTGAAAAGAGGGAACATTTCCAGGTTCATTTTACAAGGCCAGTAATACTCTGGCCAGATAAGGACACTACAATTTAAGAAAATTATAGGCCAATATCCCTGATGAATATAGATGTAAGTTTTTCAATAAGAGAAACCCAATAAGATATTAGCAAGCCTAATTCAAAAGCAAATTTAAAAGATCATATAGGAATTTCCCTGGAGCCTCAATGGTTAAGACTCCAGGTTTTCACTGCCATGGGCCTGGGTTCAGTCCTTGGTCAGGGAATCTAAGATACTCCAAGGAATGCAACATGGCCACGAAAAAAAAAAAAAAGTCTGGCCTCTTATCAAATACTGGATAACTGCCTTGCAGATACAGAAGGAATCCTAGGGGAGAAGAAAATAGGAAATACTGAGAGAACACTGCAAAACCGATTTTTTTTGTTGTTTTTTTTTAAAACTTGCTTTCCTAAACTGGAGTCCACTTATAGCCCCATTCAGTGTATTGCCTCAAGCCCCAAAATGCTGAAAACTACTACTGCATTAAATAACTTGTTAGATGAAAAGATTAAACTTTGGCTCTTAGCTGATTTGGGGGCTCTCCTGTGCCCTTGTTGCACTCTTGAGGTTTCGTTTTGTCTGCCTGCCAATCAGTCTCAAAACCCAGCATCCAGGGCTGTCTGGAGATGAGTCAAGCAGCCATAAGACAGATTGGGTCTGATCTGGGATGCTGAGTTCAAGTTTTACAGAGAAGCAGCTAGGCTGCCTTGCAAACATGTGAGCCACTAGATGGCGCTCCATGCTCACACTGAACCTGCCAGAATGCCACATCTCCAGAGTCTGACAGGCTTCCAGGACTGACTTAGCCTTTGGGCACCACAGGCACGATGCCTAAGGTGCACCATACCTTTAGAAACCCATGCGAGTATTTTACTTTCTTCTAAAATCAAGATAAAAATGGAATATAATATTAATACTACTTTATTATATTCCTCTCTATTCATTCAGATGCTTTCATACATATATACTTATTTATATATAAATCTATTTTATTATTATTTTTAATGGAGAAAGGGGCTCATTGAAGGCAAAGTGTCTAAGGCCCATGAAAGTCATAATACAGCTCTGACTTCCCTTGCATCACATCTGGAGTGTGGATCAAAAATGTCATTGAAATTGAATGTAGTTCCAGGGAGCACCTCTGTGTGAGGACATCTTTCAAGAGGCCTGCATGCATGCACTTATTTAACTCAACAGACCCACTCTTAGTCACGTGTCCTCTTGCTTTCACCTCCTAAATCCCTCCCCAGTCTGGTGTCTTCCCTGCACACCTATGCTGCCACCTGAGTGTGGGCCACTGATACCTTCTCTTGGACTCTGACAAGTCTCCTACTGGCTGGTTTGCCTCCATGCCCTGCTTTAAGCACCCAGGGTCACTTGCTGAAAATCAAACCTGATTAGGTGAAGTTTTTTTGCTTTAAAGCCTGCCATGATTCTCCACCACCAAGAGAAGTGATCTCTCAAATGGGGTGTGAATACTTGAGGAAGCAGACAAAATAAATCACTGGAGAACAGAAAGAAAACAGAACTTCTACTTATATTTGCCTTTCATCTGCTTCTTTAAACATTTCTGGGTTTTTTGGTATGCTTTATTTCCTTACACATGTGCATTATTTATACATAAATATACATGTATTTGGAAGGGTGTCAGTTTTCACCTTTTTTCACCAGAAGGATGCATCATCAAAAGTGTTTGGAAACTTTCAAAATGACAGCCAAGTCTTTTAGAATCATACATAGGGCCTTTACAATATGAATCAAACCTACCTTTAGGATCTTCCCTGCTTGTTCTAACCACACAGAACACCCCTTAAGAGCCCGAAGCTGTTAAACTTTCAAGCATTTACAAATATTTCAGGCACAGACTGCATCTCCCTAATCAGGACCCTCACTTAACCTGCCTCTCCCCCACGCCAGGCTCCCGCCCTCTGCAGCCTCTCCTGGCTTCTCAGCAGTCCTTCTCTCCCATAGCTGCCTTAGCTATAGCATATTTGTTTGCTTACATTTTTTCTTTTCCCTTTATCCTGTGATGAGGTGTGTGGGTGGGGGTGTCTGGCTGTGTGGGCATATATCCAAAGAAGGGCTATATTGACAAAGCAGCTAGCAGATGCTGGGCACTGGGCTTGAAAAGTGAAAGTGAAGTCGCTCAGTCGTGTCTGACTCTTTGCGACCCCATGGACTGCAGCCTACCAGGTTCCACCGTCCATGGGATTTTCCAGGCAAGAATACTGGAGGGGGTTGCTATTTCCTTCTCCAGGAGATCTCCCCAACCGAGGGATTGAACCCAGGTCTCCCGCATTATAGGCAGAGGCTTTACTGTCTGAGCCACCAGGGAAGTCCCTGGGCTTAGTCTCTATCTATGTGTCATTTCAATTCATCTCTCAGATAGGTGACCAACTCCTACCAGTTTGTCTGGAACCTTCTAGGTTTTAGTTCCAAGAGTCCTGGGTCCTAAGAAACTCTTCAGTCTCAGACAAATCAGATGGTTGGTCACCCTATGCAATAACCCCATCACACCAGCAAGCAGACTAGAGCTCAGAGAAGTCATCAAAACTTAGCTGAGCTCTCACAGCTAATCAGCGCTGGGACCTGGCCGCGTCCCTCAGAAAATCAGCACTCTTTCCACCATGCCTGTTCATCAGTGGGGACCATGTCTTTGTCATCTTTGCATCTTCATGTCTGTCATGATCTCTACATATATTAAATAGTTGATGAACAAATGAATGAATGAATGAACTCTCCGAGAGAATCAAAACAGCTGTTACATGGTGACATAGTGAACTAACCAAACCCTCCTCCCTCCCTGTGATTCCACATCATCTCAGAATGTCAGAGAACTGGTCTCAGTGAGGATAAATGACTTGCCCAAGGCCACAGTTCCTGGAAGAACGTGGGGCAGGCACCAGAATTCAGGTTTCCCTGACTCACACTCCAAGGATCTTTCTACTGGAACACTGAGTGAAATAAACCAAAGGGCAAAGAAAACAGTGGGAGAAAACCCAGCTGTTCTTTAACACCTACCCAAAGACACTAAGCAACTCTGAACTGCCAGAATTTGAATCATTTTAAAAACCCTAAGATTGGGAACTTTTCATAAAGGAAAAGTAACTGTCAAAAAACAGTTTCCAGGGACTCCCCTGGTGGTAGAGTGGATAAGAATCCACCTGCCATTGAAGGGAACATGGGTTCAATCCCTGGCTCTGAAAGATTCCACATGCCACGGAGCAACTAAGCCCATGCATCACAACTACTGAGTCTGTGCTCTAGGGTCTGAAAAATGTAACTGCTGAAGGCTGTGTACCTGGAGCCCATAGTCTGCAACGAGAGGAGCCGCCATGAGGAGCAGTGGCCCCGGCTCCCGCAACTAGGGAGGAAGACCACGAACAGCAACTAAGATCCAGCACAGTCAAGATAAATCATTTTTTTTTTTTAAAGATTAAATGGTAAATGAAAAGACTGCTTCCAAAAGAACATATCTATGAAACAGAAACAGACATAGACTTGTGGGTGCCAAGGGGTGGTGGGTGAGGAAGGGATGGACTGGGAGTTGGGATTAGAAGATGCAAACTATTATATAGAGAAGGGATAGACAACAGGTCCTACTGTAGAGCATAGGGAACCATATTCAATACCCTGTGATAAACCATAATGGAAAAGAATATTAGAAAGAATCTGTATATGTTTGTGCATGTATGTGTGTATATATATATATAACACTGAAAATCACATTGCTGTATAGCAGAAATTAACACAAGATTGTAAATCAACTCTACTTCAGTAAAATAAACTTAAAAACAAACAAAAACAGCGTCTCCCCATGGGGAGGGCTGAGTACCAGAATATGAAACATACAAACTGCCGTACTTATCATCCAAAGGCCGTTTGTGATCCAATCAATCCTCCCCACTCCGACCCTAAAACAGTCAAGCCTTGGGTCCAAAACAAGCTGGCATCTCCAAAACGGAAGGACTGTTTGGAGACCCAGTGGCCAGGCACGGCCAGCCAGAGAAGAGGCAGCGTCCCAGGCCCCGCCCTGTGCTGCTCTGAAATGCCTGTTTATCTCTGTCTGTATGGTGTCTTCTGGCTTCCAGGCTGAGTCTGTGCTTTGTCCCCCGCCTTTACTGACCTCTTTGATTCTTCAGGGTAAGCTCAGCCCCAGGCCTATGGGAATTTCAATGCATAATGTGAAACATGGGTTCCAGGAGGGCCGTTGGCTGCTCCCCACATCTTGACTCTGGACTCTCCAGAGAATCTGTGGCCCCAACCCCGTTGGTGTCAAAGAACAAAAGGAGCCCAGCCTCGACCACTGGGGCCATTGCGTGTGACTGAGGGGACCTGTCCTTCTTTT
Organism: Bison bison bison; assembly: GCF_000754665.1. NCBI lineage: Eukaryota > Metazoa > Chordata > Mammalia > Artiodactyla > Bovidae > Bison > Bison bison. Next base: position 965,395 of record NW_011494681.1, read on the forward strand.
TCATCTGAATCTGCCGTCAAGGCTCTTTCATGGGAAAGAAGAGGAAGGAAGGAAAGCAAACTTTATCCCTTCATTCCATCCCCCTCCACCCCAATTTGGGGCACCAGGCTAGTAACACCTGGGAATGTTCCAGCAGCTTGTTCATGGGGGGCAACAAGGGTGCTCAGCCACTGTGAGAGTCAGGGAAATACTTAGCCCTCATGGGATCTGAGAGTGGCCAAAGTTTAGTCCTGGCAGGACTGCTGGGGAGACGAGGTGGGATGGAGCGGAGGACAAGGGTTCTCCGCGTCCCTAGCAGCGAGAGGGTCGTTTCTGAGCAGGGCTCAGCTAATGCCTCCCGAGGTCTCCTCTGAACTGCGGACGGTGTTCAGGGCCTCGAGGAAGAACGTGACCGTGGTGGCCCTGGGTCACCGTGAGCGTGGTGGCTCTGGACTGCTGGCACAGACCTCAGGTGTGGCCTCGCTGGTATCTGCTCTGGGAAAGGGGACTTGGATTCACCCCAGCTATATGCATTCAGGAATGTGCTGGAATCGCTTCCAGCTCCTCAGACATCACAACACTGGGAAGGCGCTGAGAGCGACCACAGCCCCCGGAGCTCTTCAGCCAACTCCCGTCACCCGCGGGGTCTTGGAGCGTGCAGCGCTGGCCCCGCAAGGCTGCGAATCCCGCGGACGCTGCAGCATTGCTGGGCCGTGAATGTGCCCTTCACCTGCGCCTGGGGACACCTACCTGAGGGCTAAACCTGGGCCGGTGGGGACAGCCAGGGGGGGAGGAAATCCACGCAGGCCGGAGGGCCCGGGCCAGCCTCCCCCGCGGTGCTGAGGCTGGAGCGTCCCTTAGAGGGGCAGCGAGCAGCTGCCGGCAGCGGCCTCACCCGGGGCAGGTGCGCGCGTTCAGGGCGGATCGTGCTTCTCGTTCACGGCCGTAGCCCCGCGAGAGCACAGCGCCACCTAATGCCGGAGTGCCCTCTGGGTAACGGGGATGGTAGAATGGATAATCCTCTGGCTTGCGGGCTTGCCTGAAAGGTTGAGCCTGGCTGAAGTGAAGCGAACGTGTCTCTCTTGGGGAGTGCGGTGGGGTGGGGAGCAGTACCCAGAGGACAGGCTGGGGAACCAAGCAGGGCTCAGATCAGGAGGTGCTTTGTAGGCTTGTTTGGGACTTTTCACTTAATGGTCAACAGCAGGGGGTGCAGAGGAACTTGCCTGATCCATTCCAGCCTGGCTCTCACTCTCATCCCCTTGAAAGAAAGTTCGCTCAGTCATGTCCAACTCTTTGTGACCCAATGAACTGTAGCCCAACAGGCTCCTCTGTCCATGGAATTCTCCAGGCAAGAATACTGGAGCAGGTAGTCATGCCCTCCTCCAGAGGATCTTCTTGACCAAGGGATCGAACCTGGGTCTCCTGCATTGCAGGCAGATTCTGTATCAGCTGATCCACCAGGAAGCCTCATCCCCTTCGGAGAAAGCAGATGACAGATAGTGCCTGCCTGACCCTTTCAAGTGTCAACGTTCTCCAGCTTGGCTCCTTTCTCATTCCCTTGATTTCTGTAATTTTTTTTTTAAGACTCTGCGTTGTGTTGCAAAAACAAAACAAGAACCCACTGGACCATGGCCCAGTAAAGCAGAGCAGCCAAGCCTCTCACTCACAACAGTGCCTCATTGTGACCTTTGATTTAACCAGGACCTCAAGAACAGGAATCTACAACTGAGACCTAAATGCTGAGCAGGATCAGCACATGCCACCAGATGGCCTGAATGTCTCACATTTTGGTCCCCACAAATTTGTGGAGGCCCTTAGTCCACAAACTGTCATTAAGTATCAAATGTGATTCCCAGGTGGCTCAGTAGTAAAGAATCTGCCTGTCAAGTAGGAGAGGCAGGTTCGATTCCTGGGTTGGGAAGTTCTCCTGAAGAAGGAACTGGCAACCCACTCCAGTATTCTTGCCTGGAGAGTTCTACAGACAGAGGAGCCTGGTGGGCTACAGTCCATGGTGTTGCAAAAGAGTTGGACACGACTGAGCGACTAACACTTTCACTTCTTTTCATAAGAACATGGGTCCTACTAGACGGCTTACACCATAAGGACTTCATTTTAACTTCATAACCTCCGTAAAGGTCCTGTCTCCCAATAAAGTCACATTCTGAGATCCTGGGGGTTGGGACCGTTAACACATGAGTTTTGAGGGGGCCTGATTCAACTCATTACAAAGGCCTGTCCTGGCACTTTGACCCTCTCCCTGGCACTCTCCAACCCCCTTCTCTGCTTTAGCATTTTTTTCTTTAGGAACCTCGTATCATCAGATATACTACTATATATTTTCCTTATCTGTCTTGTTTATTGTCTCATCTTATTTCTCATACCACCTTGTAAGGGAGAAGGCATATGAACTTCCATTTTCTGAGGTGCAGAAATAGCAGCTAAGATGGCGGTGGAAACTTTTGCTGGTTCTCCCAACTCTTCAATGCCTGAGTCTGATTCAAACCTGGCAGTCTAGCCTCACAGGCTAGGTTGGTCCTTTTCCTCACCCTCGAGGCAGCCCACGCAAGATGGGTGGAGAGACCATGCAGGGTGGTTCCCCAAAGAGTTGTGGATGGGACCTGGTCTAGGAACTGAGACAGTGATAAGGGGATTCAGTGCAGGATGGGTCACCCAGGAGGATCTGGGAGTGGACAAGCCTTACTTGGGGCGGGGCAGGTGCAGAAGCCTCCCGGGTACAGTGTGTTGGGGTGGGCAGGAGAAAAGTCCGGCCAGACTTCAGTGCTGGCTCCAGTAAGGGGGCCTGGGCGAGAAGGCAGAGTGAGGCCAGGTGGCACCAGCCAGGAATATGATGACAACTGAAAGGACGAGGTTCACCCTCACCGTGGACCCTCCTTACCCCTGGGGAGGCAGCAGCTGGCTCTGTGCTGGAAGCAGACCCTGCTGAGTGGATTCCAGGGCTTTATTTGTCTGTTTATTGCAGGCCTTCATGTCTGCTGGGATTGTACTGTGGAGTCAGCAGGGGCGCCGGGCCGGGAAGGGTGAGGCGCCCTTCCGCTCTTGGCCCACTGCCATTCCCTCCCAGCTGAGGCCCAGCCCAGGTCAACGGGACACAAAGGGCCATGAACAGTTCTTATTTCCCTCATCGGCCTAGTCACTTCCTGAAACAAAACAAAACCAATTATCTCTAGCAATTGCAGATCTGCACCAGTTTTCTTAATAGCCAGGGGCTGAAAGTGATCTTACAGATCTTCTCCCAGATTGCTCATCTGATGACTGAATTGCTGGCTGGTTTTAGGTCTGTTGGAACTTCTCTGGTAGGGAAGAGCTCGTCTCTGATAGCGAAGGCAATTCTGCCTGCCTGGGCAAATCCTGGTAGAGCCCCTGCCCCCCTCCCTCCAACCCTAGCGAGCTCTGCATCCTCAGTGTGGCTTCAAGATTCCACACCTTTGTAAGGAGCAAGTAAGTCTCACATTACTTATTTAGCAAATGTCTGGTGCATATTATTTTCATCTGGCATTCTTATTAGTAAGAATCAATGAATCTCCCCATGTAGAACAGCAGTTTAAAGGGGGGGGGGTACCAAATTATTTATCTTCCCAATCTCTTTAACCCCTGGACGGATAACTAAGAGGGCAGAATGTGAAAAACTTGTATGCTATTGAGGTTTACTTCTATAGCTTGGGAGGTGCTGCTGAAGGATTTTGAGCTAGGATCTGTATTTTAGCAAAAAAAAAAAAAAAAAGAGAGAGGAAAGAAAAAAAAATCAATTTTGAAAGGGAATATTTAGATGAAAGGGAGGAAGCCTAAATAGGTCACTGTAATGGTTGAAGTAATGAATAGTGAGGGCCTGACCTCATGCAGGGACGTGGGGACACAGCAGCTGGTGGAGAACTAGATGAGCAAGGGCTATTGGATGTGAGCAATCAAGATAGCTCCCGTAGTTTGAACTTGGCCATCCATCTCCATACATGGTTCTCCAGGAGAAACAGACTTACCAGATATGAGACACCCCAGAGCCACGGCTGCTGGGAAAGGCCCTGCTGTTGCCTTAATTCTCCCCGGTGTCCTAGAGACTGCATTAGTCAGCCGTGGTGAAATGCTGCCTAGGGGTCGCTCACCCCACCCCTCCATTCAGTCTCAGTAGCTTCTAATGAGGGTGTTCTCTCTCTCCCTCAAGTGATACATCGTCCACAAGCTGGAGAGTCCAGTGGATGGAGACACCTCTACCTGGGCACTGCGGGTCTCACAGAAGAGACATGGCGGCCACAGGCTACCTCAAAGCTTCAGTCTCCAAGCCACACAGGTCACTCCTTGCCTTTTTCACTGCACAGAGGATGACGTTTAGCCGGTACTCAATCCAACATAATCCTCCTGCAGGGAAGGATCAGCACATGCCAGAGGCCAAGCTTGACACCAATGCGCAGGATGTATAGAAGGGCTAGAGGAGAGTTGGTGTGACAGTATAATGTCTTTCCGGCCTGTGGAGCATATCATTACCACCCTTCTGCTTCAGCATCTCACCCCGGCTCTTGTGCTGCCGCTGGCCCCAGCCTCGAGCATCCCCACAAGGGCCTGGAACTTCCCTCCATGTCTGGGCTGGCTAGGGAGAGTACCCCATTCCACTTGAGTGAGGTGAGGTGCTGGTGAGGGTTGTCAGACTCTGCACATCCTAGAAAAGGACGCGATTTCCAACACAGCATGTTTAGGTTCTGCAATAACTCCATAAATGATTTTGGCTTCCACAGGCCACCTGAGAATCTCCTCACCTACCTGTAGCACACTCTGGGTAAACGATTCCTGAGTTTCAATCTGAGCATAATATGGTACCAGAATACCGGCTATAGAGTCCCCAAACATCACAAAGCAAGACGTTCTGAGGCGTGAATAGTGTATCTTTAACATAATCTTATATTTGGAAAAGCAGTTTTTTAAAAAAAACACTTGAAAATACAAGGTAACAGTAACTTACGTAAGTTTTCACCTTATATTGCTTGGCCATTTTTACATATAAATTATTGCTTACTAGCTTTGATAAATACACAGCACAGTCATATGTACAGAAGCAGAAAGCATGAGATATGAGAAAGAAAATACTGTTAATGGCAATTCTGGTAATTCCACAAGTGTTTCATATTTACCAGCTCTTCTAATGGTGGAAAACTACAAAGTGTAGTCCCTGAGAAGTTAGGTAGGCGCCCTGATTGCAGGTTTTCTATCTTCTAACTGTTAACGCAAGCTGACAAGGTCACAGCACTCAAGAGTCCTTGCTTCTGGTTGACTTCATCCCAGTCTTTAATAAACAGTGTAATACGAATACAATAAATAGGCTATGCAAATAAATAGTACTCTGCTAAAAAATGTTTAGTATATACAGCTTTGCTTTATATAGTACATTTTCATTTAACTTTTTGGCAATTTTAAAAAACATTTTTCCAGCACTGGTTCTAAGCACAATGGCTCACTGGTTAATAAGCAGGCTGAAATTTTAAGGACACGTCTTTGAAGCATTTAAAAGAAACTCCGCATTAGACCGCATTTAAAAGAAACTCTGTGTTAGACCACCACAGTGGATCTGATCTGCCCCTAGTTTCTGAGAAGTTCGGATTCCCTGTGCCACCCAGGGACACTTGGGATCTGTGGTGAGTGATGCCCACAACAAAACCACAGGGCGGGGATCAGGGCAGCCGTCAAGGCCAGGCTCCAGGGATTGAAAGCCACCAACGCCTTCTCTTTCACACTACTGCTTCTCCCTACGCAGAGATGAGTACACTTCTCCCCACAAATTGAGAGGGGTGGGCTTTTACTTTGTCCTCATGCCTCGGAATTTCAGGTATGCTCTACCCAACTTGCTTGTGGATAGGGGTCTAAGACAATAAATTTATTCTGAGATATCAGAATAAAGTAAATGTAGGTGATAAGACGTATCACTACAACCATTCAGCAATTGTACAGATTGTAACAGAGTGAATTTAAAAAACTGTGGTCTTTGGAGCATCTGCAAATGTGTATGAAAAAATTTAATATTTTTGGAATGGTTATGATTTTGCCTATTGGGAACTGTTGCTGGGGCTTCCCTGGTGGCTCAGATGGTAAAGAATCTGCCTGTAATGCAGGAGACCTGGGTTCAGCCCCTGGTTTGGGAAGATCCTAGAGAAGGGAATGGCGCTACCCAGTCCAGTACTCTTGCCTGGAGAATCCCATGGACAGAGGAGCCTGGTGGGCTACAGTTCATGGGGTCACAAAGAGTCAGACACAACTGATCAAAGAGCACACTATCCTTTGCTAATTTCTAAAGAGGGCTGGTTTGCTGGAATGCTGACAAATCCAAAGACACACAGGACTGTCTGAAAGTTGTGCTGTAGCAAAAAGAACCCTCTTAGAAGGGCCCATGCACTCCTCGCTGGTGAAGGTTGCTGATACATGAGATGTTTCAGAGTGAACGGAGATTTTATGCAACTGTGAAAATCTAAGAGTTGGAAAGGAGCTTATACATCTTCCTGGTGAAGGAATATGACCTACCCCTATTAACAGGGACCCAGCTTAAATTCTGTGCAGCCTGCTCACTGAGACAACTCCAGACTAGTTAGAAAGAGTCTCATGTTAAGCTTGATCTGGTCCCCATGATCCTGCTTGAATCCTTCAGTTCCAGATACAAGCCTTCTCAGTGCTTCTGAAATTTCTGAGACCTGCTGCCAGAGAAACCTCTGGAGACTGTTGTTAAATTTCAGAAGATTTGGAGATTATGACTTTCAGAAGATGGGGATGGAAAAGCACATCTAAACAGAACAAAATCCTCCTTTCCTTTTGCTGCCCTGAGAGCCATGTGCGCCCCATGACTGGGGGAGACCCCGAGAGCCACACGAGCCCCATGAGTGGGGGAGAGCCCGAGAGCCACGTGCGCCCCATGACTGGGGGAAACAGAAGGCGAGCACCCTTCTCTTCCCAGTCTGTTTCTACTCATACCACATGCGGGTAAACTAAATGCACCCTCAGAATCTGTTCAGGCCCGGTGTACATGTGGATTTGTTTGGCCATGCACATATCTGAGCTGAGGTCCAAGCAGCAGGTGCTGTGTTGAAATAGCTCTCCACTGGGGCAACTGCAGTAGTTCTAGACGGAGCAGTGTAAATCTAATGCGAATAATCACAGAGATGATGTCAAAACAGCCTCACAGGATCAGAATGGCTAAATGCTACTCCCTAAGAATAGAGAAAAGACCAAAGCACATGGGTGCTGTCAGCCCACACCGTCACCAGTAATCGCCAAGGGGAGCGCATCACTGTTCGATCAGCCTCGAGAGAAATCGCTTTTCCCTGGTTCTGATTGCTTCCAGTGAGTTTCATTCCATTCCCAGCTGCCTGGGGCCTTTCTCTGAGTGGACCAGCCCAGGATGGTGCCTTTCTGTCAAGCCCTGTTCATTTTCAGGACTGAAGGACGCAATGGGACAGACTCTCAAAGTCCTCCCCAAATTTGCTCCATGCGGTTCTTTCGAGTGATCTCTCCAGGTCAGCGTGGTTGCCAAATCCAGGGAACAACGCTGGACACGTCTCAGTGCTGACGCGCTGATGAGAGGAGGAAGCGCTTCTGTACAGGCGCCGAGGAGAGGAGCTGGCAGGGCTGGCGAGAGGGGCTCCAGGGCCACATGTGTGGAAATGAAAGGACCTAATATGGGAAGCGGGAACTTTGTATTTAAGCGAAGTGACAAGGATCTGGCTGGCAGGGATGGATTTCAATATTGTTTCCCACAGGTCTTTTTTGTTCATTTGAAGGTTGAGGCAAACCAGTTCGTGAGAACAGCCAGAGGTCTTATTTACCGTAGGAGCCCCAATCTCTAAAAATGGAAATAAAAAGAGATCTAAAAGACTCTGAGACTTTGAGAAGAAAAAAGAGGCAAATTATAGAAAGGCCCCCTGCCTTGGTTGGGAGGTGGGCTACAGGACTTCTAAGTGTCCAACATAAATCAGATATTTGGATCTCTGGGGGCTCTTTCCATCTGCTGAAAGACAGGCCACTGCCACTGTTCTATATCCCTTCTTCTTCTCCAGGGAGCGCTAAGCGGTCCACACATCAAATCCCATGTACACCCCCTGTACTGGTGGTTCTCATTCCAGAATGTAGGCACGAGGTGGCCGAAGCGTGAGAACACGAGGGCACTGCCAGGCGCGAGATGATGGACTTTTGTGACTCTGTCACCCCCAGAAACAGTTACAGAGTGCCCGTGACGTGGCAGGCACTGTGCTTTTGTCAAAAATTGTACTGTATTTGAGGAGAGATGAGAGCCTGTCTGCACATGTAAAGAAAATCCCCAGAAAGTAAACAGTGAGTCAGTTTCTTAAAGATGACTATTTTTCCGTATTGGCAAAGCAACTTAGTCTAACTCACTTACAGAAGTAAATCAAGTTGTGCAGAAATGAATTTTACCCGCAAGCATACAGCACTAAGTGACTGAGCTGCTAAGAAATGCATGCCTCGACATTTCTCTTCTGGAGATTAGAGCAGGGGTGGCAGCTGCCAGTGCTCACTGCCTCCTTAGACACAAGTAGCTTTTGGTGATGTCCTAGTTTGTAACGATGGAGACCAGTCCATCTCCATAGAAACCTAGAGATGCCATCACTGTCTTTGAGTGTTCAGACGAGCTCCTACTCTGACAGCCTATACACAGCCATCTACTGCCAGGCCAAGTAAAGCTCCCTGCTGGCTCCTGTGCACTCTAACCGAGCTGTCTGGTCACCGCATGACAAGGGGCGGCCTCCTGCCTTGACGCTGGCACGTCGCAAAGTGAACAATGGATTGGCTCAACACGGTGATCCTAAAAAGCCAGACTTCTCATTTCGAGAAAGTTTCTGCCTCCTCTTCTGCCGTCTCCTTTCGATAGCAGCCTCTCCCCAACTCAGGTGGCTGACATCACTTCCTGAGCACGCTCTGGCTGGCTTTGCTGTGTGCGTCTTATTGTGATACGCTGATAAAACTCAGCAACTTTTCTCGCAGGAACATAACACGCTTGGCACTGCGGTTCCGGGGGAGGCGAGGCAGTGCGCGGTGAGGCTCATACCCGCGGCTCGATCCTGTGCGAGAGCTCAAACAGGGCTTGCTGGCTGTCAATGACGTACAGGTGATGCACGTACGACTTTAACTCCGGGTGCTCTTTTGGAGATATGTCACCTCCTATGTTGGGGAAGGGGGAAAAAGTCAATCTCATGAGAGCAGTAAGCTATTTCTAAATACCAGTAAAACCCTGCATGAAGATACAGTGTAACTCCAGAAGGTTGACCCTCATTTGTCATAATCCCAGAAGAGATGTCTGTTTGCTAATCACGTAGATGCTTTCTGGGCTCAGACTAGATTCCTCAGGTGAGGTGATTAGACTGGCAAGATATGTTTTACCAACCTTGATAGAGAGAGTGATGTCTCCTCACATGATACAGTATTTAGTGGTTGTTATGATCTTCTCCCCCAAACGGGAAACAGCACAGAAACGGCAGGTAAGTGGCAGAGCAGGACTGGAGCCCAGACCACGAGGCCCCCAGGTCCATGGTCTTGGCTCCCCACTAAATGGCCTTCACAGGCTCTTGCATAGGCTGGAACTGTCAGAAATCACTGCTAATCTGGTGACTACATGGACACAATAGTATTTTATTTTTTTAACTATTTCATATAATTTTTTGGTGTCCTTTTTTTTGGGGGGGTGCAGGATTTAAGGGAGCAACTGAGTGAACAAACATTGCTGAAGTGAACTGAAAGTCTGGTTAACAGGCAAAGCAGGTTCAGGAAGTATGTGGATGGGCTGACATTCGCCCAGCAAAAGACAAGGCAAGGGGGTTCCTACTCCCAAACGCCCAGCAGACCAAGGGCCACAAGAGGCTCTGGAGCACTGTGAACCCTGCATGCCATGCTGCTGGCAGCTGTGATAAGGAACCAGAGATAAAGTAGCCTGGACAATGGGGCAGGCCCACTTCCCGTAGTCAAAAACAAGCAAACAAAAACCCCCCTCATGGCCTGTGGAGATGGGCTGAGCTACATTCCAGAGACACAAGGTGACTGTGAGCCTCCATGATCCCTGGGGTTTCGGATGGAGAAGCAGGGGGTGAGTTCAGCTTGAGCAGAAGGAAAAGGCCCTCAGGAAGCTGAGCATTCTAATGCAGAAATTTTTTCTCTTGGGGAAAACCTATTTCCCCCTCCTCTGTGACAGATATGTTTTCTAAGGAAATAACTTAAGGTGTGTATATTATGGATGGCTGTAGTCCTTAGGTTTAATAGAAACAAGGCTTTCCAGTTCAAAAAGTAAAAGCACCGAGAGTTAAAAGGTTTTACCATCCTCCTTGTTTGCTTTAGAAAACATGATGCTCCCAAGATAATTTTGCTGTTAAGTTTCCAGTCTTAAAAAGATGGCAAGAGGAATGCTTCCAACCATGATGCATGACCCTTGCAGGGCACTCTGTAATTCAAAGTGGCTTTCCAAGTGCTGACGTCGGTTAACCCTGCCTATATAAACTGTCAAAATGAATTTAGGTAATTCAGTTCCAAACTTGATTTTTAAAGATAGGTAAATACAAAACACCAAATGGCCTGACGGTCATTTAAATTTCTCCTTTGCTTTGTGTCTTGCAGACTCATCCTCTGGTGATGGGAGGTTGACTGCAAGATCAAGGCCAGCCACACTGCTCTAACCCTCCTGCCCACACGTGCAGTGTATATAGACCAGAAGCCCTTGGCAAGTGAGACCGAGGTCCCAGAATTTGCTGAGAACCCAAAAATGCATGGGAAGCAAAGGAGGGTGAAAGAAATACAAATCCTTTACTCATCAGCAATATTATGCTTATACCTTTGAATGAATCTCCATGCCAATGTTCTTAGCTATTTCTATTGAAACTGCATTATACTTGAGTAGTTAATGGAGAATTATATAAGCATGTATCAAATAGTATTTGCTGATGTGAACATTTAGAAGATTAGGTCCTGTATTTATAATTCTCTCTTTCAAGTAGAAATTTCGTAATTCACTCAGAAGTTCACTCCAACTGCTTTGTTGGAGGACAATAAAGCTACTCAAGACTGGAAACGGAAAGAAAATTCTTAAGAGTATGTAACAGAAAGAAAATTCTTAAGGAATATGTACCAAAGTGTTAGCAATATTTTCCTTAGGAAGTAGGACTTTGATCATTCTACTTTACAGTTCTGTATTGTTGAAAAACATTGGTTTACAATGAGTATGTATTACTTAAAGTTAGGTTTTACTTAGTGGTCACTTCTGATTGATTTATAATTATGAACTCTGTCTTTAAAAAAAAAAAAAAAAAAAACAAAAAAACTGCCTTTTTATCTCTAAAGTCTGTGCAAGGTGAAGGAAAGGGTACCAGCCAGGTGGTCTGAGGAACGGCTGAGTGAGTCAGCCTCTCAGAGCCAGGGTCTTCTGTTCTGCATCCACAGAGTCAATAACCTCCATTCACTAGCCCTGGGGTCAGGATTCCACTGCCCATGTGACAGCTCCCTGAACTCAATACATTTCAATTTCCTTCCTTCCTGCAATGTCTTAACATCATTTAAACATAATGTAAATTATTCCTGAGACTTAAAAAGAAACAAATATTCCTATATACATTAGTCTCAGTGGGGAATCTACAAAAGAGCTCAAAAAAACACTTTTTCAGTGAAAGGAAGCTCCAGACAGGAAGTTTTCGCTGGAGAGGAGAAAAGATTCTGGAAAACTACTTTGGGCACTTTTACAAACTATATTCCTATTCCAGGAAGGCTCCAGGCAGGGAGGTGAAGGACAGGGTCACCCCTGATAAACCCACAGGTCATTCTGAGCCAGAGGACGAGCAAACAAGACTTTCAGGGGCGGGCGCT
>NW_011494681.1:977320-1008464 GCF_000754665.1 Bison bison bison
CGCGGGAGTGGGAGCTTCTGACAGTTGTAAGTCACACTGTACAGTGAAAACCTGCTGCTGGGGCAGGATGAAGAGCTGCCATTTCTTATCTTACTCTCTGTCCCAAACATGCAGTGATGAGACGGAGAAATACAATACATGCATATGATGTGAATATTATATTTTACCACGTGTTTTAATTTTCTGTCACCAAATACTTGTGAAATGGCCATAGTCTGTACCAATGTGTGACCAATGAACATGCCGTAACCAGCTTCAACAACTCACCAAACTGGTTGGTCCTGCAGTGTCTAAGGGTCCGGACAGTGTCGGCGATCATGTGCTGAAAGGCAGGAGAGGAAGCACATCAGTGGAAGGCTCATTTCTGGTGTCGCTGAAGTAGCAGTGGGGCAGGGCTGAATGGTCTAATCCCACTGGATGTACACAGAAAAGCTGCATTTGGCGCTAGACATGGCTTTAATTGAGTATACTGAGTTTAGATTACAAAAGAATATCCAGACCTTGTGTGCAGAAATAGTGGCTCTCAACCCCAGTTGCACAGATTCTAACCAAGACTTGTAAAAACATACTGTAAAGAATACAGCACAAAACAACCTACTTAACACGAGAAAATACCTGTAAATACTATGACTGATAAGGAGTTAATATGCAAAATATATAAAGAGCTCATATAACTCAACATCAAGAAAACAGACAACCCAATTACAAAACGAGCAGACAACCTGAATAGACATTTTTCCAAGGATGACATACAGATGGCTGACAGCGTATGAAAAGATGTTCCAACACTGTTAATCATCGGCTGCTAAGTCGCTTCAGTCGTATCGTTAATCATCAGAGAAATGCAAATCAAAACCGCAAGGAGATACTACCTCACACCTGTCAGAATGGCTAACATAAAGACCACAAACGTTGCTGAGGACATGAAAAAAGGGAGCCCTTGCACACTGTCGGTGGGAATGTAAACTGGGGCAGCCGCTATGGAAAACAGTATGGAGGTTCCTCAAAAACCTAAAAACAGAACTATCATATCCAGCAATTTCACTCCTGGGTCTACATCTGAAGCAAATGAATACTAATTCAAAAGGACATATGCACCCCAACATTCACAGCAGCATTATTCACAGCTGCCAAGATAAGGAAGCGACCTAAGTGTCCATCAGCTGGTGAGTGGATAACGATGCCGTGACATATATACATACATACAATGGAATACGACTCAGACAGTAAAAAGAATGCAATTTTGCCATCTGCAACAATATGGATGGACTTGGAGGGAGAAAGACAAACACTGTATGATATCACTTATACGTGGAGTCTAAAAAATAAACTAGTGAATATAACAAAATAGAACAGATTCACAGAAAGAGAGTAAACTAGCAGTTGGTCACCAGTTGGAGGGGAAGGAGGGAGAGGCAAGATAGGGGAAGGGGATTAAGCAGTACACATTATTACACGTAAAATAAATAAACTACAAGGATATAGTACAACATAGAGAACGTGGCCAATATTTTATAACAACTATAAATGGGGTAGAACCTTTAAAAATTATGAATCACAAAGTTGTACACCTATAACTTATATACTACTGTATACTAACTATACCTCAAATAAAAAGAAAAAATACATATTTAAAAGATAATATATTAAAAAAGTGCAGCATGTCCAACCTCAACCTACCTGTCCACATTTGGAAGGTAGGTTTCACTTCAGAAGTTTCACCTCCTCCCCAGGAAGTCTTTCTGAGGTCTCCCTTCTGGACCCGGGAGGCTCCATTCTCCACCTCCCCACCGCTCTGGGTACAGTGGTTACTGGGCTTGTGGTGTTGTGATCAGGGTGGGACTTTCCTCCTCCTCTAGACCAGCTACCACAAGAGGGCCTTGCAGCCCCAGCACCTACCATACAGCACATACATAGCCTCACACACACCTGCTGAACGCATGCAGGGATTTTGTGGAATCAAAGACTCAAGAAACTCAAATGGTGATAGGAAAGGGGATGTTTATGAAAGACGAACATCTTCTAAAACATCAATATCTTTACAGAGACTGTTCCCTGCTTATTATTTACATTCCCTTTCCTAGTCTTCAGTTTTCTGCTTTAATTTCTAAAGTTCTCGAAAGTTCTTTTCATCTCCAGGAAAAGGTTTCTTACGCAGCTCCTTCCTGTTGACAAGACCCCTCGTCTCATACTCGTGTGCCTGCACTATCTTCCAGCTTGCTCTACCATAGTCATTTTTCCATGGCAAAGGAAAGACAGCATTTAGGACAAGACCAATCTCCTCTACACTTCCTCCTGTGCAGTTGGCAGAATAATCTCCAAACATCTGTCATCCTGTTCCCGCGCTCTGCAAGTCTACAGTGACTCCATACGCCGTTTCATACAAAATTCAAACATCACCCTATAATTCCAGAATCAACATTATTCATAATCTGGTCCTCCAAACCTTCCTAAATGGGTATCATCTTTTTCTTACTAATTGAAATATAGTGATTTACAGTATTATAATAGTTTCTGGTATACAACACAGTGATTCAAAATTTTTATAGATTATACTCCATCTAAAGTTATTATAAAATATTGGCTATTTTCATCTGTGTTGTACAATACATCTGTATATAGTATTTATTTTATACACAGCAGTTGGGACCTTGGGCCATCATTTTTCATGTCCTGCCCACACACACTGAACACAGGTAATCTATAGGCAGCAAACCCTCAACAAATTATGGCTAATGTAATAATGTTGACACTAAAACAATTACTTAAAATGCAGCAGACCTCCAGAAACATTATTTGAATATGACCTACTTCTTAGATTGTTCTCATGGGCTGCATTTCTATTGTATTTCTACTCAATAGTGAAAAAATTAAATGGGACAGTGATTACAGCAGCAGCCTGAGTTGCAACTGTAAAGGAAATGAGATCTGACTCATGTCTGTGAATGTATTGTTAAATTTCCTTCCCCCAATTTTCCCACTATTCCCAGGACCGCTCTCTCGCTGTTTTAAGGTATGGCGTCACCTCGATCTCTATCACGTGCCATGCACACAGCTGATGCAAGGCTGGTACTCAGGGCAGCACTGCAACCTGAGCCCAGATCTCATCTTCAGGTTTTCCAAAGTGGGAGGGAAGAGCTATGATGAAGGATGATGTCTTAACATTGAGGGATAAAGAGAAATATAGAAGAATGCATTTTTTTTCCTTTATTATTTAATGGTTTGAGGCTGATACGTTTGGAGCAGCTAAGGCAGCGAGGGGAACAATAGAAAACTTATTACATCCATTGAAGCACTTCTGAGCCTTCTCTGTTCTCTGACCTAATGTGTTGGCGGGATCAGCCTGATAAAGATAATACACTGAATTATCTGCTCGCTGGCTAATATATCCATCATAAGGAATTGGCTTCCCACAAGTTAATCCAGTTAGGATCTGCTGGTTCATTATTGTGAAAGATGATGCTATTTTAGCTTAAGTGAAACCCTGTCTTTTGCTAAGAAACACACTGGAACTACTGACTCTAGTAGGAAATTCAGTTTCACTCTCTGGCATCCCAGTATAACATAGGGCTTTAAACAATGTAAAATAGAGTTTTGTCCTTCCAGAAAAAAATTCTGACTTCACCCTGAATTCTCTGTGCAAGGAGGGGGGTCAGCATACTGCTTCTTAAGTGCCATCTGCTTTGAGGACCAGGAACTCAGTGACGCTACAAAATCTGCTCCCTTTAGAAATGACATGCTAGCTGAGTCCATAATGGGTGTGCTGTGTGCCAAGGGTCTGCCGCACAAATGGATAACTGCACTTATCTTCTAGCCAGCTTTTTAGTAAGAGTTCTCTTCAACAATTTAAAATTTAAAATGAAAGATTACCTGTTTATACCTCATTATTTCACTAGGCTTTATTAAAATATTAAGGGTACATACAGTATTGACCCTAAGAGAAGTCCTATGGCCAGTCTGAAGTCTTGTCTCTGTGAAAGCAAGGCCCTAGACTATGTTGGTTGGCATCAAAAGGCTTCTACTGGAAAAAGCCAGGGAAGACCAGAGACGCTGGTCAGAATGAAATAGAGAGGGTGCAGGAAGCCTTCCACTGCTCTTTCCAATCTGTGCATTTTTCAAATTGTTCCCTCACTTGGAGAGCTCCATCTGAGAGGAAATGACACAATGAACTTGAGTCACTGGTTCCCTTTGGGAAGAAGGTCAACCACCAGTCTACCTTTCACAAGAGACAAACTCAGCGTGTACCGAGCGCCTCCTGCTCTCCCGCGTTCCCATGGGTTCCTCAGGGTGAAGGGCACAAGACCCTCAGAGGGAACGCCTCTTGGTGTTTCACACCTTGCCCCTCCTCTTCACACACACTCACCCAAGCTTATCTCGCGTTCTTAAGCGGAGGCGTTGGCCAAGATTTGAAATAAATATTGACCAGCAGCTTCATATTCCTGTGGTCATTTCATTAATATCAAACACTGGAGACAACCCACCAACAGGCTAGTGTGTTGCTGCCTACAGTCTAAGGCCACAAACAGGCCCTGGGATCTTCAGAACATTACTGGGTGACACAGAACAAATCTCTAAAAAATAATATTTTTCATACAAGAATTATACTTTTAATACAAGAAGACTCAATACTTTAAATATCTATTTCAGGTGCGTTGATTTGACTGAAGTATGTAAAATAACTGAGCTCAATTCCAAAGCACATAGTGTCGGGAGAGACTTGAAAAGCTATGGACGTGTCCACTTAAACTCTAACTACCCAGAAAGCGATCATCCTCAAATTATTAAAACAGAGCTATGGCAAGATACCCTAAGATGTCAGTCTTCCAGATCAGAGCTGCTTGGGTGTTCAGGTTGTACAAGAGCTGCCTGCACTGACACCGTGCCATCTCCTCCCGTGTGAGTGAGTTAACCTCACAGTTAGAGCTGGGCACCTAGGAGGCAAAGGTCAGAGGCTAAACCGTGTTTGGACTCATCAGCTGGTACTGTTCTTTGGTTATGGTCTATAGGCCCCCAACTCACTCAACCTTCTCTCAAATGCCTGACCTGGTCTCACAGGGAACCAGGGGCCCATTCCTGAGAGTCCACACGAATCCATTACCATTACTAAAAAGGTCACTCAAAGGTCAGGGTCTATGGACAGGGGTCACTGATATCATCTTTAATCATGCATGGCAGGCTCATCTCTGACACGAAAGTTCATCTGTCAAACAAATCCATTCTTGTAGTCAACAGGGTCTCCTTGGAGCAGTTTCACAGTTTCACAGTTGCTCAGCCCTTACAGGCAACTCCGCCTCTGCCCTCAGCTGGTGAGAAAGGCTAGGAGGAGCCTGCTGCATGACAGAGCACCCAGGAACGTCCAGGAAGAAGCATTTCAGGAATGTGTAAGAAGGGGCTCGCTGGGGGGCCCCTTCTCACGGGCTCACTTTCTCACTTTGCACGAGGTGGTCTCACATAGCGGCAGAACCTGCCCACAGGCTGATAAATGGGTGGTCCTTCCTCTCCCAGGCAGACCCAATAAATTCCACCTTCGAAGGACATACCTCCCCAGGAGGAGGAGCAGTGCTTGCCAAGACACAGGGAGACACCTTTAAAGCCACAAGGCTCAACTTTACAAGTGTGAATTCCTGCTGACAGGAACCTTACCACTTTAGTTCCAGTTCAGATACATACACTCAACCACTGATGTTAATCTAATGAAGTTCCATTTTCAAAAATAAAAAGCAGATGTTCATACTTGGCTCTCAAAACCTTGGCAGCACACTTCACTTCTTTTTAATTGGGATGCATTTTATTGACAGTACATAACATGCAGCAAATAAATCACCACCAGTCCAATAGAGAATGTCGTCTCCCAGAGCAAGGAAAGTACGCATTTCCCTTACAGTGGGTAAAAAGAGAAACAGTGAAATTTTACATACCAGTTTTTCAAAGTTGACAAGATTATCCAGAAATGTTTTATTTCCCTCATGAATGAACGTTACATCTGAAAATTAAAAACAAGAAGATGCATGTACCATTAGGAACAGGTCGTGAGTCAGGACTGGAGAGGTATAGATGCAGGGCAGCTTATTAATTTTTCTTAAACATTACGGATTATTTCCCGCATTAGACCAGGCAACTTGGAGCTGACTCTGTACAGGATGCAATGTGAGAGGGCATAATTTATGTGTGTAGAGAAAACATTCTAGCATTCACACAAGTGTGTATCTTGCTGTTATACTCTAGGCTTTGACTTCAACCCGCTTAACATAAGCTAACACTATTCTACAACTTAACTGGTCCATTATGTTTTTAGGCCAGAACAGTGAACAGAAAAGAACTGAATACCCAGCAACAAAAATTATTTTAATATTTATGTATTTGCTTTTTAACAATCCCTGGTAAAGTGAATGGGGTCTGCGTTACTTCAAACATCAAGATTTAGATGTGGATGTTCAAACTTAGATTTCTGGTTCTAAAAGCCAGGGCTGGTGTGGTTATCCCAAGTGAGTGAGGAAAGGGACAGGTTAGAAATGGCAAGGTTTCTGGGTCTATTCAACCACTGGAAAGCCAGTGTCACTGATGAGAACAATGTAAGGAAGGGAAGAGAAGGTGCATTGTCAGAGCAAGGGAGTGTGACATTTGACTTGCGCCTCGCTGCATTTGAAGTGACAGGAGACATTCAAATAAAAACCTCCCTCTGGTTGCAAAACTTACAGGAATGCTTCTTCAAAAGATGGGGACTAGCAACAATGACAGGAGCTAAAGCTCCAAAAGAGGGGTGACTTATAAAAATTCAAACCAGAGGGTGAGTGACTGAACCATAGGGAATCCTCACAGACAAGAATCAAAGTAAGAAATATACTACAATTTAAAGAATGTGCAAATAATCATGTTATATCACAGACATGCAGGGCAAACCAAATGAAAACCATTTTCAAAAATCTTCTTAAAATAACATGATATAAAAGACAGAAGTGAAGAGATTGAATTCCTCTAAATAGAAAGGGAAAGTATTTGCATTTAGTCAAGACTTTGATTCTGCTGGTCCATATGGAGGGCTTCCCTGGTGGCTCAGAGGGTAAAGCGTCTGCCTGCAATGCAGGAGACCTGGGTTCAATCCCTGGGTCAGGAAGATCCCCTGGAGAAGGAAATGGCAACACACTCCAGTACTCTTGCCTAGAATATCCCATGGACAGAGAAGCCTGGTAGACAGACGAAGCCTGGTAGACTACAATCCATGGGATCGCAGACTCACTGAGCGACTTCACTTCACTATGGGGTAATTACAAGGCAGGTGCTTGGGAAACTGGCCTGAAACACACTTAGCTGCTGAGCTTTAAACTGGCCACCAGAGGGCAAGACCAATCACACAATACACTGATACAACCCTCTTCTCAAGGCATCCTTTAAACACAGCTTCCACCCCACCGGACTGCAAGGTTTTCCTAAGGTTTTTTCTTTCCTTTTTTAAACTGATGTTTGAGCAAGAAAACAATTCACCATTACACAGTCATCTGACGAGCTCTCTGGTTATTTTATTATCTTTCACTGTTTTGCTTTCAGAATAGAATCGCAAGCTTCATGTCTCTGACACAATATTTAGAGAAAGAGCAGCCAACACAGCTAACTTGTATTCTTTCTGTACAGCAAGCAAAGCACTGTGTGCACACTGTTTACCTTAAACTCCACCTAGGAGCCTGGTATCTCCTCACTCCTGGAGAATTCAGGTTACAAATGCCCTGTCCGAGTTCTTGGACCACTTCCCCGGTGTTCCAAGGCTTGTCATTCCCACCCTATGTTCCCAAGATGAGGATCATAATACAGCTTATATTTATCATCAGTGTCAGACATGGCACTAACTCATTTAATACTCACAAAAGAGTATAAGGTAAAGTTAAGCAGGAAAGAATGTGAAGAAACAACAGTCCAAAGGCGGATGGAGCACAGCCGGCTCACGACCACAGCTCTGCGTCTCGGAGCCAGGACGTGAGCCCGGGCGGCCCGCTTCCTCTCACCACGGTGCCTCTCTGGTACTCGGAAGGACTTAGACATTTCTTATCATCTATTCCAGTCAATTTGCTGAATTCACTGGATGTGGGGGCCTCTGCAAATTTTACTGTTTCCTTTGTCGCTCATTCTGTCTCTTCCCTCTCCTCTGCCTGGGCGGTCTTGCTTATCCCCAGCTCGCAAGGACTTGTCGAGGTCAGCACACGAGGAAGGAGTCTCTCCTGAGGGTGGGGGCTGGCAGGCTGATGCTGGCATGAGGATGAGGCAGGAAAGTATGTCTGGCCAGGTAGGGGGAGAAGAGGGGCTGCTGCCCAGGAGAAAGGGGTCAAAATGGCTGCAGGTTTTGATGCAGGTGCCTGACAAGTGTGTGATTAGGAAGTTTGAGTTCAATAGGTGGTTGAACTCAAAAACTGGAGTCTCACAACCTGAGTCATGGGTGGGCTGTGAAGCCACTGAGGGTCCCCACCAAGTGCAGTGCCTGAAATGAGTACCTGCCAGACCCCTTTATCTGGAAACACCCAGACATGTTCCTAACATTTTATATAACAGGACTGGGGATGAACTAACTCCATTTGAAGAGATGGCAGGTGAAAAAGAAGGAAAAACATGGAAGCACCTCAATCTTCCTTTTATTTACACAACTCCACAAATCTGCAATAACAATCTGCCCTTGAAGATACAGATACAACCTCAGTTTAACTTCAGACACCGGTTGACTATTCACTCTACTGGAAGGATTACCATCTCCCCAAACACCATGACATAGATTACTCAACTGCTTTTGACCTTTAGCTCAGCTGGAACCTTTCTTCAACACTTACTCAGGGTTTCCTGGTCACTACTTTCTGAACTGGACTCCACAGTAGGGGGAAAGTAAATCAGAAGTGAGAAATTCACAGGCAAATAGAAAAGCTGATAGCTGGAAGCATTTTTAGGTTATGTGCTTACTTTGATAACCTGCATGTCATTAGGAACTGACTAACTCAAAAAATGAAATATGGGAGCCCAAATCCTTCCTAATACCCAAGAAGTTTAATCTGGTCTCTTTCTCTAAACAAAAGCAATCCAAAGCAAGAGGCACAAGAGAAGAGGGCTGGGAAATTTTCATGAAAAAGTTGCTTGTTCTAAAGTAGGTTACTGCAAATTTTAAAATAATTTTGCAGTTACTAAAGCTAAGAATTAATGTTGTATATGTTTTCCAAAATGTCTTACCACAGATGTGATACATACATATTTAAAAGTGTCATCCTATTTTTCCTTTTGAAATTATTTCAGACAAAAATAGTAACTTTAAATGCAATAGAGTGCCAATATTATTTATTTTTATAATGACAAAAATAAAGACAAAGGAAAAACAAGTGAGCTTGTTTTTAAAATTCAAGAGCTTTCAGTGAGAAAAAAAAAGGAGGGGGCAAAAGTTTAATTTGCTAGAATGAATGAGACAATGTATTTTCAGTAGAAAAAAGAGAAGTTTGTTTTGCTGCCAACAAAGAGCTCTAGATAAACTCAGTAGAGCAGAAAATTGCATCCAAGCTAAGACATAAGTATGAGGCACCTGACTGCATTAAATATTTTTGGGGAAAACCCACTACTATATAGCAGAAGGCTCAGCTCACATCTAAATTAAAGGGACAATGCTGACCATTTTCTAATCACCTTAAAAACATCTATTGTTTCAAAATTTTGTCTTTCTAAAATCAATTCCTTTCCCAGATCTGTGTTCCTTTCCTATTTTTCCTATTTGTGTCTACATGATTCTAAGTTTTACTTTCCACATGCCACCACTCCCACTCTCCAGCTGGTGTTTTATTTTAAATAAAAATCACAAGCCCGAATAAACTTATCTTAGAAATAAAAATGAAGAATCAAATGAACTTTTTAAAGTTGTTTTTCTGGCTTTACAATCTTTCCTTGTTTCATCCATTTACAGTTCTCAGAATGCTTTGAGCTCGAGTGAAGCAGTCCATGTGCTTCATTGTCCTAACTGTCCTAATACATTACCGTTTCACAGAAATTCTTGCTTTATACTAGATGAAGACTAGATAAACAGCTGCAAGAATGTACAGCAACTCAAAAGCTCTCCAAGCTCTGGCTGTTCTCAGGAGAAGCCGAAAAGGTTTATTTTCGGCTTTACTGCCAGTGGGTCTGGCGATGAGAGGCAGCAGAGGACATGGCCCGGCCAACCAGTTCCCGGGTACTTCATTTTCCAGGCAATTCCACCACACTTATGAGTGTAGGCGCTAGGGCCTGACCCCGCAGAAGGTATAAGCCTCTGAAGGGTGCAAGCAATATAAAAGAGTACTCCTATAAAAATTCCTTGAAAAGAATCAAAACAAGACCAAGAGAAATGACCAAATCCCTTGTCCTGGAAAGCACAGGGGTGGGATGTACACTGAATGTCAGAAGCATGGGCCTGATGAAAACAAACTTCCCTTTCACTAATCCCCTTGGTTTGAAAGAGACCATCAAGATCTCATTAATAAGTTTAACTAACATGTTTCATGATGACTGATCTGCTGCTCTACAGAAGAGAAGTTAGTTGACTAACTTGCAGCTATCACATACTATCCCAACTGGATTCACTCCTGGAAAGAAGAAAGTACATTCTCTACCAAAACTTTTCACACATGACACTGCTTGTGTTGACCGAAGGTTTTTCTCACACAGCAGCAGGCCATGGGCTGAATCTCTGAAATTTAGGTTGCAAACAAAGAACATAACTGATCACCACTTGGATTCTTCATGCCAGCCTTATTCTTGGCTGAGTTAAGTGGACTGTAGACTCAAATAAGACAAGGCTTAGCAGCAGAATAAAGCAAAAACACAAACAGTTCCAGTGCCAAGTTTTGTGAGTCAAGTGAAAATACTTTGATGTCTGCTTAAGAACAATTAAGCATTTCAGGTGTTTCAGAAAGAAGCAAACATGTGAAAAACAGTCACAAGCCAACAGTTAGGTTGGAATGACAAAAATAAAGAAACTGAGATTCCTTTCCTCGCCCTCCGTAGTCAGAGTGATAAATTTCTGGAAGATGGAATTACATAGCATAAAAGACAGATAATTGTTACCTTTAAGCAATAACGGCATGAAGGGGATTTTGGGTGGCTTCATTTTCTTGAATGCGTCTCGGTAGGCTTTGTGATTCAGGGATGGATCCTGCCGAACCAAGCAGATTACAAAGAGAAAGAAAAATCAATGTGCTATAGAAACAATTCTAAATCTATTTTCGCTGTTACAATTTGAACATGATTTAGACATAGAGTGGTTCTTCCTAAGAACACAGTAGATAAAGGTTTCCTAGGAGAATAAACTCACTAAATTAGGGCAGGAAATCTAGGCAATGAATGAAAGTCAAGTTACTGGTTGACGATAATGGGAAATGACTGCCAAAGAGAGACACCTTTTGATTGCCCTATTATTTTCCCTCCAATAGGTTCCTTAAGTACAGTTTCCTCTCCATAATTTCTATCATGAGGTAAACCCAAAGTCTTTTGTTAGGCACACCTCAAAGAAAAACTGCCCTCATAATGCACAGATAATGCAGAGAAAACAAAAGAACATTTTTATTGTGTTCTGAAAAGAAACTGCACATTTTGTTATCTCAAAGATACAAGGAATGATAAAAAGGAGAAATGGTAAAAAGAAAAAAAGAATAATGCATAAGAATTGCATAGTAAATTTAAACTAGCTAATTTCATAGGTTTTGAAATGGACTGTACTGAAAAATGTGCCTTCTGAATATCACACCAAAAAGACCATTCTCGCTACCTTTTTCCATGGAGAGGAAGAAGCAGTAACCATTACCCTCCTTCACTCCATTAAGAAGCAAAGCTACCTGTTCATATACAGGTGCACTAGTCTAAGCTACCTGACATGGCAGAGTGGAGATATTGACCACTGAAATCTAAGAAGAAATCTGAGGCTAACTATCAGTTTGAAGAGTAAGTCCACTATGCTCAACTACTTACTGTTAAACTTTCAAGTTCAGAGAAAAGTTTCTTAAACTTCCCAGGGATTTTCTAAAAACAAACAAACAGAAAAAGAAAAGGTCAAAAGAAGTCAGTTATTTTGAGAGGAATGTTCATTAAGTTGCACTATATACTTCACATTTCTGAACATAAATCCCTCTATCAACTGGTTCTACCTTGATTGCTTCTCATTACGCAATTTTCATCATTCCTTAATGTGATGTTCCTTGGGAATGTTGCTAAAGACAGTTTAAAATGAATAGCAGCCACAGGATTTAGGAATCCAACTTAAGACAGTCCACACACTGGTGATCTTTTCATGAAAGCTTGGATTTCAGTTCTGTATCCTACCCTTGACAAACGCTCTCACCTTCTTAAATGGTCTTGTTGAGTAGGAAGTAATAATGTTGACTGATATTTTTTGTATAAATGATATAATGATGTTTCACAGCAGAGGTTTAAATAGTGAAAGGCCATGAAAACCCTCATTGATGAAGCCTGTACTTTAGTGGGTAGAATCACCAAACTGGAAAGATCACCCATGCAAACAGTGGCCTGAAGACTGACAGGGGATGGAAACATACACTGTCCTCCCAAATAAGAATTTGGGCCTAAGGAAGAAGGGCCTGGGATTTCCCAGCCTGCCCTTACTCTGGTGAAGTAGGAAAGCCAGACGTCTCGGTAATCAGTCAGAGTTTGAATTCTGACTCTGCCCTCTTTCTAGCTGTGTGACTGCAGCCAGTCTCCACGTTCTCTGATTGAAATGGAGACTACTCACAGGAAACGTACAGTCGACAGTTGGTGCTCGGCAAATTCCAGCAAGTAACACTTACGAGTGTTCTACAAAATGTGTGGGATTTTCTGTTTCCAAAACAAATCAAAACAATGAGGTAAACCCTTACAATAACTACACTTTTAAATATCAATTTGATAATTCTGAATATGGACTCAACAACACAGGTTATTCAACCTGTTTGGAAACTACTGTTACACACACCAACACATACGTATTAATAAATGGATGATAAATGCGAAACGATAAAATGCAGACACCTGCAACTATTCTTCTGAGCTGCATACCTGAGTATTTTGGATATCCCACAAAAATGTCTCAGTTGCGCGTCAAACTCAACGCATCTAGGGCCAAACTGATCTACTCAAGGGGTCAGCCATGGGCCAAATCTGACCCCATGCTTTTGTAAATAAAGTTTTATTGGAGCATGGCCATGCTCATCATTTACAGACTAAACAGGGCTTGCACTTCAATAGGAGACTTGAGTCATGCCAATGGAAACCACATGCCAAAAAAAAAATTCACCATCTGGCCCTTTACCCCAAATGATTGCTGACCTCTCTTCTAGTTCCTGAAACCAACTTTTCCTCTATTGCCTACTTAGGCCAGTGTGATCATTTTCCAGGCCTAGAAACACTGAAGTCATCAGCTCAAGTGGGCGTCTCTCTCTGAGAACCCAATGGCCTTGATCATACAACAGTGACAGGCAGAACCAGGATTTGGGAGACCTGGAACATATAACATTTTGTGGGCCCTCTTTTTTAATAAAAAAAAGAATATAAAACTACTTTTGTAAATTTTGCAAAGATATCTGCCATCCACGTGAACATACTGCCAGGAATATTGCAAATGAGAGGCCTGGTAGCTTAAATTCATAAGCATCTCAGCAAATCTGCCTCTGGACAAACGGAGCTTTTGAAAGGACCAACATGAAACTGTAACCATGCCATCACGGAGAAAAACAGAAAACTAATTCAAGTTAGGAGGCATTTTTCAATTTTTGTTTCTTTCATATATATTATAGAACCATTTTGAAGACCACTTGATCAAAATATTTCCTAATACCTTTTAAATATAGCAGTGTGTACATGCCTATCTCAAACTCCCAAACTATCCCCCACAACCAACCATAAGCTAAAATGGATAACCAATAATGTATAGCACATAGAACTCTGCTCAGTTGCGGCAGCCTGGATGGGAGGGGAGTTTGGGGGAGAATGGATACATGGATATGTATAACTGAGTCCCTTCACTGCTCACCTGAAACTATCACAGCATTGTTAATCAGCTGTACCCCAATACAATATAAAAAGTTTAAGGAGAAAAACAGTTCCTAAGGACTTGAGACACTAATTTATAACATTTGTTTCTAGTGGTACTTCTCTCATTTAAACCATTTAAATCAATTTACTTTAAATAAGGACTTTTCAGTGGAACATTTCCCATTCAGTGTTATTTGTCCTCTCCCACCCACTCCATCCCTGCCATGGACCCCCAAGGCTCACCTCCCAGGTCTGAGATAGCCGGCTCACAGAAGCAGTGTTGAGACCCATCACGATAGCAAAGAAGGAGTTCAGATTTCTCTGGGCTTTGCAGCTATGGATTAAAGAAAGCAGGAGGCACTGTTAGGCAACATCCTTTTGCCAGATGAGCACAAAAGATAAAGCTGCCAAGACTCTCCTAGGCCACAGGGTTCAGCCTCTAGGGAGGGGCTGAACTCTGCTCCATGACCCATGTGCCCCTGGGAGAGGAGTGGTACCTGCTGCACAAAAACAAATTCAAATACTTCCGCTCATCATTGCCTTTAGGAAAAGACCTGTGCTTTTTAAAAAACTTAATTAATTTAATTGGAGGGTAATTACAACATTGCAATGGCCTCTGCCATACATCAACATGAATGGGCCACAGGCACACATGTGTCCCCTCCCTCCTGAATCCCCCGCACCCCGCCACGTCCCTCCTCACCCTACCCCTCAAGGCTGTCGCAGAGCACTGGCTTTGGGTGCCCTGCACCACACACCAGACTCCTACTGGCTGTCTATTCTATACGGTAAAGTATATGTTTCAGTGCTAATCTCTCAAATCATCTCACCCTCTCCTTCTTCCACTGTGTCCAAAAGTCTGTTCTTTATGTCTGTGTCTCCTTTGATGCTCTGCACGTAGGAGCATCAGTACTATCTTTCTAGATTTCATATACATGCATTAATGTACAATATGTCTTTCTCTTTCTGACTTACTTCACTCTGTATAATAGGCTCCAGGTTCATCCATCTCAGCAGAACTGACGCAAATGTGGTCCTTTGCATAGCTGCATAATATCCCACTGTATATATGTACCACAACTTCCTTTTCCATTCGTCTGCTGATGGACACCTAGGTTGCTTCCATGTCCTAGATACTGTAACTAGTGCTGCAATAAACATCAGGGTACATGTATCTTTTTCAATTCTGGTTTCCTCAGGGTATATGTCCAGTAGTGGGATTGCTGGATCATTTAGGGCTGCCCTCATAGCTCAGCCAGTGAAGAGTCTGCCTGCAGTGCAGGAAATGCGGGTTTGATTCCTGGGTTGGGAAGATCCCCTGGAGAAGGAAATGACAACCCATTCCCGTATTCTTGCCTGGAGAATCCCATGGACAGAGGAGCCTGGTGGGCTACAGTTTATGGGGTGGCAAGAGTCGGACATGAATGAGTGACTAAGCATGCATGGTAGTTTTATTCTTAGTTTTTTAGGGAATCTCCATACTGTTATCCATAGTGGTTGTATCAGTTTACATTCCCACCAATAGTGTAAGAGGGTTAGCCAAAGCAATCTTGAGAAAGAAGAATGGAACTGGAGAAATCAACCTTCCTGATTTCAGACTATACTATACAGCTACAGTCATCAAGAAGTATGGTACTGGCACAAAACCAAATCTAGACCAATGGAACAAGATGTAAAGCCCAGAGATAAATCCACACACCTATAGGAACTTTATCTTTGACAAAGGGGAAAAAATATATATAATGGCAAAAAGACAGTGTCTTCAACAAGTGGTGCTGGGAAAACTGGTCAACTATGTGTAAAAGAATGAAATCAGAACACTACTAATGCCATATGCAAAAATAAACTGAAAGTGGATTAAAGACTTAAAATACCAGAGCAGAAACTAAAAAACTCCGAGAGGAAAACATAGGCAAAACACTCTCTGACATAAATCATAGGAAGATCCTCTATGACTCACCTCCTAGAGAAATGGAAATAAATACAAAAATAAACAAATGGGCCCTAATTAAACTTCAAAGCTTTAGTACAATGAAGAAAACTGTAAGGTGAAAAAACAACCTTCTGAATGGGAGAAAATAACAGCAACAAGGCAACTGACAAGGAATTAATTTCCAAAATATACAAGCAGCTCAATACCAGAAAACCAAACCACCCAATCAAAAAGTGGACATAAGACCTAAACAGACACATCTTTCTCCAAAGATGTGTGCTCTTGGTACCCTCTGGACACTTCAAGATTCCTTCTTTTAAAAAATCTGTTTTGGATGCATTTACAATTTCAACTGAAAGCTCTGACGTTCCTGTTTCTTTACAGATCCCAGACTCATTATAATAGCTCCTGGGTCTTGTCTCTTTAATCTGTATGTTGCCTTTCTTTTTTTGACAAGTCCTCTTATCTCATAGGTCTAAGCTCCCCTCCTATTACATTTAGACATTATTTCCTTTTCTCTCAACAAAATAGCTACTATATTATGCATATACTTATATATTTAAAGTATGGCATATATTATGTGGACACTGTCCCATATTTCTAATTTGAGGAAAAAAGGAATATAATGCAAAACAAGACCATGTCAAGCTCCAGTAACTCTGGAAAGTTATCTGCTCTGTAGAATGTCAATCTTGCCCTTCAACTTAGTTGGTCGAAACTCCACTAATTTTCAAAGCCAGCTGAGGGGGTTTGATCCAGCAGAGGGAGGATGGGCTTCCAGGTCAGCCATCCCAAACACTCCTTAGTCTGGGATGAATTAGAAAACAGCTTCTCTGAGGCAAGTTTTTAAAATTAAAAAATTATCCTAATAGGAAAGAAATATGAAAGTTCTTAGCAGCAATAAAAAGTACCTAATGTGATTTGACTAAGCTGTCCTCAGGAGTCATTTCTTCCATGACATCTCCACCAATGGCTCAGATGGAATTTGGGAACAGTGTATATACATCTCTGTATCCTGCTTTTTCAGGTATACACTCTTATATATTATGGGTTCTTGACTGTTATCATTAACGGCTATAGAACCCTTCATCAAAAACATATTTAAATAAATTTAAAAATGTATTCTCTTATTGTTGATGTTTAAATTATTTTCAATTCAACACAATTCAATACAGAACGCTACAATAAATATCTTTTGCATATAAAACTTTTTACTGTCTGATTTTTAAAATTAAGTTATACTTCAAGTCATTACATGATTGATCAAAGCAATCATGACTTTAAGATTCTTGAACATATTAATAACTTCTGTTTCCCAAAACTATACCAATTTCCAGTCGCACAGGTGTGTGTACGGGAGCAGGGTTCCTGAGTTCAGGACCAGGAAATGATTCTGGGCTCTGAAGTGGTAATATACAGAGCTGGCTGTGCCCTGACTGGTCCCGCCTAAACCCGTCTGCTCCTGGAGCCAGTTCTGTGCACTGGACACTGCCCAGGACAGCTGCGCCTGGGCAGCAAGGCAGTGGGGGTCGCCCACGGGGAGCATTTCGGAAGTTTCAGTCTCCTTGATAGGGGAACCTGGGAAGGCACCGTAGCCTATACACCTGCTGTCCAAAGCAACCGGATGAACACAGCCCTGCAAGCCCCTCACTGCTGGGTCTGCAGGGGGCACGGTCTGTCCCTTTCACAGTCTTTCTGTCCAACTTTGGACTCTGCCTATGGTTTCCTGATAGGCACGAGGACTTGATATTCAGTCTAACTGGCCCTTCATCTGGTTTCTGCCAATGTTCTCCCAGGTGGAGCCTGCTTGGTATTATCCATGAATAAACAAACAGGACACTTTCCTGGCCTATGGTTGAAAAGTCCACCTGTTTCTAAGAGATAAAGGAGCCTAAAGGTATCAATACTGCAATTCTGCCTTTCTTCTGCCCTTTGTTCCCTCATTCCACCCTCCTGTCTCATCTCACCCTGGCAAGCTCAGGCCAGCCAGGGCAGACTCGAGTCAGCTCCATCTCTTCATGTGATGATGCTGGGTGCCTCTGCTGAGGGCCCTGTGGTGAGAACAGCCCCATCCCTGTGCCAGAAGCATCTCAGCTGGATACTCTCCCTTTCTCCCCCTCCTCCCACCATAGTGCATGATGGGAGCCCCACTGGCTCTGTCATTTTCAACTAGACATTTTTATACTCTGTCCAACACTCAAATGCACAGTATACAGCAAAACTTTCAGATAGCATTTGTTGGAATTGAAAAGAAGACCCTGGGGGCAAATCATTTTATTATTATTCACTATAAACAGTATACTATCTGCTTTTATATTAAAAAATCATTTAGCTACAAAAAAATCTTTAGATGTAATTCTCATCTTTTTATCTTCTATCTCCCCATAAACAATTTTCCTGGTTCAGATTTTTCAGTCATACTTAAAATTTTAAAAATCCACAAACAATAAATATCTGAATGTAAAAAGAAAAAAAAATGAATATACGGATGACTTACTTCTCTATAAGACAAATTGATACGGCACAAATATCGGTCACCATTCCCATCTGGAGTCCTCTTTAGCCAAGGTTCATTCATTCCAAGGTAAGAACAGACTGACACTAAAACATTTCAGTTTAGCAAACATTCCTTTGTCTGAAGAAATAAAATCCACTCAATCCACAGAGGTGGGGGATGGGATTGGTAAGAAGGAAGGAAACATGAATATGCGAATAGGATGCCTTAGGCAGGGAAGGCACTGCATGAGCATGAAAATTAACTGTTTTCCTGGGGCTATCTGTACCAGTGTGATTATGAAGAATTTAACTTTATGTTTCTGTTGGAATTCTGTTCTATGGGCCAGGAATAGAGGCCAGCACAGCAAATCATTCAAGAGCATAGGGCCATATGGAGAAGATGTGAACACACATACTTCATTTCCCTGAGGACAGCTATGATCTTACACTGGGAACTAAGCTATGTGGTGTCATTTTACTCCTTGGGATATTAGTGTCCCATTTCACCAAGTAGTTGGCTTTTATAAGAACGTTCTGGACCACAAAGAGCCTCATCTTTAGGAAGTTCATAGGTATTATAGAAAATGTACTGACTGAATTAAAAAAAAAAAAAAAAAGAGCATTCATTCATAAAAGTAGTCTAAGATTCAGGTATATAAAGAATCCTGGTGCCTTTCAATTCAGTCCAAACTCTTCAACCTGAAATCCAATATCTTTTACAGTTTGGCCCCATCTTCCCTTTAAGCTTGGTCTCCCACAGCTTCCTCATAAATACCTTCCACTCAGGCCAAACTGGATGAGGTTCCTTTTCCAGACCACATGCTTTCTGCCTCCCATCAACTTCTCTGCTTCGCTCTTGTGAGTTTGAACTCCATGGAGAGTGTACTCCTGAATTTTTACCTAGAATTCAAAATGCTACTTTCTTCCCAATGTTTTTCTAATCCTCCTTTCCCATTCCCTTGGCATAGAAGCTTCCCGTCCTCTAAAGACCCTGAAAGAACTTCATCTCATGGTAGGGAACCCTTGGGTTCTATTTTGCAATGAGCCATTGGAGTTATAGAAAGTATTCCCCTGCCCAGCAGATCGCAAAGTTCTCAAAGGCAGGTATTGGGTGTAGCTGCATTCTGATTCCCCCATAATACCCTACACAGACGTGCAAACATAATGAGTGATCAATACAGATTTCCTAAATATATTACACTGACATGTACCCAAAAACTGTTTGATATAAAAACTACTTTGAAAAACAAAGGAGGAAAAAAAAATGGAAAGACTGGAAGGTAGGAGGAACTGGGAAAGATCTGGACTCCTGTTGCCTGTTTGTGTTGGAAAGACCACCCAAGCATGGTCTCAGGACATTAATCTGGTATTTTAACAGAAGCTCCCAGGAAGTTACTAAAATGTCATCCAACCAACTACTGAGTCACTGCTATTTACCAACTTCAGTACCAGGTACCCCAGGTCCAATGTTTGAGTAGAAATGGTCCCTGTCCTCTGGAAGCTAACACAGCCCAGCGAAGGAATTCTATATACAAAAGTATATAAGTAATCCAATGAAAGTTCATACTCTGGGCATGAGGGAGCCAGGAGCAGAACCTTGAAACGCATCTGACTTTCAACAGTTCTCGCCCCCTCTCATCTTCTCCCCCCATGTGCCTAACCTACTGTAACTCACCTGGCCACCGTGTAATTTAGCTGCACAATGGGGCACGTGTGCGCTGCCTGCTTTTTCCTTTGGCACAGAGAGCTATGGTCTGGTATTGTGACATTTACTTTAAGATATAAGTATTTCAAAGGTGAAGACAGAAATATTCAGAACAGACCTTTCCAATCATTTGGTCACTTAACTCACTATTACCCTTTTGTATCCCATCTCTTCACATCCCATCCCATCCCATTATGGGGAAAAAACAGATTTCCATTAAAGGAGAGGAACAGAACTGCGTTTTTTACCACTAGACACTCACTGAGCGGCAATTTTGATGAATTTTTTCACCAGCTGCACTCGCTTGCCCAGTGGGCTGCAGAGCAGAATCTCCGTGGCCACCCAGAGCTGGACCTCATTGCATCTCTGGAGCAGCAGGCTCAGGTTCGCCGTGTGCTCCCCGCTTCCCTGTCTGCTGAACGTGAAGTAGATCAGCTCTTGCTGAAAGACAATGTATTCATGCCAGCATTTACTGTTACAGCACAGGGTCAAGTTGATACAAAATACAATCCATTTTTTAAAATTCATTTTTAATTGGAGGATAATTGCTTTACGATGTTGTATTGTGTTTCTGCCATACAACAGTGTGAATTAGCCGTAAGTATACATATGTCCCCACCCTCTTGAACCTCCCTCCCATCCCCCAACCCTATCCCACCCCTCTAGGTGGTCACAGAGCACTGAGCTGAGCTTCCTGTGTTATGCAGCAACTGCCCATTGGCTATTTTACACGTGGTATGTATATGTTTCAGTGCTACTCTCTCAACTCCCACCACCCCTCCTTCCCTCACTGTGTCTGCAAGTGTGTGAGTGTCTCTATTCCTGCACTGCAAGTAGGTTTTTAAGAACTATTTCAGATAGCCACTGTCATAATATGTTAGATATAACAAATAACAATATATTAAATTCAAGACAATTCATGTTGACTTTCAGAAATGCCTCATGAAATGATGTTCACATAAAAGACTTACATAAATCTACGTTTTTAGAATGCAAAGATGATGCTTTTCATGAAAACCTAAGACACTCTTACATCAGAGGCTGAATCAAATCCGAACTTCCCAAACTTGTTCTATAGGCAACTTCAAGCACAAATGACATCATTTGTTCAGATGTATATTAGACCCTCACAGGTAGATTCTCTAGACAAGGGTTTTCACATTTCAGTGTCAATCTGAATCACCTGGAGGTCTGTTAAAGCACAGACTGCTGTGCCCCACCCCCCTAAATTTTCTGAGTCAACAGGTCTGTGATCTGGCCAAAAATCTGCATTTCTACTAAATTCCTGGGTATACTGATGATGCTGGTCTGGGTACCCACTCTTTGAGAACCACTGAAATAAGACACTGTCAAATCATAGAAAGAGAGTAAGATTAGAATAAGGTACAAAACTGACAGTAACTAGTGACTAGACTGATCATATGTAGGCAATGGAAGAGATTTGTTTCTAATCAGAAAGCTCTGTGTGTGTGTGTGTGTGTGTGTGTTTTACACAAGAAATTCACATCCTCTCACTGCATAAGCACACAAGCAGGGACACATCCCACTCTACCAACACTTCCAAAGTCACAAGTCATTTAGCTTGAATGAGTTCACTACTTGCTCAAATTTAGATTGTTATATTGGAATGTTTTCCATGAGAAAATATGGGGACGTTTAAAAGATGCTCCAAAATGAAAGAGAACCTTGGGGGTCCCTTAATCAGTCACGAGTTCCTTCTTCAGCAGGAAAGGCCTTTTTGTAATGAAACATTTCACTACCCGGCAAAGCAAATCCAACACAGTCTACCTCATTTTTCATCTACTGAGTCCTGTGAGCCTTTCCACTGGCTACATTTATTCATCAATTGTCAGTAGCATTCTGCCCCTCATCTCCTGTTTTATAAACGCTTAAGCTGTCCTCAAGGGAGAGGTTGATGGACATAAAAATTTGAAATATATCTCAAAATGTCCGAGAGAGTGCTTGAAGTCCTGCAGCATAGTCTAAATGTATAGAATGTTCTTAGGAAAGTGTGTGTGTGCATGTAGGACACATATAAATGTGATTTTTATATAAGTACTGTAAAACCACGGAAAAATTAAAATGTCAGTATCAAAGGTATCAAACATAAAACACCTCTTCAACCCCATGCAACCTTCATATACATATATATACACACACACATATATATATGAATACATGTTTTCAAACATTAAAAATATAGCATATTTATATATTACACAAATATCCGACTGTATTAGGTGCAAATAAAGCACGATCATGTATTCTAATTTTCCTAGGTTTGGATCAGTCTTTCAATATATTTAAAGTCCCCAAGTATCTTTGTGGGCCATGGTATCCCAAAGCATAACTATATCAACCAGAAAATGGATTGCCTTAAAACCTAATCACACATGAATATTCTTCAAGAAGAATTCCTAGTTAAGGTGGCAGTAGCATTTACTTGGTCGTTTCCCCCTTACTTACCTCGTGAATTGAACTGAAAAGGCTCCAATCAAAATTCATTAATTCCAGAGCAAGATCCCAAGTGTTCATTCCCAAAATCCTGATCGACCTTTGCTGTGATTCCTCATTTTCTGCAAACGGATTCTAAAGTGACAGACAGAAGCAAAAGAATCCTCAGTAAATTCCCAGATGGTTGGCACTGAATTGGCTGGCCACAGAAAGGCACTAGAAGCCCGCGTGAGAAAAATAATCTTGTCTGAGTGCACTTAATAGTTTCCCTGATCTGTTCACCTTCGGTGAGTTACAGCCAATTCAGGAAACAGCCTCAGAAGCTGCAGAATGTGATCAATGATACTTCACTGAGCTGTCCCTCCCTCCCCACAGGCAAACATGCACACACACACACACACACACACACACGCACGCACGCACACACACACACACACACACACACACACTCATGCACAAATCTGATTATAAAACACTGCCCCAGCAGACAGTATAATGAAAGCAAAAGCCCTGAAGTCACTTTGGTTTCTGGTAAGAATTAATGTGCCAGCAGGGTTAGGAGAAAAACAAACAAAAGAAATGTCACAGTGCACTTCAATAAAGACAGACATGGCTTTTACAGGAAATATGTTTAACAAGTCTCATCCCAGACATGCATTTACAAATTTTACTAAAATGCCCGTGGAAAGCAAAAAAAAAAAAAATTTAAACAGGAAATAAAAAATAAAAGCTAATTCATTTATACCCCATGGTGTATGATTATTTTAAATTATCAATTGCTTTCCCTAGACAAATGGGTATGAAGAGTTTGGTAATAAAAGTATTTCTTTAAAATCTGACATAAAATTATTAAATGCCACCACAATTTTAAATCTGCCATCACTGTTAAATTATTAAAAATTTGGCATCTTTTCAAAACACCTGATATTTTTAAATTAAGGTAATAAATTCTCTTATTTGACTTGAACAGTTAATGACGTTAAAACAGTTAATGTCTTGGGAAAAAAAAAAAGAAGAGGACTTTTCAAAAATAAATGCCATAGAAGAGTAAAAGGAATATTTCAGAATCCAAATATTAGTCTTTATTTTTTGAACTGCAAAATAAATTATTAGCATTTTTGAATTTTTATATTTATGAAAAGGTTTCCTAATTGAAAACATGACAAAAGACCTCCATGAGCTATTCCACAGACTAGAATTCCCTTCAGAGTGGGTCTAGGCACAAACTGGCCCTGTACCTCCGGCATGGGCACAGGGTGGAGCTCAGTAAGGGATGTACGTACAGACGCTGAGGTGGGGAAAGCCCAGGTGTCCCAGGGCCCTGTCTGGCTAGATGGGGACCACGCAGATGTCAGGCTACACTGCAGACATTCACAGAGCCACGAGGTGGGAAGAAACACAGATGTCTGCTTATGAATTTGGAGCTGTAAGGACATTGTCACTCGGCTTTTTATCCCTCCTACTTTCTCCCTAAATGTGCCCTTACCCCGGCCCTGCCGTCTGGTTATTCAAGGTAGTCCACCGCCCTCTCCAGGAAACACTTTCTATTTTTCTATTCCAATCATTCAGGGCTATGATTCCTGCTCTCCAAGAAGGCTGACCCATGCCCAAGCACAGGGGATATGAGTGGTTTCCCTGCTAGCCTTCCCTTACAATGCTCCGTTTCAACGGAGATCTTTTGGAGCCGAAATTACCAGAACTATGATTCCAATGGGGAAATTTTAGGTGGGGGAAGCATTCACATGCAGGGTGGCATCTGGCTCAACTCACAGCACTTATTTATCCCACTAGACCTGCCCAAGGCCTGCCCTCTGCTATTCCGAGGCCCTGGACTGCAGCAGCAGAGCTCTGGGAACTCACATTGAGGGAGCCACAGGAAATGTCTGTTTGCGGCTGGGGGTGGAAGGGCGGGACAGTGGGAGACCCAGTAACAGTAACCTGCACGTTAGCTCCTCCTCCTTTGAGAGGTGGGGGGTGACTAATGTTATTATGGCAATTTGAGATCTTGTAGATAATTTTACATGAGATATTTTTATTATAAGCGGTGTTGGTTAACCTACATGGTATACAGACTCGTCCATTATACACATAAAAGGAGCCTAGCTGGAAAGAGCCATTCCTGTGATGACTGCATGGCACAGACCAGGACCCTGACTCCGGATGATACGATCATGATCTGGTAGAGCCCACTTTTTATGGGTGATGGCTCTGAGGCCTGATTCTACCATCCAGAAAGCAACCACAAGACCGAGGTTTTTAGGAACAACAACAAATCATCTAGTTAAGTATAAAGGTTCTTAAACTTAAAACTGAAAATAACATACAGTGGGGGTTTCTCCATTTCTTCATATGCTTACTCTTTGGTGGCATCTGATGTTGCCCACTTACACAGGGAATGCTAATCATGTACCTTCTCTTCAAGGGAATGGCACGCTCAAAGGGCACCCAGGGGACAGAAGAACAGAACCTCTTTCCCTTTAAATGAACACAGGATGGATTCCTCAGCCTGATCTCCATATATCCACCAGGAAAGAAGAAATGGAATTAAGATTCTGTTGGAGAAAGTGTCCCATCTCTCAAATTCCTTGTTCCAGAGAGGCTTAGAGAGAAACAGTGCGAAGGGTTTTCAGTTCCTAAAGACAGGCCTGCCTCTGATTAGCAAATGTACTGTTGTTTGACAAGTGTACTGCTGGCTACAGAAGGAAACAGCTTGATGTACTTTTCTAACATTCATTTTAAAACGCACAAATACATGTTCTCAGCCTGACATTTGTGCCCCTGTGCTTCAAGCACAAGGCTAAGGGTAACTCACCAAAGTGTCGGCCAGGTCTTTCCGGTAGACATATATCCGACCAGAGGCATCAAGGGATTTGGAGATGGCCAAGTTGTTTGGCTGAAGCTCATGCTTTTCTTTATTTACAGAAAAGAATAATTAAAAACACAAGAAGAGCTAGTATGCATTCACAGTACTGCTAAAGAGTGAAATCTGCCAAAGAAAAATACTTAAAAGTAAATGGGATGTGAAGTAGATGTGATTCAGTTCTGCATACGCTATACAATGACACCAGATAATCAAAGCTTATTATCCACGAAGAGGTAACCTCTTAGGATTCATTCTTATAATATTTAGTCATTTTTTTTACACAGAACAGCTTGGGGAAGAAGGGAAAACTCACTCTTCGCTTCATATCTATCTGTAAAGTAACCACATGAAGACTTCCCTGACAGCCTAGTGGTTAAGACTCTGCTCCCACTGCAGGGTGCATCGCAAGATTCGACCCCTGGTTGGGGAACTAAGATCGCACGTGCCAGGAGGCAGGGCCAAGAAAAACAGAAAAGAAAGTAACCATACAACAATAATACTGCTAACAGTTGGGTATATCTCTGTCCTCATATTTATGCAAATATGTATGTGCACACACGTATATACAATCACAGCTATTCGTATGTATACATTAATAATCATAGATACATACATACTTGTAATAATTCCTTATGTGGTTTTATATTCTGATTTTATTGTACTTATCCTCTTGTCAAAATTATTTATATATGCCATGTGTAATTGGTTATATAACAGTCTATTATACCATCATTTAATCTTTCCTCTATTGTTGAACATTTAATGGTTTTCAATTTTTTTTGTCATATAAATTAGATAGCGAGATACGTGCTAAATACCAGCAAGGGGCCTGACATATAACAGGGATTTGATAAATGGGATCTATTATTACAGGAGCCATAATACATATTGCTGAAGTCAACATCCTTCTGCATAAATCTTTGGCTCCTTATAGATGATTTTTCTTAAGACAGATTCTCAGCAGTAGAATTACTAGGTCAGAGGGAGTGAATATCTGTAAAGGTTTTGATACAAGCTGCCAAACTGCTTTCCAACTCTTATGTCTACCAATACTCATCATTACTTTGAATAAGTTTATTGATTTGCTAAAATCAAAAATAGATTATTGATATATTTTATATTTCTTGGCAACTAGTAAAGTGAATATTTTTCATCTATTCTTCTTCTATTTTATTTACCTATTATTCCTATCCTTTGGCCATTTTTCTACCATAGCTGGACTCATAACACAATATGCTTCTCAAAGAAAAATGTCCTCCTCACACCTGCAAAACACAGAGGGGAACTGACCAAAGTGATATTCAAGTTTATTCCACTGTAACACAATCAGTGTCCCCTAAGGTAGCCCTTTATTTATCCAGCAGGGTTGGAAAATCAATACATCACATCTCTTTTTCTAGATAACATAATCAGCTCAAATGCCAGATTTTGTTTTGAACATTTCCGCTTGATATAGAGGACAAAAATGATACTCAAATACATTCTTTACCACCCAGCACTGCAAAGATCAGTAGTACTGTCATGTCAGGCTCTTGACATCTGCTGTAAATGGTCCCACATGGCTAGGCTCTGACATTCTTCTATATCTTCCCTCCTTGTTTAAGCTACAGCTTCTTGTGACCCTCTGTATATTCATAAATACCTTAGATATGAATTTATAAGAGCCATTCTGCATTTGCTATGAAATAAAATGGCATGGTTTGCTGACAGCCATTTTTCCAGTTGCTAAGAATTATTTTTCTTACTGTCACGTTTGTCACTATGCCATAAACAAGGAAAAGTGATAGAATTTTAGGCTCTGAGGAACTGGGTAGGTTTCTGTTACTACATACTCATACTTCCCCTGGGCACAAAACAGCTAGAAGCCTACTAAGAGCTGTGAGAACAACAGTACTAGTCCTTTCAGAGAAACCAACAACATGGCCAACGTGCATTTTCTTTTGAGAAAGAGAAAATAACAGTAGATCTCATTGTCATTTCATTTTGACACAGCATTGAAAACATTATTTATTAAAAATTATGTAACTAGAGCAAGGAATACAATAGGTTCTGTGGGCTTTTTTTTTTTTTCCTTCATAAGAACATTATTGTTTGGGGGACATAAAACTGCAGGCAGAAAGGTTCTTAACAGACAAAACTACTAACTGATGAAAAATGATGGCATATTTCCAAATCTGTGAGGTAATTCAAGAGATAAGCTCGTGTTGCTAGTGATGATTAGCTATGAGTATATGCACATCAGAACTCCAGATGAATCTAATTTAATAAAGTGTAAAAATGGTATTTCACAGCCATCAAATAGATAGCGGGTAAAACGAGCCATTCATTAATTCCCAGACTCATGTGCGGCCCTGGCCGACACTGGGTCAGCTGCCAAGGGGGGTGGGCCCCCACTGTGCCACGGTCCCCACTGTGCCACCAGGCCCCTCAGGGTCCATCTTTCTCCAGCACCTTTTGTCTGCATGGGGACCCAATCACTACTTTCTGTAACAGTACTGCCTCGACAGGTAAATGCTCATTTTGATGAAGCTCACTATTGTCTGGAATCATTTAATATCTTTGGTCACTTACAATTAATATACAAATATCATATTATCTGGAGTATTTCCTAATATATTTTATTAGATATTCAACTACTCTCTGAACTCCCTTAAAATTCATGTAAGTCCATATGTTTCTGAAACATTTGCTCTTTTCCTTTAGAGAATGTTTTGCTAGGAGGCATGACGCCCAGGGAGAGGAAGGAAAGAAGCACTGGGACTGGGGAGATGGGCTGTATTTGTTTGACTATGTAAACGATTAGCTTGCAGGGCCATTTTATCTGCCTCTGAGTAATAAAGCGGAAGAGACAATGTTCCCTCACATAATGCTTTAACATCAAGTACATTCTGATCTTCTCCTGACTCTAGAGTGACAACAAAAGGCAAACAGAAATGCCCTTCATCTGCTCCCCCTCCCCCCAACACATGGTTGATTAGTTTATGCTGTCCTCCCATTTTTCAACTACTGAGGCTCAGTTACTTTCTTTGTGTTTTTCTCAGGGTTAATGAGATATTAAATAAAGATCGTAAGGCAAAAATGGGAGGCCAGCAACCCAGAGATCTGACAGGCTCCAGTGGAAGCGCAGGGTTCTGTTCAGGTCACAAGATCAATAGGGTCAGCTTGTAATCTGTGTGATCTTATTCAAAACACACAATAAACCATTCTCAGAGGATAAGTAAGGCCCAACAGAAGACTATAGCCAGAGCTCACTCCCCATGTCTACCTGAAAGAACACTGCCCGTGAGCTTTCGGCTTATTGTACGGTGTTTGTCTCCTTCAATAGGGAGTCTTTAAGTATTAACTTGTCAGCCGGTAAAATGACTAGTTCAAGGCTGTCTTTCTTTTTGCTTCCGAAAGTAATTTCATCCTTTAGCAATTTCCCAAGTTAATTTAAACATGAAAACAGAAGGCTTATCTAGAGTACAAACTATGTAAAGCTTTATAATACATTTCAAAACACTGGCACGCCTCTCTGGTTCTTGGGGAGGAAATTCAGTATTCAATGGTACCCAACTGTTGTCATGGAAACACCTCTGGTAGAAGGCTTCTCATTGTTACGGTGATCACCCAGCTGTGGACCCAGAAGGGACGCACTGCACGTTTATTCCATAAAAATGTCAACTCTCTCCCTTTGGAGGCAAGCCAGTGAATGATTAAATATTCAAAGACAGAATATAACTTACCCCCAGAGAAGGTGACGGCTACCAGAGCCAGATCATCTTCCGCATGTTGGATCTTTTCTGCCACAACCCTCAGGATCTCTTGGGCTGTACTGGAAACAGTGGCCTTCACGCTGACGTATGAGTGCTCCGTTATGTACACGTGGCAGAAAACTACATGAGGTGAAAGAACTGTGAGTAAACAGAGAACTGTGGCCACAAGGTACAGACCTTTCCAAATCAAGGCACCCACACTATGCTCTTCAGTACAGGACAGACACAGCTAGATTTACACGTGCACATGGGCGCCCGAGGGCATGAGAACGGAGCCGCGTGCTTATACACACATGAGATGGAGACATTATAAAGCAGGTGGGCAAGCTGCAGTAGTCCTTGGGCGTCCCAGAGCCTAATGAGAGACCCATGTCGTGCCAAAGCTCGTTGTGTGCTCCTGGTAGGAGGCAGCCTACCCACAACACAGCGCAGTCTGTGCAACACGGACTGGACTTCACAGACCCTTCTGTGAGGGTTACCGAGATCTCCCAAAGCAGCCTACAAAAATGTCTAACTCACACATTTTCACTTTACACTTCTCCTCCCAACAGCCCCAGTGGCTCAGTAAAGACCACCACGCTTTGTTATTTGAATTCGCATAAGCTGGCGTGCTGCAGTCCATAGGGCTGCAGATGGGACACGACTGAGCAACTGAACTGAACTGAAGCTTTACCTAAAAAATCTGTCACTTGCTATGGTTTTGGCTTCAAGCCTTCTTGATCTTTCAAGAAAGAATCTCCGCCCCCTGCCTGTGTCAAGGTGGTAGTGAGCTTAATTTTCAAACGGAGGTCACATTTCCAGCCTTTTTAATTTCCTTTTTCTTGTCTGTGGTACTACTCATTATTACAAGGGCATTATCACTATCATGGTGAACAGGCCCAGGAAAAATATTCCTTTATGATTTGACAGCAGAAGCTGCCTTAATAGCGATGGAAATAACTGACATGTTATTTGCCTTTTATATGAGCCATTGTGAATGTATAAAACACTAGCTTCTTTAGAAAAGACAGGACAATAATATACTTAAGTATTCTTCTTTTCTAGATTGAAGAAAAGAAGTAGAATGTAGCTCCTAGAAAAGTTTAATATGCAATTTAAATGGCACCACAAAAATAAACCCAGGAATGTTTTCACAGAAATGCAAATGAAGCAAAAGACAAACTATGGGTTTACCAGTATAAACCTCAAAGTAAACACACTTTGACAGAGGCACTGACAGTATTTTGTTTTAGGTTTGGTAGGGTGTGTCATTAAAACTCTAGTATCCAACAAACAGCTGTTTTATGTGTTGTCAACAGACTTGTGAGAGAGGAAAAGGCTTTTTTCCTTCCATAGAAAGATCGAGTTTTGGAGCAAGGCAAAGATGCAGTCTACAAAATGCTAAATGTGAGGAAAGTTTACATTGCGCTTAGTAAAATGATGAACAAAAACAGTCTGAGGCATCTTGAAATGACCCTTTGAAACTTGGCATGCAAAATTAAACAGCTAATTGTAAGACAGATGGGAAAGGAAGGTTAGCAACTGAGAGAGGGGGAGGTGAGGTTTTCTGCTCCTCCACTTGGTGCAGATGATGTGGCCCACCAAGCGCCCTCATGAGCAGCTCATTATACACAAAGGATGGAACGGAAGAGGAATCTGCGACATCTGGGTGCTCAAGCGTTCAAGAAGTTGAGCAAATATCCAGTGTCTATACTTAGAATTTTGGCACTGTTGGGGCAGGAGAGTTTTAAAGTCTCCAGTCATAAGAGCATGAACATCTGAATGGCTGTTTCCCAGCTCTGCACTTGACTCACCTTTTACCCTAACGGGAGGAAGCCACTTCCTGTTCTGCTATAAAACAGTGAAGCAGAGAAGCACGTCAGCACTGCCAGTGTGCTGCAAAGGTGCTTCCCCTGCCCTGACCTAGGGGCCCTCTGCGGATGGCGGGG
>NW_011494681.1:1008564-1016029 GCF_000754665.1 Bison bison bison
GCCTTGCCTAGGAGGGGTTTCTATCGCACATCCTTCCTTTCATTATTCCCGCCAAGATTTTCTCCTCTAAATCTCCAGGACTGACCCAGTCCAAGCCCTGAACAGTGCTTTCAGTGGACTTTCCCGTGAGTCACGGGCAACGGACCGACACAGGGGAGAAGGCAGCTAAGGGTGCCTTTCCAGTCCTCTGCACTGCTCCCCAAGAACGCAGTGGACTCTGCGTGGTCTCCTTCCCTTACTTCCCAAAGTAAAGATGACCTGGCTCCGGCGACAGTACTCAGTGATGAAGAAAACTATAGCACGGCAAGAAAAGAAAAACTTTCATGGTGGATGTTAACGTGCTTGTCGTGGTGGGGGTGTGGCAGCTGCAAACAGCTACCGGCAGGCGGAGGTGTTAAAGTTGCGTTGTTGTGTTAAAGTCCTCCACCTGCCCCAACCCTTGTTCAAATCATACTTACTTTCCTCACTTTCTGTCACAGCTCCTCTGTGCTGCAGCCAGTTCTCCTTCAGACTGAATTGGTGGAAAAGGGCTTTATTCTGCAAGAAGGGAGAACAAGAACAATGAACAAATGTATTGCTGCCCTTTGGAAATCCACAGCTGTTTGCAACATGTTCCAAAAGAGCGTGCCAATTTTTTTTGAATATGAAATCCATCCGTCTAATCTTAGAGGAATAAACTGGGAGTTGCCTCAGTTAATACAAGTGGAGGTTGGAGAGTCTGAGCAACAGGATAGACCTTGGCCAAGGTCAGTGGCAGGGACAAAGTCCCAAATTGATTCTTCACAACATGCTGGAGAATACAGGTGTGATTTTTAACCTTTGGCCACTACAAAAGTCCACAGCTGCTTCTCCTGAGAAAGATATGGTTTTCCCACCCCAACATCAACCTTACTTTCGGGTAAGGCCACTCCGACATAGTTTCATACTTCTGCTGTAGAGCAGTGACTTGCTTAGGGGAAATAGGTACATAATTCATTATGATTATCTGTCACCTGACATATCGGCTCCTACAAAACTTGTGCCTGACATGTTATTTTGCATTTTCCCCTTGAAGCTGAACAGGAAACACATTCATCCCAGCTACGATCTCTCTCTCGGTTGGGTTGAAGAGTGCAAACCTTTTTCTTACAAGACTTTCTTACTCTTGTAGGCAAAAAAGTCTTGCACAGATGACTTTCTATTTTTACATCAACATTAACAATCAAGTTTATGTCATTCAGGGGACATTGTGAAAACTCCAGGATTCCAAAATGCACCACAAAAAAATGCAGAAATGTCATAAAGTCAAGGGCACCTGGCTGCAACTGGATCCACGCCAGCATAGGGAAAACTAAGTGAGGCAGGAGCAGGGAGGCAAGCTGAAGCCCCCAGCTCCTTGCCTGACCCCACTTGGGTGGGGGCAGCATTCATATTAATTATGAAGAAATGCCAAGAGGGGCAAGGCAAGGTCCCTAACTCAGATCACCCAGTTTCAGAGAGAAGGGTCTGCCTCACCTTCCTTTGCGGTGAGTATTCATCTACAGTGCTGAAAGGGAAACAACAAGAGGTCAGTATTTGTCTCAAACCCAGGAAAATGTAGCCACTGTCAACAGACACTACTTTTCAGGCACCGTGTGGAGATTTTAGCTTTTCAAAAACGGTAAAATGCACAGTATTCATTCATTTACTGTGTAAAACACACTTGACATTAGGATTTCAAGTGAACCAGGAAGAAAAGAAGCTATTTATTCAATAGGTATACTTTGCCTTCTACTCACAGAAAGCGAGCATTGAGGAAATAACTGGATTTACTCAGTCCACAGAAATTCTAAGTTTATTCACATTTCACTAAGTCTTAGGTGAAATTACTGTTCTTCAGATAGCTA
Source organism: Bison bison bison (assembly GCF_000754665.1). Lineage (NCBI taxonomy): Eukaryota > Metazoa > Chordata > Mammalia > Artiodactyla > Bovidae > Bison > Bison bison. Next base: position 1,010,430 of record NW_011494681.1, read on the forward strand.
AATAAGCTAGCTAAGGCTGCTCTTTTCCAGGATGTTTCAATGTGTGGTAGGACTTGCAGGGCCTTCAGCAGGTCCCCAGCTCAAATTGTATTCCAGCATCTAAAAGATATTTCATTATCTCATACCAAAGACGCAGGAATCATGACTTAGATCATGTTCTTACTTATATCTATTATTTCCCATTTTTATGTAAGTTTTCAAGTGGAATGTATTAAATTACATTAATGCATTTAATGTATTTAAATTTGTATTAAACCAGAATTAAATTTTCCCAATTTTAAGACCTCCCTTACAGCATAGATCATTTCCAAGTAGGGTATTATTTTGATGTAAATGTTTCTTTCTTTTTCATTTTTGCTTCATTTGCTTGTTCATATTTTCATATTTAGTCTTAGGCGATAGAAATTTTTTACAGTGTAGAATGTGATAATAAAAGAAGACCATCAAAATTCATCACATTCATTATTAACAACCTGTAGCTCATTTCTGAACTTCTAAATGTGTGATTTTCATGACTGGGACAAAGGTTTACACACGATTTGTGTACACCCTAAAATTATTTATATAGCCTTCACTGCACAGGATCTTTCTTTACTAAATGTGAGTCAGGCTTTAAGTCTCTGACAACGTGAAGAGCTTGAATTAACATTTTCTATGAGAAGCGCCATTTGTGACTGCTGAAATCTTAATATAAGCTTGTCAAAACTTGACAACAGATGTGTTTTATGTTTAAAAAGTCGAAGCTATATTGCAAATCAGAGGACAATACTTCCCTTCAGATTAACTTTGCAGGTATATCTGAAAACTGAATAATGACTTGATGTTTTCATTTACCAAAATTAAGAAGAAGAGTTAGTGGTAAATCAGAGTAAAACCAGGTATTAGCAATTTGAAAGACTAATGATAGATGCTTCAGTGATACCTGGACATGACAAAAGTCACAGAGTAAGTGCTTCCCTTCAATTTTTCTAAATTAATAAAGAAACCTCAGGGAATCCATAAAATGAAGTTTAAACATGTGCCATGGTTTGCTGGGACTTGTTTATAAAACTTTTTTCCTATCCCATTAGAGATAGCTATGAACTCCTGAAATGACAAGTTAAATATTTACACTTATAAAAATAAATAATAATTTATTAAATAATTGTTCTTATGCACCCAGACTGTCATGGCTCAGTTGGTTCCTATCATATTGAACAGGGTTTTTAAAAAAATAGCCAGTAAGCTTGATTTAGTGTTCACTCATCTTGAGATATAAAAACAAAATACATATTTACTACTAGAAAACCTAATGAATCAAGATAAATCCCAGATCTGAAATGTTCAAAATGATCTTTCTGAGACACCTCCAATTCTGTCATACATGGTGCTGCTTTCTCTTATTATCTGTGATGAGGAAAATGAAATACTTACTGACGACGGTGCATTCCAAGTATCTTCTGAAATTCTTTCAGCTCTTTTTCAAGTATTGGGTATTCATAGACATCATCCAGCACATTCCTGTATATGGTCTGGGGTGGGGTGGAGGGGGGAGAAAATGGCAGCTGAATTGGTCTGGTGTCTATTTTGTAAGGATTAAGACTCAAACAGTGGGTAACCTGATCAGAGAGAGAAGTGGAATCCAGAACAACGCAAGGGGTTAAACCAGGCACCACAGAGCTCCTGAGTGGGGGTTCCACCTCAGACCCCCTTGCTCAACTGTGTGGCTCTCTGGCAGCTCTTAGGGGCTACGGGTAGGAGCTACTCAAAACTCCCAGGCCTGTTCTACAATATATTTTTAGAAATAATAGCCACATAATCATTTGGGAAGGAAAAGAAATCTATTGAATTAAACTAACCAGTTGTTTTGAAAATAACAGTAGTTTAGTCAGAGACTTGGTTTAAATCAGTTTTTAACTGGATGTCTAAAAGATATTTGAATTTTGAAATCAAAGTGATTTCTTTCTTGAAGACAAAGTCAGTTTAGACACTTGCCTATTCTGAAATAGAACTCTTCCCCACACAGATTTCACTGCACCCCTTCTCTGTATTAACCTGCACAGCTAACATGCTTTTGGTGGCCAAAAGAGTCCAGCTGTCTACAAACTGTCTCCAGAGAATCATCTGTGTTGAAAAGACACTGCAGCCTACTCATGATTAGAAACACATATCAGCTTGCTGCTGCTGCTGCTAAGTCGCTTCAGTCGTGTCCGACTCTATGCGACCCCATAGATGGCAGCCCACCAGGCTCTGGCGTCCCTGGGACTCTCCAGGCAAGAACATAACTTAAAATGTAAATCTAGGTTTAGCATCAATTTTATTAGTTATGATTGTTTTAATGTCTCAATATACACCAGGTCCTGATAAAGTTTCATAATGTATACATTGTCAATATAGTTCTTATATGATAAAAATAATGTTTTATCCCACTATTGTAGATATGGGACTGGTTAGTTTAAACCTATAATACATCTCAACATATTAGGCAGTTATCAAATTTTAAAGTATGTTTTATTTAACCTTCCTTAATTATTTCATTTGCAATAAAAATTCCCATGACAAGTAAAATAAATAACTTTAAATGAGTGACTTTAAAACTTGCCTTCTACATTTATTGACATAGAATTATTTAAAGTTAAAAATTTCTAACTATGTAAATAATATTTGGCTGCTGATGCTAAGTCACTTCAGTGATGTCCGACTCTGTGAGACCCCATAGACGGCAGCCCACCAGGCTCCGCCGTCCCTGGGATTCTCCAGGCAAGAACACTGGAGTGGGTTGCCATTTCCTTCTCCAATGCATGAAAGTGAAAAGTGAAAGTGAAGTCGCTCAGTCATGTCCGACTCTTAGTGACCTCATGGACTGCAGCCCACCAGGCTCCTCCGTCCATGGGAGGAGTACTGGAGTGGGGTGCCATTGCCTTCTCCAAATATTTGGCTTCAGAAGTCAAAACAAACAAATACTTTGAATCATAACTTCAATATTACAAACAAGTTAGAGGACTGTAACATAGGAATGAGATTATTGAAATGCACAACTGAAAATAAAATCAGTCATTCAGCATCAAAGAGTAACTGAATAACTGGAAGTTTTACATTACCTTTAAAAACATTTTTGAATGTTCATCTTCATGTAACCAGTCTTTATATAGAGCAATCCACTGGGAAACAAGATGCAAGACCTTCCGTTTCCGACAAGGAACATCTGAATTTTCTTCTTTGCCTTGATACTTCTTAGCAGAATAGGTGCAAATAGTTAAGAAAGAATACTGCATTGTTGCAAGTAAAAATAGGAAGAGATCCATTTATTCTTGTTTTCATAAAATATGCTAAAGCACATTTTTGAAAAAAATCTACAAGTATCTGTATATGTAGGAAGAAAAGAACATGTGTAGGGAAAGTAACAGGTGTGCACTGAAAAAAGCAAAAGGAAACCCAGGTAAATGCTTCACATACACTTGGTGGCAGGCCATGAGGATAAGGACTGGATGATCGAACTGACAAATGTATCACACAGTTCCACAAGCAGTGCGGGTTGATGCCACTTTGAAGAGATACCAGATGGGCCATTAATCACAAGGGTGGCTTCAAGAGATCTGGCCTCACTACATAGGTGGACACCATTTCCATCAAGATGACATCAGAAGTAGGCCACATACACTTTGATTCTCAGAAATTTACATTCTAAAGTAGTGCCAAATGAGCATGGATTTCTGGAGCATAATTTGTGGTGTGATTCAACTGTCCACCCCCAGGAATTTACATGGGAAAAAAAAAAAAGAAACGGATAAGTGTACAAATGTAAGTAAAAAGGGCTGCTAGTTTAATTTTCTCTGAGATAAAAAATATTAAATAGGCATAACTTAAAGGCTTCAACCACTGAAGACAGTTAAATAAATTACTGCATATTCATTTAAAGGGCTCTTTTGTAGCCATAAGGCTGATGGTCCAGCACTCTATTTGCTGACATAGGGCATCCACAATATACTGTTAATTAGGAAAGCAAGTAAGAAAAGAGTATGTCAGGATCATCCATTTCTATTAACTATGTTTATTTACATGGTCATTGCCTGGAAAGATATATACTGATAGTTAACAGTGGCTTCTTAAAGTAATGAGATTTCAGAGAACATGAATTATTTTTATTATACTTACAAGCATTCCCCAATTTGTATACAACGACAATGTGTTAACTACGCTGTTAAAATTAAATAAAAATAACAACCTCAAAGGCAACATGCTTAAAACCTTAGGAATAAGACAGAAGCTTGGCACTTCGCAAAACATCCTAGTGTTTCTGCCTCCCAAATGATCATTTCTGAGTATCTAGGACACATTAAAAAATTAACTAGAAATAGAAAATGCTATGACACCAAAGACAGGTAGGCTTTAGGGTTACTGGACAGGATTCTCTATTCTTTAATGCTGATATATAATAGCAAAACAGGGATAAATTCTGTATAAGACTTTGTAACATTTTTTATAATCTGCCCATTTAAAAGAAGTATTTATTTGGGTCCTAACTGCAGCATGTAGGAACTAGTTCCCCAACCAGGGATCGAACCTGGCCCCCTGCATTGGGAAAGCAGAGTCTTAGCCATTGGATCACCAGAGAGGTCCCCTTTGTAGCTATTTTAAAACATAATTCAGCCACTGTCTCCCCAACCTACAAAAGTACATCAAGGACTGAATGGATAAAAAGATGTGGCATTTATACACTGTGGATACTATATGTAAGATCATGGCATCCAGCCCCATCACTTCATGGCAAATAGATGGGGAAACAATGGAAACAGTAACAGACTTTATTTTTTTGAGCTTCAAAATCACTGCAGATGGTGACTGCAGCCGTGAAATTAAAACATGCTTGCTTCTTGGAAGAAAAGTTATGACCAACCTAGACAGCTTATTAAGAAGCAGACATTACTTTGCCAACAAAGGTCAGTCTAGTCAAAGCTATGGTTTTTCCATTTGTCATGTATGGAAGTAAGAGTTAGACTATAAAGAAAGCTGAGCACCAAAGAATTGATGCTTTTGAACTGTGGTGCTGGAGAAGACTCTTGAGAGTCCCTTGGACTGCAAGGAGATCCAACCAGCCTATCCTAAAGGAAATCAGTCCTGAATATATTCATTGGAAGGACTGATGCTAAAGCTGAAACTCCAATACTTTGGCCATCTGATGCGAAGAACCGACTCACTGGAAAAGACACTTATGCTGGGAAAGACTGAAGGCGAGAGGAGAAGGTGACGACAGAGGATGAGATGGTTGGATAGCATCACTGACGTGATGGACATGAGTTTGAGTAGGCTCTGGGAGGTGGTGATGGACAGGGAAGCCTGGCGTGCTGCAGTCCATGGGGTCGCAAAGAGTCAGACATGACTGAGCAACTGAACTGAATAGTATATATATATATATATACACACACAGAATAGTATTTATATTATAAATATATAGAATAGTGGAGATCCAACCAGTCCATTCTGAAGGACATCAGCCCTGGGATTTCTTTGGAAGGAATGATGCTAAAGCTGAAACTCCAGTACTTTGGCCACCTCATGCGAAGAGTTGACTCATTGGAAAAGACTCTGATGCTGGGAGGGATTGAGGGCAGGAGGAGAAG
>NW_011494681.1:1016129-1023666 GCF_000754665.1 Bison bison bison
AGTCTTTTGTATGTTTAAAAGGACAAGGTCCAGAGAAGAAAAGGAGTAGGGACAATTGCTGGCCTCAGATAAAAAACAATATATATGTTTATTATGAAGTGCCAAATAAATTAATCAATGTGAAAATACCTCAGAAATATATAGTACTAACAAGTTGTTATATACTAACAAGTACTATCAAGCCACTGTTCAGGTCATGACGGTTTTGCTATATCCAGGTTCCACTTGCAAATTCAGAGTGAAGAAGATCAGCCCTGGGATTTCTTTGGAGGAATGATGCTAAAGCTGAAACTCCAGTACTTTGGCCACCTCACGTTTAGAGTTGACTGATTGGAAAGACTCTGATGCTGGGAGGGATTGGGGGCAGGAGGAGAAGGGGACGACAGAGGATGAGATGGCTGGATGGCATCACTGACTGGATGGACACGAGTCTGAGTGAACTCCGGGAGTTGGTGATGGACAGGGAGGCCTGGTGTGCTGCGATTCATGGGGTCGCAAAGAGTCGGACACTACTGAGCGACTGATCTGATCTGATCTGATATATATATATGGTACCACTTTACCATACAGCAGAAATTAACACATTATAAATCAAATATACTTCAATAAAAATTTTAAAAATAGAGGAGAAAAGTTACAGATAACACTTAATATTTTAGAATGGATACATCTGGGGGGGAGGGAAATACTTAAAATCCTTGTTTTTGAACCATGAAATTAAAGCAACTAATTCAGAAAACTAACTCAGAAAAAAAAAAAAAAAGTACAGCAAGGACATCTGATTTCTTTGATGTCTACCTGTGAAACAGACTCAGGCAAACACAAAGAATTTGTTAAAATATGCATTTCTTGTAGTTTTTCTCTTGAAAGGCATAAGGATTTATCTTGCACTATTTCTACTTATGCAAACGCTCTTTTTGTCTTTTCCTGTGACCTTCATGGCTTGACTTCTGATAAAAAAACTCTTCCTTAAACACTGTAAGGCAAGACACTCATTTGGAAACTGTGTGCGTTTCCATGGCATGGCTTCCTGGCCTTTGATCTGTTGCATCTCTTCGAGTCAGTGTATGCAATCCTAAAGCCTCCTTAACTGGTCATTAACCCTCTAATCACATCCATCATCCTAAGACAGCCTGCCCTGACAAAGCTCTGAAATGATGACAGCTGATTGGGGGTGGGAGTGGGGGGTCAGACCTCCCAAGTGGGAAATCCTTGTCTTCCCCAGGATGCTTGCCCAGAAAAACACTATCACATGCATGCTTCCCCACCCATGTGGTCTGGCACTAACTGATTGATTGTCTTAGAAGTTCAGTTACTGCCAATCCACTCAACCTCTTGACTCTGGGGTTTACCCAGTAGGCCAAATTCATCTCTAGGTTCTAAAGCCTTGTGCACAGGTTTGAAGAAAACACAGTGTACCCACAGCACAGACCGTGAAAACAGCAGCTCTGCATCTCTGGCCCCCCCTGCATACTCTGTCTCACTTCATCTTTCACCTCGGCTATCATGACATTAATATTTAACACAGCCACACTCTACTAAGGGCTTGAGTAAATGAAGAAAGGCAGTTAATTCCTAATGTGAGGCATCTGTCTGAGAGGAAGCCGACACAGCATCCTGAAGCTAATGAAGGATATTGCCTCAACAGCGCCTGGCACAAGTCGTCAGTTGTCATGAAGACTGTGTACGTGAGAAGGAAGTCATCAAGGAGAGTCTCTGCAAAGAAAGGACAAACAAACACAAGGTGAGCAAATCGGACATAAGAGGGCAAGCTGCTGGCCAGGCTCTAGAAGAGTGTGCACAGCAGGAATATGATAAAGGGTGGTGGCAGCGGGAGGGGTAAGGTTAGGAGACTTTTAGCACAAAATACATTTATTAAAGTTACTTTTAAAAACTCTTTATATAGAATGCCTCAAGCAATGAGATTTTTTTCTATTACAAGGCTCACTAAACATATAATTTTGTCATCTGTTTTTTCCTTCCCTAAAACCTCATCTATATTTGTGGGTACAGATGTTATGGAAACCAACATATTACAAAAATGTGCTTTTAAAAATAAATTTTATATGATTTCTAAAGTATGCACTCCAGACCTACAGGAAATGACACCTATAAATTCTAATCCCTGGAGGCTCAGATGGTAAAGAATCTGCCTGTAATGCAGGAGACCTAGGTTCGAACCCTAGATTGGGAAGATCCTTCAGAGAGGTCATGGCATCCCACTCCAGTATTCTTGCATGGAGGATCCTCATGGAGAGAGGAGCCTGGTGGGCTACAGTTCATGGGGTCGCAGAGTTGGACACAACTGAGCGAGTAAGCACAGCACAAAAGCCATTTACCTAAGTCTAGGATAAGAACAATGGATAATAAAAGCCAGAGGATACACGGCAATTTCCAAGGCCATTCACTTTTATCTCTTGAAAGCATCTGTAAGAAGTTGGGAAAGTGAAGAGTGATTTTCTTCTTGCTGTGAAGAGAGACAGGGCTGAGTCCAGTTAAAAATGGAGAGCAGATAAAAAGGATCATGACATACTCCTTCCTAATTCCTTTTCTACCTCTTCAACACAAACAGGTCCCATTTTTATTGCCTCTGGCTGAGTGCTCTTTACAAAGTCCAGCTTACATATAATATGGAACTGCTAAACAGGCAAACTCCAATAAACTTCAAAAATGATAGAAAGACTTATGTTCAGAATGCAAAGCAGACCTTTTGCCATAGTAGTTTTTATTTACTCTCCATATCTTAAAATTCATTTTACTCTATTATTTAGTTTTCATGTTGTTTACATTCTGGATACCAAAATTTTAACTATCTGAAATAGTAATAAATTCTATGAATAGTGAACTTGTGTACTTAATGGCATTGATGCTCTTTCATACTACAAATGTGAAAGTAGAAAGAATTGTCCAGAACAGAACTCTATAGCTCCATTTTGAAGACCGGAAAAATTCCATACTTTTAGAAATAACCAGCAATGCTCCTTTAAAAGTTATCACTGTTTTGAAGAATATAAAATTCTGATAAAAAGAGGCTGTGAACGACACCTACAGCCCTATATCAGCTGCAGGGGTTAACTTATTTCCATGGTTTGTTTATGCTGCAAAATAGCAAGATACTCTTGATCTACATAGAGTGATAAAGTGGTTGTACATGGTAATGGGTTCCCAAAACTTCTTGCTTTCTAGAAGCTCTTTATTAAAATGAATCAGAGGTGTTCATGAAGAGCATTAGAGACTTTTTTTTTCAAAGGTATTCATTTTCTTCAGATAAGTAACAGTGAAAAAGTGAAAAAGTAAAAATATTAATCGCTCAGTTGTGTCTGATTCTTGGCAACCTCATGGACTATTGCCCACCAGGCTCCTCTGTCCATGGAATTCTCCAGGTAAGAATATTGGAGAAGGTTGCCATTCACTTCTCCAGGGGGGATCTTCCCAACCCAGGGATCAAACCCGGTCTCCTGCGCTGCAGACAGATTCTGTATTGTCTGAGCCACCAGGGAAGCCCAAGCAACAGTATTCCTCACTAAAAAAAAATAAAATTTGAAAAATGGCAGCTAAAATGTAAAATAAGCCTAACTTATACATATTGCATCACATGCAGTATGTGAAGAGTCACTATTTTTATTAGTCTGTGGAAAAAGCAAGTTCTCAAACAGCTGTGCCGAGGCCTTGCTGGACATGTATTAAGGCCGGCACGGGAAAGCTGGGGGACTGGCTGGCTGCACAACTAAATGCGACTCATGCAGCCTACATTCACAGCAGAGCTAGGGGTTCTCTACTTAGGTCCTTGTTCACAAAAGTTTCCAATCTATGCACAGAAAGGCAGAAGAAATTTTATTCTAAGGTCTATCCCTAAGCGAGTTAACCTACAGCACAAGTTAGTCACTGGCATTAGAAATTTTTGTGTCTCTTTCATTACAGGATTTTAAATAGATGAAGTTAGATCCAACAATGGTGTGACGTCTGAACCCCTAGGCTACCTGGGAAATTAACTTGCAAACTATCACTCTGGGATGCTGCTGAACAATAATGTTCACGAATTAGGACATTTCTCTGTACATTTCTCAATATGGTTGATGAGAATCCTCAGCTTCTCTGGTCTGATTAGAAGTTAAGTCTTTTTTGCATTCAGTATTAGATACAGGAAGTAAGGACCTCAGAGAAGCCTAGAATTACTTTAGGCTTTCCAATGGGCCCTTACAGATTGGAGCAAATAATACACAGAAACCAGTGGGTGATGTCACTGAGTACCTCATACAAGTCAACGTACAAAGTTTTTAGTGTGACACTCAGGTTCAGACTCTCTGGAATGTTCTTATGTGTGTGCTCAGTTGCTCGACTATGTCCTTGTGATCCCAAGGACTGGAGCCCACCAGGCTCCTCTGTCCATGGAACTTTCCAGGCAAGAATACTAGAATGAGCTGCCACTTCCTCCTCCAGGGTATCCTCCCCCGATCAAGAGATCAAACCTACATCTCTTGCGTCTTCTGCATTGGCAGACGGGTTCTTTAACACTAAGCCACCTAGGAAGCCCCTTGGAATGTTCTTACTCTTAGCTAATTTAATGGGGTTGGAAATATTCTCTAATCAAGTTTTACTCCATGAAAAAGTCACATTAAAAAGAACACCATACTGGAAATACCTATAAATAATATATACAGTATTTCATGCAATAAAGAATTGTATTAGTAAAATAAAAAGAACACCATTAACTTTGACATAAGCAGCCATTCCACTCCAAAACAGTCTTAGATGATGAACTGAGTGACTCTGAGAGTTTGGTTGGATGGTGGCAAAACTATTTGGCATTCAATTCCATTAACCAGCTCATACAAGATAATACTTTGTTGAGGGCTTTGACCCAGAAATGTTTATTTTCCCTGAAGCTACTACCATATTTAATATTCAACAGCATTTACCTAATTATCTCTCTGCCATAGAAATAATAATTAAAGTAAAAACAATGAGGCTATATAGAAACATCTCCAGTTAAAAAATATAATGAAAAGAACAGCTAAAACTCCTTATGAATAGAACAGATTCCCAATACTCCTAACTCAAATCTTTATATAACTACCATTTTGTTCTGAAAATTTTCTAGATAAAAAGAGCTTTCCTTTATTCTTTTCAGTACTGGTATTTTTTTTGCCGCATATGAAAGTAATTGAGTGATTTAATCAAAAAGACACATTTCAAATAGAAGTGCATTTTAACAGCCATGCTTCAAAAAAAAAAGGCTGTCCCATTGGTATTTAGACATATTTTTAGAACCACAATGGCTATATAAATGATCCCCTGAAGACTATTAGCCAACAATGGCCATTTAGAAAGACTAGCAAATCCACTGGCAACCATATTAAAACACTATAATTATATATTATATTATATACTGCTTAATTAGTGGTAATTTAAGACTCTAGGTAGAAAAGCACTTTTGTGTATAAAAACATCTTTCACTTAAACACATTCATAGCTGCCATACAGACTCACATTCTGAATAAAAAAATGCATTTATTTATAGCTTAATGAATATCTAGGTATTAATATACAAAAAAACTTGTCTTTGAAATTCTATCCATTAAATCAAATCACTAAATCTAATCCCAAGTTCTTGGTTCATCACTGACAAAAATACTCAACTATCCTTTTGGGCATACCCCCTCTTCCCACAAATAATATAAAATTTTGTAGTGGATTTTTAATTACAAGAATTACTTTTTGCAGTATAAAAGCAACATGCTAATAACAATCAAAACTGGAAGACAAATACTATTACAGGTTTAAGAACTATGTAACTTGAAATAAAATATATTAATATGCTGTAAAAATCTAAAGAATAGCTCTAAAATTTATGTCTATAATTAGCCATGATGTTAATTAATACAGAACTTTTCCTGATCATCTGGTACTTTTTAAACTTAAAGGCATAAGAAAAGAATTGTCTATTTTTATTTGATTTTACTTGAATGTATTTTTCTTTTATGCATAAATTAATTTATTTCTATCACTTTAAGTGTATAAAACACTAAAAATTTCCATTTTATTTCTACAAAGCACAAAAGTTTCTAGAACATCCCCAAGTTATGTCAAGGTGGAATGGTAATTGGCTTGGTATAGATCCTTTTTATAGAGTTCTGCTATGTAAATATAATCAAATGAAAGGAAATGGTCTAAATGCTTCCAAAAATACTAAGCTTAATGCCTTTTTCTTTTTTCAGTTATAAAAAAAGAAAAAACAAAACAAAACTCTGAAGTCTAGAAATCATGAGTATAGGGTGACTTAGGAGCAATTAGAAAAATCTACCTCAGTTTTACTTTCCAACACTCGCCAACAAAATGCACTGCAATAATGAAACAACTCACCCGTGAAAGTAAATTACCAAGAAAGCAAATGAAAAGAATTTTGACAGACAACGCTTATTGGAGCCATTTGATCTATGTAAGGTAATGTGAATATTCAACATTTCTGTACTAACTCATATTCCCTAAGGTACTGTTGGTAGTTCTGTTTCACCTGTATTTCTACGTCAGATGCAATGAAATTTAAGGTGCTCTAAAATATGCGCGATTTAACCTTTAGTCCAAGGAGCCAAGAAAAGCTTTGTACTTGAAAGGGCCTATTTCTGGCCCTGGAATGTTACAATTTACCATTATTTTTTGAGAAGCAGTGCCAAAATGTACCATGTAATCTGATTAAGCACAAACAAAATAATTTCATGTTCATGCTTGAATCATAGGCTCAAGTACTAGGCCCACTGATAGGAGCTGTGCCTCTTGCTCAGTGTATTTCACATTTCAAAAAGCAGTATTCGTGATGTCAAATGCAGCTGTTTACTACAGCTTTTAAATTCAGTTGATTCCTGCAGAATCTTACAATTTCATCACAGTACTGCTTAGCCATTCTAAAACTGCCAAATCCTGAGATATAGCTTTCTTTTTACATATCGATTACACAAGAAATACTTATTCATTTAATGTTGTTTCTACATCAAACTTGAAAAGCCATCCCTTTAATGACTAAAGATAGGGATGGCGTGACACTCTTCCGATGATATAATCCGTCTTCATGTTAACTTGGAAAATTTGGTTTTAGAATCCCACCGCATTTCTTTAGGACAGAATGACTTGAGTGCAGCAGGTTTTATGTTCTTAGCTACATTTAATTCCACACGCTGCCTTTTAAAAATGTCACAAGAAGGAGTGTGGAATATTAACAGCGGCGCTTTTATCTTCTCCGCACAGAGAAAGGGTCACGTTTGCAGGTCGCTCTGTCGTCACAGAAGGGCCGGGCCCCGTGAGCTCCTGCTGTCCCAGCCCCCATCAGCTGCTGCGTTCAGGCACAATTCATGGATCTGCCATGTCTGCTGGGAAGCTCAGAAGACAGTGTAGAGTGTGCAGAGGGAGTCAGAGACCCTGATTCCCACCTGGGGAGCCTTGAGCAGAGCACCTCATCCCCCTGGGCCTTAGCACAATCACCTAAATCCACACCTAGCAGAGCTGTAGTTCAGTCAGATAGAACAGGATAGCTAAGGTATCT
>NW_011494681.1:1023766-1027716 GCF_000754665.1 Bison bison bison
GCTAAGGTATCTGGCAAAGAATCTGGTACACACAGATTCACAATAGATTCAAGAATCACAATAACCACAGAATCACAACAGATTCAAGCACACAATAAATCCTTTCTGCTCTTTGCATGCACACGAAGTCGCTTTAGTCGTGTTCAACTCTCTGTGACCCCATGACCTGTAGCCAGCCAGGCTCTTCTGTCCGTGGTGCTCTCCAGGCAAGAATATTGGAGTGAGTTGCCATGTCCTCCTTCAGGGGGATCTTCCTGACCCAGGAATCGAACCCGCATCTCCTACATTACAGGTAGATTCTTTACCGCTGAGCCACAGGGGAAGCCCATCAGTTCTTTAGTTTCCTAAAATAAAATTTCTGATGTCTGTCCTTACCCGTTTCTCCAAGTGCTACCAGTCAACCAACCAAAACTGTGTACTGAGGCTGAACTACACATAAGGCACTTGCTGAGGCACTAGGGGTTGATACAGGGGAGCACAGTGGCTTGTCCACGGCATGATCCAGGTGAGGTAACACTACACCAAGCAGTGCCAACCACGGATGTCATAGGGCTGAAGGAGAGACTCCCGTATGCCAAGGAAGGTTTCACCAAACACGTGGCGTGTGAGATGACCCCTGAACTTCCGAGAAGAACTGAGGAGAAAGAAATTAACTGTGTAAGCAAAGGAGTGGGTATGGGTGTGTGTCTGTGGCTGAGTCATAGACCACTGGTCTTTGAGACTTGATTTTTCCTAAAGATGTTTTGTGCTAGATGACAATATTTAAAACTCAGAAATCTGGCAACATCAGGTCCACAGTTCAGTTGGCAACCATGAGTTTAGAGCTGAGTTGCACTTTTTATGCAGCGGGTCCTCCCCAGTTTAGCACAGTTCTACTCTGGTTGGCTTCTTTTGTTCAGCTGAACTGTCTGGGGACATGTGCGTTTGCAAATCTTAGTCTATGGTATAGTTATGAAACAGTAATGGAAGGGTCACACGGTGTAACAGAAAACCTAAAAAAGTGCATTGAAGCCAACTCCCAGAGGGTTTTTGAGCTCTAGACTAAGGAGTCTGGGGCTCATTCTATATGAAAAGGAAAGTGAGTAGAGACTTTTGAGGTCAGAAGTGACGAAAGATACAGATTACACTTGCCGCATCCCAGAAGTAAGTGGGGATAAAGGAGGAATAAGGGGAGGGAGGATGAGTTTATTTTTAAATACACTGAGCCTGGATTCCCTAGGTTACTTTGAGTGAAACTACTGAGCAATATATCAAAGACCAGAGTTCGCTAACGAAGGCTAGATGAAGATGGAAGCTACTGTATAAAGAGAGAGGTTGGGAACAACACGAATTTTCAGCAACAGTCCTAAGAAGACGTAAGCAGAGGGCTGAGGGTTGAGCTGGGGTGGAAGTTCACATTTGGGTGATGGCAGGAGAAAGATGAATTTAAAAAAAAAAAGAGGAGAAAAAAACCCTGGAGAATTGGGAGACAGAAATATAATAGAAACCAACAAGAAAGGACTGGAAAAGACAGCAGATCAAAAGTCTCAAAAGTTGCTGGAGGGAGGTCCATGAGACAGAGCATTCAAAGGTCACTGGATTTGGTGGGTGACGGTCTCCGGTCTGCTTGCTTTAGAGATACGCCCCTTGATAAATGTCTAGTTAGACTGAAAGACACTATAGATATTCTGACAACCAGCTCTCACACCATCTAGCATACTGTTTCTCCCCAAAGACTCTCCTTGTAATTGTGTAGCTCATTGATCAGTAACAGCAGGTGCTCTCACGAATGAGCCAGGTCAGATTTCTTCATGATCAATGCAAATACTGTTTTGTATTGATACAATATATATGAGAATATGGCAATTATCACGAGTATGATGCTTAAAATATCAATCTGCCAGAATCTACCAACAAAAATTAATACCAAAGATTTGCTCAGTCTAACATAACTGAGTTGCTGAATCTTGTACAATCAACACCACACAATGATTTCTTAAGATACAAACTGTGTTCCTAAGTGCCTGGCAAATTTTCTAAAATTTCATGAGACGAAAGAAAATTAATTTATACATTAAATCTTAAATCAGAAGTCTCAAGTCTGGTTGTGGTTCAGTCACTAGGTCATATCTGACTCTTTGCGACCACATGGATTGCAGGCCTGGCTATTTCAAGCAGTAACTCTAATCCTTGAATAAACTTCAAACAAGGTATGACATTTTTATCTCCTAAGCACCAAGCAGAATCTCTATTATCAGCTTTCTTTCAAAACTTGAAATATGTCACCATTCTGAGTATTCATTTTTCCCCCTTGGTCACTGTCAATCACTGGTGCTGAATTTCAGACAAGTAAAACTTTATTTACTAACTTACTTTAGTTTCTGGTTAAAAAAAAAAATTTAGGGACACTAGAAAAGCTACTTTAAACAAAATTTAGCAATGGATGGTCAACTGCCTATATTAAAGCTAAGAATTGGCATGATAGCTAGATATATTAACAATAAAAATATTCTACAAATGTACTCATTTAAAGTAAACACAACTACGGCTCTTTCTAAGCAATTTGGCACAAGATCTTATGCAAACTGAATGCTTCCAATACAAGAAAACTTACTTTAACATATTGCCTTTGTTTGAAAACATTTCTAGGATAAGTATCTTAACCAGTGACTGACAGCAGACATGACTTTGTGCCTGGTTTCCAGAATAGTCACAACATTACATGGCTGCTTTCTTTCTCACACAGGTACAGGGAAGACTTGTGGTTTAGGGTCACAAAGAAAGGTTTGGTCACAACTGACAACCAAACTCCTATTACTTCAGGTTGAAGACAAAGTTGCAGGATAAAGTGTCCATCTTTGCAAAGATATGGAATTTGACTAGTGAGGTCATTAAAGAACTACAAAGGGCAGTAGTCTACAAGCTCCAGACTGATGACTATTCCATCCATGTGAATATCGAAGCAAATCTCCATACCTACCATCACTACCCAGCACACGTATTTTAGCCTCAGGTCAGTTCAGTTCAGTCATTCAGTTGTGTCCGACTCTTTGCGAACCCATGGACTGCAGCACGCCAGGCCTCCCTGTGCATCACCAACTCCCAGAGTTGACTCAAACTCATGTCCATTGAGTCAATGATGCCATCCAACCATCTAATCCTCTGCTGTCCCCTTCTCCTCCCACCTTCAATCTTTCCCAGCATCAGGGTCTTTTCAAATGGGTCGGTTCTTCACTTCAGGTGGCCAAAGTATTGGAGTTTCAGCTTCAACGTCAGTCCTTCTAATAAATATTCAAGACTGATTTCCTTTAGGATGGACTGGTCGGATTTCCCTGTAGTCCAAGGGATTCTCAAGAGTCTTCTCGAACACCACAGTTCAAAAGCATCAATTCTTTGGAGCTCAGGTTTCTTTATAGTCTAACTCTCACATCCATACATGACAAATGGAAAAACCATAGCCTTGACTAGACAGACCTTTGTTGGCAAAGTAGTACCTCTGCTTTTTAATATGTTGTCTAGGTTGGTCATAACTTTTCTTCTAAGGAGTAAGTGTCTTTTAATTTCATGGCTGCAGTCACCATCCGCAGTGATTTTGGAGTCCAAAAAAATAAAGCCTGCCACTGTTTCCACTGTTTCCCCATCTATTTCCCATGAAGTGATGGGACCAGATGCCATGATCTTTGTTTTCTGAATGTTGAGCTGTAAGTCAAATTTTTCACTCTCCTCTTTCACTTTCATCAAGAGGCTCTTTAGTTCTTCTTCACTTTCTGCCATAAGGGTGGTGTCATCTGCATATCTGAGGTTATTTCTCCCGGCAATCTTGATTCCAGCTTGTGCTTCATCCAGCCCAGCGTTTCTCATGATATACTCTGCATATACATTAAATAAGCAGAGTGACAATATACAGCCTTGACATACTCCTTTCCCTATTTGGAACCAGTCTGTTGTTCCATGTCCAGTTGTAACTGCTG
>NW_011494681.1:1027816-1042663 GCF_000754665.1 Bison bison bison
AGCCCAGCGTTTCTCATGATATACTCTGCATATACATTAAATAAGCAGAGTGACAATATACAGCCTTGACATACTCCTTTCCCTATTTGGAACCAGTCTGTTGTTCCATGTCCAGTTGTAACTGTTGCTTCCTGACCTGCATACGGATTTCTCAAGAGGCAGGTCAGGTGGTCCAGAGAATTTTGAAGAATTTTCCACAAGTTGTTGTGATTCACACAAAGGCTTTGTCCTAGTTAATAAAGCAGATTATATGTTTTTTATGGAACTCTCTTGCTTTTTCTATGATCCACCCGATGTTGGCAGTTTGATCTCTGGTTCTTCTGCCTTTTCTAAAACCAGCTTGAACATCAGGAAGTTCACGGTTCATGTAATGTTGAAGCCTGACTTGGAGAATTTTGAGCATTGCTTTACTAGCGTGTGAGATGAGTGCAATTATGCGGTAGTTTGAGCATTCTTTGGCATTGCCTTTCTTTGGGATTGGAATGAAAACTGACCTCTTCCAGTCCTGTGGCCAATTCTGAGTTTTCCAAATTTGCTGGCATATTGAGTGCAGCACTTTCACAGCATCATCTTTTAGGATTTGAAATAGATCAACTGGAATTCCATCACCTCCACTAGCTTTGTTCATAGTGATGCTTCCTAAGGCCCACTTGACTTCTCATTCCAGAATGTCGGGCTCTAGGTGAGTGATCACACCATCGTGAATATCTGGGTTGTGAAGATCTTTTTTGTGTAGTTCTTCTGTGTATTCTTGCCACCTCTTCTTAATATCTTCTGCTTCTGTTAGGTCCATACCATTTCTGTCCTTTATTGAGCTCATCTTTGCATGAAATTTTCCCTTGGTGTCTCTAATTTTTTTGAAGAGATCTCTAGTCTTTCCCATTCTGTTGTTTTCCTCTATTTCTTTGCATTGATCACTGAGGAAGGCTTTCTTATTTCTCCTTGCTGTTCTTCGGAACTCTGAAGAACAGAGTTCTTTCCTTTTCTTATCTTTCTTATCTTTCCTTTTCTCCTTTGATTTTCGCTTCACTTCACTTGCTGTTCTTCGGAACTCTGAAGAACAGAGTTCTTTCCTTTCTTATCTTTTCTTATCTTTCCTTTTCTCCTTTGATTTTCGCTTCACTTCTTTTCACAGCTATTTGTAAGGCCTCCTCAGACATCCATTTTGCTTTTTTGCATCTTTTTCTTGGGGATGGTCTTGATCCCTGCCTCCTGTACCATGTCACAAACCATAGTTCATCAGGCACTTTGTCTATCAGATCTAATTCCCTGAATCTATTTGTCACTTACACTGTATAATCCTAAGGGATTTGATTTAGGTCATACCTGAATGGTCTAGTGGTTTTCCCTACTTTCTTCAATTTAAATCTGAATTTGGCAATAAGGAGTTCATGATCTAAGCCACAGTCAGCTCCCGGTCTTGTTTTTGCTGACCAGTCTTGTTTTTATTTTGTTTTGTTTTAGCCTCAGAGAGACTCAAATTTGCTTTGAACCACGCCTGTTCCTTACCATGCCCCAGAAAGCTAGTGGTGGTTTTGGTGGGTGATAGGGAAACACTGGAAGGGAAAAGAGTGCTAGTCTGTGTGAAAAAAAAAAAAAAAAACCCAGCCACTCTTTATGGACCACATACTGTGAGCTGTATCACAAGCTTCACCCAGCTGGTCTCTGCTCCTCACAGCCACCCTAGGAGGTAGGTAGGGCTTATATCTTTGCAGGATGGTGACACCAAGACTGAGATAAGTAAGGAAAACCACCACCATGTTAATGCAAGTTAATGTCAGAAGGGGCTCAGGCCCTAAGCTGGGCCGAGCCTCAGCAATGTTTCTAACTGTGTGATGCTCTCCTGAGGGTGTCGAGTCAAACTGTCCGTGTCAGGGATAGGGGGAAAGGAAATGCAGGAAAGTCACAAAATCCTGGGTTGAGATAGGGGAAAGCACCATAAAGGAACCTAGTCATTTTATGGGCCTTGAATGGCCAGAGATGCCCCGGTGAAGTTGTTTTTCATCTGCATGCCAGCATGCTAGAGTCCCTTTATCCCTACTCAAATACCACTTTGTTTCTATTTCCTAGCAAGCACCTGGCAATAGCACACAGCTACGAGAGATCGACCGATTGACTTTTCCAAAGGTAGAAATGATCGTCACAGAGAAGGATTAAGACAGTCCACAAATTCACAATGCTTTTAAGATATTTTAATGGCCACTACACATATTCATATTTTAAACAACTGAAATGTAAAGACAGAAAGGAAAACAATTTTTTTTAAAGGTCAAATCATAAAATTCCTTTTCTTCTACATAAACTTCTCTGTATTAGACATTACAGATACTGGAAATCATTAGTCATGTTAAATCGTGTTCACTCTTTCCTAAAGCAAAAGAACTGACTTGCATGTCAATGTCTTGGCTGTCCCTCACCTCAGTTATCACCTATCAGTCCAACCTCTGGATAAACAGGCCATTAAACACGTATCACCTGCCACTGGGCAAGGTATTTTTTGCCTTTTGGCTGAAGGCACTCATACATATTCCTTGTCTCAAATGGTTCTAATAAGAAGTCAGTTTTGTTTTGTTTTAAAGTAAATGTACTACTCATAAGCCTAAGAACATTCTTAAGTTTCTCTGTTAGCATGATTCACGGTGATTTGATCCACACAGATATGTAATGGGCACATATGAGTTCTGAAATATCACCAGGAATACAATAATATATAAAGTGGTATACTATAGCCTACCCTGAGAAGAATAATTTTAATTTGTGCTAGTGTTTAAAAAACTTCTTCAAAGCCTTATGACATGAACTACTTCTTTGTATATGTTGTTTATTTATGAAAAATATTTCTCACAACTAGTAGGGAGAATTTGGGAGTAAAAGATGAAGAATTCTCAATCATGAAGTCAGTGGTTCAAATTACACAAGAGAAAGGTACTTACAGTTAAATAAGCCCTGAGAAGTAAGAATACACAAGATTATAATTAATGCATAGCCGAGGGAACTATATTCAATATACGTGATAAAGTACAATGGAAAAGAATGTAAAAAAATAATGTCTTAATGTATATAACTGAATCACTTTGCTGTATAGCAGAAATTGGCACAACATTATAACTCAACTATACTTCAATTTAAAAAAAAAGAATACATGAGATTAGTGTAAATACTCACCTATAGAGAAAAATATAAGACTTAATCTTTATAGGCTTTAAAAAAGTGTTTACATGGCACTTTAAACTACAATATGTTTATATTACTTTGAAAGGACAGAAATGTATAGGGACACTGGAGCAAAGAGCTGGAAGGAATCATACCTCTAGCTGATTTCAGATGTGCCTTACCAGCTCTGGAGTGCATTTCTTTATTTCTATTTGCACATGAGACAGAAGTATATGGATATTTGTGTACATCACTGTTCGAGATTTTCTGTTATATGCAGCCATGCCTAATCACAAAAAATATATACGCACAGAAAATCAGGAACTCAAATACAGTATCAATAATGTGGTCTCGTTCTCAAGTTTCTCAACTATCATAAGCAGGAAAAGTACATTTAAAGAGAGATGAGTGTTGTGAATTTACCCTAATCTCACTATTGTGAATTTCTAGAATGTGCTGATAAAGAAACATTTGTCTTGCATGTTTCTGATCTCTTTTTAAAAGAACCAACAACCTCCCCCAGAATACGGTCAAATAGTGTAAATGGTCATAATAATTCTGAGATATGATACACTCACAATATGCTAATCAGCAATGGCAGAATTTGAGCCTAATCAAATCTTTCTATAAAAGTCATCAGTAGTGAATGAAAATGGCTTTGCAATGCCTTCAAATTCAGACCAAACTGAACTAAGACACAGGAGGTCACATTTTACATGTTCAACTCTGGGGACAAGAGCTAAAATTAGGATGGAAATATCTCCATCCTGTTCTCTCTATGCTTTTTTTTTTTTTCCTTAACAAAATACACGACACTGGATTTACAGTATCTATAAGCCTGCTACACAAAAATAAAATACGTGCTATCAAGCAAAACAGGAAGAAAATTCTGTGTGTGTGTGGTGGGGGGGATTAACTTGCTCTAAATACTATGTAAATCTTTCTTCATAACAAGACTATTTAAGGCACAGAAAGGGATGTAGAAAGAAAATACCAGATGCTTTAATATTAAAACTACTATCTATCACCAGCGCTGATATAAACACCACTCACCCAAACTCCTGTTCATTTTTAGACTGAGCATTTAAATAGAAATATCCTACTAGGCATGAGATGGGAAATTTTAACTTCTGCTTTTCATCTTCACACTAAGTGAAGCTCATTTATAGGATTAAAAGATTTAAAAATTAGAAGGTTCATCAAGTATCCTGTATGCTGAAAACAGACAAGAAGGGTAAGTGTGAAGCAGAGAAGGATATAGCATTGCTCTGAAAGTAATCTCCTGCCACTATTTAGATTACAACAAGATATTCTGGGTATTACAATAAGACATTTTAGTTTTCCACACTTTCTGTTCACCCATACCTCCCAATTCTGTCTCATTTCATATTTATTTCTGGGATTTGGGGGAAGGACTGACAGCCCAACAGCAGCCTTAAGTACAAGGCAAAAAAGCAGCAAACAGAATGAAAAGAATGGTTTCGATTGTAGAGCAAGAAAGCCCCAAGGGCAGAAAATGAGGATAATGGGAAATGGGAGGGGAAGGTTATAATGAGAAAGACTGCAGAGAGAAATGAGGAAAAGCTCAATTATAGGTGTGTTAAAGACAAAAATTCTCTCACTTGAAGAATATCCCTTTTAGACATGTGCTTGTCAATTACAACAATTCTGTGGCTTTGTACACTTTACCTAAAGCCGTAATTTGATAGAAACACGCTGTGAGAGACTCTAACATGCGGTGATTATAATCAACAGACTGCCATCCACTAGCATTCCTTCCTGACACTTATAAGACTATCTGAAATACACACTCTTGTATTGAAGAATCACTTTTTCCCCCATTTTCTGACAGGACCCTAAAATTTTTGACTGAGGACAATGTCACAGTATTTAAAAATACGGACGAGAACATTTGATGATCTCACATTAATTCCATCAAGAGTAAAGATGACACACAAGATCTCTGAGGGAGAGAAGGGAACAGAGGGACAGAGAGAAGAGTTGTTTTTAATCCACTGAATTGCTTTAAACACAGTCTCGAGTAATTTCATTTGCTGATGTTACATTAAAACTATGGTTCTGCTAAAATTAAACACACTTTTGAGACAGTATCATATCTCCAGAAATTTTAGAATCTGCTGCTCCAAAAATACCTGACTCATATCACACATTTAAACAAGTTTCTGGAAATACAGCTGGACCCTCACAAAATCACAAGTGTTTCTACTAAAGTACAATATTAAGTGTGCCAATATACCCCAAATTCACTGAGAAAATGCAGTCATTTTTAAAACTTTAAGACGAGAAAAGCATTTTCTTTTTAAGGAAATAAAAATTCATTTTCCTTTTAAAAAGAACTCCCCCCTCCCAAAAGTTTATTAAGAATAAAAATCAGCACAAATTAACTGAGAAACTGTGCTACAGAGATTATAGATTATAGAACTATAAATAGAAAGAAGTAGCATCCTTTGTTTTTAAAAGATATATATTAGGGAGACAAAATATAAAGGGAAATCTAAACAAAGCTTTTCTCAAACACATCTTTATAAGAAAAACTACAAGTAATACTGGGTTTGTGTTTAAAAAGCAACCTTCACACTATGTCAAAGAGACTATACAGATTTAAGCCAATATCTTATTCACATGATTATAAAACCAAAGATATTCTACATATTTTGTGACTTATTAGGGCCTTTATGCTTTATATTTAAAAATAGATGGTAATTTTATATATTTTGATTCTTTGAAATTTGGTAATTTATGCACATATGTATGGCAACTCTCAGTGTACCAGAGTATTTTATTATTTGTAATAATTTATCCACTAGCCATTCAAGGAGATTAGAATTTACTGAACTACAAAAAAGAAACACCTAAGGTTCCCCACAGCTGTCTATCGAAAGATATGAGGACCAAATTGAGCATCTGAGGCAAAGAAAATGGAAATAAGGGGAATAAGGCAAATAAAATGTGCAAAGGTGAATAAAGGAGGAACTCCATTCATTTCTAAGTCTTTTGCTCTGGCTACAGTTTACAAAGGGAGACCCTGGTGGTTTGGGGGGTTGAGGACACGCCACCAGGACAGACTTCACAGAAACAAGCAGTCACATGTGTATTTCGTTTAGGACATAATGTGCCAAAGAAACTTTCAAAGATCCTCTACCTCGCTTCCTGTGTCCAGGACCTGGCCTTCAGTCTAACCCATCATAAAGTTATTGATATTTTCCATAAAATATCAAAGAAGTATTCAAAGAAGAAAGTCCAAAAACTCTTGTGAAGATGCACAAGTTTTTCAAAATTCCTATAGTCAGGAGACTAAAGGTCTATTTCTAAGGTAATTCTTGCCCCTTGCGTGCTTCATTTTCCATTTCCTATCTTCAGATCCTCCTGAAATTAATTTCCCACAGCCCTACAGTACTTTAGCTTGTTTCTATGTGCTCTAGACTTACACTTGTCCTGGAAGAGATCATGTGGTATAAAACATGAAAATGATGTGATTTTGAAAAACGTATTCCACTGACCCAATGTGTTCTAAACAGGAATAGCTTCCCTGAAAAGTAGGCTGTACTTCTGCTTATGTCCTTATCCAATAAACATCTCCTTTTCCCATCGCTCATGTTGTAATGAAAACTTCCACATTTCCATTATTAATCAGCCTACATTAATGACCTTATGCTTCAGCTCTGTCTCACTTCATTTCACCTGGCTTCATTACCAACAGGAGTATTAATTAACCCACAATCTACTGGCAGTGTAAAAGCATCAATTCCCTTGTTATTATTCATAATATCACTTGTTCAAAGGTGGTGTGAATAGATGAGTTCAGAAGATGAACACCTCAAATGAAATTCAGTTAAAATCTGATTTTTAATCATTTCTCATGTGAGTGGTCTGATACAGCATCAGCTAATAATTAGGACCTCTTCCCTCACACCCTCGGTCTTGTGTAACCTTCTGGAAGCAGTCAGCCAATGCAGTGGCCACTTTACTCACAGCTGGAGACCAAGAAGCAAGTCTTTGTGCTGGAGAGTAGTTCTCCCTAAAGTGACTACTAAAATGCTTGATTTGAGGTTTATAGCTAGAGGTGAATGGTAGATTTTTTCCTTCAATTCTGCCTTTTATCCATGACTCTAGTAACTAGACAAAAAAGATGTCTGAGATAAAGCTACGAACACAGCTGGGTTCATTTCCAGATTCAAATGATCCCTCTATCTCTGAAGCACCTTAGTTAACTTCTTCTGCCTTGGTGTCTCTGTCCATTAGCTGGAGATAATCATCCTATACAAGCATCATTCTAAGGGAGCAGACGTTCAGATAAATGGAGTGGTGTCAAAACCTGGCTCTCAAAACTGGAGGGGGCCTCAGATGTCATGTGATCTAAGTTCTTTGCTTTCATAAATGAGGCAACCGAGAAAGAAATTTCTACACAATTCTAATTATCTTGTCACTTTGTCAATATTAATTTATAAAGTCTTCCAATACTTCGATTGCAATCAGCAATAACAACACATTCTCCATATTAGCAATTAGGAGAGAAGCTAAGGGAACTGCCAAGAAACCAAACCAAATGCACAAAGATTACAGAGCAGAACAGAAACCAGACGCTTATATGAGCACTTTTATTCCTAGTGCTCTCTCAACGGCACTTTCGGGATTTTCACTGTCACTGTGGATTGCTGTTTCAAGCCTTCACTTTATTTGGAAAAACAAGCCTTTGCTGAACAGTGGGTCTCTCATCTGCATCTGAGGCACACCCAAGGCAGCTGGAGTCAAGGCTAATGAATTTCTTCAGTCTTTCGTTGATTTTTTTCATTAGCATGTATGCAAACAGAATTAACCTAATATTTAAAATTGACAGCTCCATAAAGCTGAAAAAGACCTCAAGTGGCAACCTAGTTCAGTTATGAGTCTCTGAGAAAGTTATCTGCACAGGTCAGGAAGGTAAACGGCTGATACCAAGCAACTCCAGCGATATAAAGCCTACAACTTCTAGCTGAAGCAAGTACCATCTGGGGAGACCCATGCCTACTTCAAATTCCTTTTATGTCTTGTATCTATTTATTTTTTCAACTATTTCCTTCGGTTCTGAACTTTGCTGAATAAGACCAGAAGCTTCATGTTAATTCTCTATACTACTTCAGATATGCTAAAATATAGCTTCTTCATCTTTAATGGCATATAGATACAGTTCTCCCACACTAGTGCCTGTAATGAGATTGGTTATTTAGCACCCATTCATATCACATCTTTCACATCCACTGGTTCCCTCTCTGTTTTTTGGCTGACTCCCCCCATTAAAATGTAAGCCCCACAGAGGAGTTGCGGTGTTCTGTTTATAGCTGTGTCCCGTGGCTACAACAGTGCCTACATAATAGTAGAGGTCAGAGATAATTGTGGAAGGAAGGAATTAAAATTTTCTTTGGCATTCATCACATGTATATTGGCTTCCCTAATAGCTCAGTTGGTAAAGGCTCTGCCTGCAATGCAGGAGACCCCAGTTTGATTCCTGGGTTGGGAAGATCTGCTGGAGAAGGGATAGGCTATCCACTCCAAAATTCTTGGGCTTCCCTTGTGGCTCAGCTGGTAAAGAATCTGCCTGCAATGCGGGAGACCTGGGTTCGATCCCTGGGTTGGAAAGATCCCCTGGAGAAGGGAAAGGCTACCCACTCCAGTATTCTGGCCTAGAGAATTCCATGGACTATATAGTCCATGGGGTTGCAAAGAGTCAGACACGACTGAGCAACTTTCACTTTCACATGCATATATAAACTGGACACTCAAAAATACACTGTTGTATTTTTTTACAGGAGCAGTGTGTAAAGTTAAAAGTAGAGGAATTACAGAGGGAGTGCTAGTCTGAGAGCAGGGATGCAGTACATTTCACCACTGGGGGGAAAACCCACTGCTTTTCTCTGGCAAAAGACTGTTTCTGAACTACCCAAAATGGCCTGGTAATAAAAGTCTCTGCAAATGTATTTTACTAGTTGGTGATAAATCAAAGCTGTTCTTTGTAAACATTATAACATAATTTCTGAAAGGAACTTAAGAAGTTTCCCACTGGACCAGGTTCTACACAAACACGCTTAAGTCATCACCAGATAGGGCCACTGAGCCTTGAATTCCAAGTCTGTTACCCCATCAACATTCTAACTGCTCTCTGAGTGGGGCTGAAGAAATACAGCAGGAAGACAAGAGCAACAAGAGTCAGGCCAAATGACCTAAGTCCTTGCGCATGCCTAAGTGATGGTGAGGTAAGCATAAAATGACCGTGAGGTTCTGGCAGGTGGCTGCATGAACACTAGGGGCTCCAAATCTAGAATTTCAGGGTTCTGTGACATATTTTGAAAGGAAAGGGTTGATATAAATCTCTTTGGACCAAAGCATTTTAGTGATGAAAGACACTTCAGAAATCTGCTCAAGGTCTCAGGCTAGTTTACTAATCGAGTCCAGAACCAGGAACCAACACTTTGAATCTCATCTGAATGCCCCTTCTACTCTGCTGTCTGCATATTCTTCCTCAAAACATCATTTCTTACAGAAGTAAACATTCTCAGCTGTAAGACTGAAGGACCACCCAGAGATCCGTGGGGCATGACAGAACCCTGGCAAAAATCCAAATGGGTTTTGCTCACTATACCATTGCCTCCTCATTCCAAGAATTGAGAGCAAAGAGCTGTGTGACCAGCACCACTGTTTCCCTGGATTATCTCCTCTTTTCAAAACTGTTTTAGAGGCTCGACCAACAATGCAGGTTTGTGATTCTGAACTTAGGCTGCAGAGGTACTGGGGCAGGAAACAGTGGATACGAGGCCAGATATGAGCCCAGGAGAGGGAGTGGGGAGGGCGGTGGGGCAAAGTGGAAATGACTCCCCCCTAGCTTCCAGGGGCAAATGCATAACTATTTGACGCTTGGAATTTGTCTTTGAAGAAAGTGGGGAGACACAGTCATCATGCTAGCTCTGTGGCTCTCAGACCTGCCTACGCACAGCATCACCTGCGGAGCTTTCAAAGACCATAAGGCCTAGGTCTCAACTCAGGTCAACTGAATCAGCATCTCTGGGGTGGGACTCAGATCCTGGTATTTTGAAAAATGCCCCATGTGCAGCCAATGATGCAGACACAGATAAGATCTATGACTGGTCTATGACGTGTCACATGGTACCACAAAAATAAAAAGACAAATCCAAGATAATGTTACATGCATGTTAACTGCATAAAACCATGGGGAGCCTCCCAACCATCTAAAAGCTCTGTGCCAGCCCCCAAAAGTTCTAGTCCTCCACAGCCATGCGGGCACAGGCTTAAAAAGATCTTGTCACTTGCAAAAGAAAGCCTGGAAGAGGACCCAACAGCTTTTCAGAAATCCTAAAAGATAAGGAAATTAAGGAAGAAGTTCACCTAAATTGTCTTCTGTATTTCCAATGATCAGGAAAAAAGGCATTCTTAATTTTCCTTCAAAAGAAGTATGTATCATGTATTCAGGACAGGTTTGCTGTTGGCAGGGGGAAGAAGGTAAAAAAGTCAGTGAAAAACTGTCATGCTGTTCTAGTTCCACTCAAGGTCCCATCAATGCAGTGCTCCAAAAACACTACTAAGCTGGAGATGGAGAGCAGCTGTGGCACCCCATCAATTAAGTGAGACGCTTCTATGACATAACCCGGGTATTAACTTTCACAGAGGTGGTGGCCTCGCTACACAGGTAAGGGACTCACTTACTCCATGATGTAAGGAGCCTTGTAGATGCCACTGAAAGTACACCCACTTGCACAGACTACACTGTGGTCAACACACACTGAGTCCACGATATCCTGAAGGCAACCTCATGAAGTAAGAACAGCCATACCTGGAAGAAAGCAGGTCAAGCCTAGTAAGCATTGGCTGATAGGCTTTACCTGTTTCCACTATCCTAGTCTCTGTTTTTCTTGAAAACCTGTTATCACAAGCATATTTGCTTTGAAAAGATGAAAAAAAACCCAAGACACAGAAGAAACAGGGCAGCAAATAATGTCCTTTGCTCACGTTTCCCCTAAAGTAGACTCATCATAATGCAGATGTAGGAAAAAAAATCAGTAAGAAGGATTTTCTCTGTGTAATCCATAGGATACACAGTGTGTCGCCCCCATCTGCCCCACTTTGAAACAGAAATCGTTATTCCTAACAGAAGCATCTTGCATCCTTTCCAGGGAGGGGAAGGGCTTAAACAGGAGCAGCCACCACTGCGGACCAGGGCAGTGGTACAGACTTAGACCTCCATCCCCCCAGCTCCTCCACACACAACAAACTGGTTTTCTTGCTTCTTGCCTTCCGTGTAAGTCTCCTGGGCTAGGAATGCCCAGTGATATCTGTCCTATTTCTGGGAAGATGGAAGACAGAGCTGCTTGATTTTCCTCTAACATTCCAAATCCTTCAAGTCAGAACCTGTACCTTGAAAGAAAAGGAAATCTTTGCAAACAGCTTCAGTCTTTGCATGTTCACCAACAGATATCCAGTTACCAGACTCAAATAGTTTTTCAATTTTAAACAAGGAAGGATTATGCATTCATTCATTCCAGAGATAATCAAAGGATGGATTTTTGTGCCTGGTACTACCAGAGGGGAAAGGTAGGCACACAGAAGATTATGATATGAAAATAAGCATAGTGTCATGTGGGTCAAATCATTTAGGAAAATCATTAGTAGGTTGCTTGTAAGCATCTCCAATATTTTTTGCTTTTAAAACTCAGTTTGATATGGTGATAGAATACTATATGAATTGTTGTTTTCTATTCTATTCTTAATTCAGGTAATAACAAAAATACATTATCTCATATTTCTATTCCACTCAATTAAGTAAACTTTTTTTCCTGCTTGCATATTAACATCAACTAGCAATCGCTTGAACTTTCCTTTCTGAGTATAAGTCTCTTCTACTGGGCCGTGAACCTACACTTTAACAATGAAGTGACTTTTGTGGCAAAGAGATGGGGAATAACTTGCATCTCTTGTTTGGTTGACTTCCCCAGCCTCTGGCAGGTACAGGAATGTAAGAATCAAGATCAGGCTCATCCCAACCCGAATCATTTATTTCCTCCCATGTACCTTTCTCCCTCACTGCCACTGGGGCCATGTGGACCACCACCATATGGCTCCACCCGGCTCCATATGGCTCCAGCTCCCTAAAAGGGGCGCTCAAGAACATAAAAACACTGCTGTATACTTTTATTACAGCCCCTTCTCATTTTCCTCCATCTGTCTTCCATATGTTTACGAGACTCTATTAGACCCCTGAATACATAGGCCTTTTATAATGAGGGTTGCCAGCCTGAACAAGATAAAGAACTGAAATTCACCTCTATCAGTGACAAGGGGCCTCAGCTACTTTAAAATAAGTGATTCATTTGGTGTTCAAACTAGAACAAACTCATAATCACTTTTCTTCCATTTTTACATGAAACTGATCTTATATTTATGAGATTTCTTTTAGTTTTATCAACAAAAGCCACATACGGGTCTTTCTGTTGTATTTTCTCCAAGTGCTGTTCATGAAGTTTGGAAGAACTGTGTGTGACTTCTACTTAGGTGTCCCTATGATATTACACATCCATCTCTCTCCAAAGTTGATTTTTTCATTATCATAAAACTCTCCTTTGATCAGAGGAAGTATTATTACCATTTTCCCCCTCTGCCAACACATGTGTTTGTGTCCCCTGCAAATGCTAAGGAAATGAGCAGGAGTGAGGAGAGGCTGGCCCAGCAGGACTGAAGCCACCCCCACTGAGTCCTGGTCCTCTCTGCTTTGCTCAGCACCTGGCAAGAGTGACACGTGAGACCCCAGTGTTGGTATAATCTAAAACAACCTGGGACTAACAGTCACGACACACCAGCTACAACACCCTTTCCCAACAGGAGGCGACCGCTGGCATTACTAAGAGGGATCAGGGTGATTTTTCATTCCCAGTATTAAGTATGGGAGCTTGTTAGTAGGCACCAGGACTTCCCTGGAGGCTCAGTGATAAAGGATCTGTCTGCCAATCGAGCAGACACAGGTTCAATCCCTGCATCAGCAAGATGCCCCGCAGGAGGAAATGCAACCCACTCCAGTGTTCTTGCCTGGGAAATCCCATGGACAGCAGAGCCTAGCAGGCTACAGGCCATGGGGTTGCAAGAGTTGGACACGACTGGGCGACTAAACAACAACAAGAAGGCCATCCCTCACAAAAAACAAATGACAGTGAGAACAAAAGAAAAAAAGAAACCAACTGGCCCAGGATTGACTTCAGTAATCTCTACTCTTATTTATACAACTTAGACATGAAGTCCTGTGCTACAGAATAGAACTGTAGTGCTATTAAGAACAAGCCACTGAATCTCCCAACCTGGTACCCATATTCAAAGGTGTCTTCATGGCAGATAAGCTGTCTGTAATCAAGTCCAAACCACCTGTGTAAAGCAGTCTGGTAATCGGTACACAGAAAATTATGGCCAATTCCATAATGACCACCTCTGATGAAGCAGAACTTGCAAACATTACTCAAATGTGCAAATATTAATAGACAGACGAGCAAAAACCACCCAGCAAATGCCACAAGAATACGTTTTTCTTTTAGCCTGTGTATAAATGACTACTGCTATTTTTTTCCCCAAATATACATAAGGCAAAGTAAAGTTTTTATTTGAATTGTGAGATCAAACAATAACACTATCAGTAGGATGAATGATGGAGTCATTTTGACTTTTAAAAAACTCAACTGCATATTTCACATATCTTTGTTCCTCTTAATGTCCTTCATAATGCAGCACAGATCTGTTAAGTTCAGACAAAACTGCCAGGACCCAAGGAAATGCTTGTTCTCACCTGAGCTATCCTCTCAAAATCCTTCTTGAATGCGAAAAACTTAAGGAGTTATCAATACAAAGTATTGTACCAGCACAACCCCCAAATGCCTTTTATTGATGCAGTCCATGTATTGCAAACCGTGGTCACGACAGGTGCTATGGCGGCAGCAAAAAGTGCATTTTATTCAGGGGATCAAGTCACAGAATTCAGGCTAAAGTCAGAGGCCTATTCATTGGGATAACTGCTCCAGGCTGAAACAAATTACAAATCCTGGTTAAAAGAATCCAGCACTGCCCTGTGTGATGAAGGAAGTTTAGCCAGATCATGCAGGGATAGCATTTCCAGTAGTGCAAGGGTGAAAAAGCTAAGCGGGTATTTTGCCTGAGGATTAAATAGAAGGACAAGGAACCTGACCAAGAAGACTTCAGTGAATTATTTCTAGTCTGAGAAGCTGTGAGTATCATATTCTGCACAGTAGGGCTTGCTTTGAGCAGTTTGTGAAACACTTGGAAAAACGCAGAAGTTGCCACTAAGCTTCTAGTTGCTGAATAGTTGCATTAATTGTTGACATTTTGGCAGGGAGGCTCCTCCGGCCAGCTCAGTGCTTCCCACGGGCGGGCTAGGTAAATGCTTGCCGGTAACCCCCATCTCCCTTGTAATCCTTCCCACTGAACACTGGCTACTGGATGCTGGCCTCTTGTTGTCAACTGCCTTTAGGTGAGATTTGGTAAAAAATGGCAGCAAAACAAGAATACGTGCCTTCCTATCATTTCTTTGTACAGCCACTTACCAGGCGGCTGCTGGGATCTCCATGCGTCCATTTACTGGATTTAAACAAAACGGCAGGAGGCTAAGGGGGAGGCGCACAAAGGTCTGCC
>NW_011494681.1:1042763-1046760 GCF_000754665.1 Bison bison bison
GCTTTGGTTAGGGAGGGAGCCTTGCCCCTCAGGAAACTGATAAGGGCGCTGCAGCCGTGAGTCTGGAAGAAGCGGGAGACACCCCCCTGCCTTACCTGTTTCTTTGTCCTGGACTTCTTCCAGGTGCAAGTCATTCAAAAGATGCTCTAAGATCTTCTCCGGGGTCCCGGACACGACCACGTATCTGTCAGAGAGCAGAGAGTCCACCGAGTCCTCCTCAGTGGAGGACTGTGAGCGGCTGCTCCACTCCTCGTCCTCATCCTCCTCGTCAATGTATTTGAAATAAGGCACATCGAAGGTGGGCAGGGGCAGCTCTCGGTCTGCCAGCGCGGCAGCGGCGGGATCCTTTCTTTCTAAGTGAGGGTCAAAGACCCTCAGCCGGGAGCTGCCCATTGTGCACGACCACTAACAAAGGCATCCCCTAGATGCTCAGAGATCTTGCCACCTCTGTCCTTTTGCTGGGAACCGAGTCCATCTGGCTGCTAGGAGCTCTGCAGTCAGCTAGAACGCTAGCTAGCTCGCTTGAGAGGCAAGAGGCGGAGAAAAAAACGGGAGGGAGGGAGGGAAGAGGAGGCAGAGACAGCGAGTGAGATGGAGCGGGAGAGGAGGGGGGGGGTGCAGGCAGGGAAAGGAAACAGAAGCGCGGGGCTCCGGTGAAAACTCTCACCTCCAATCGCTCTCGGCGCTCCCCGCCTGCGGGGCTGGGCCGCAGCTCTGCACTTTCTTCAGCACCAGGACATTCTGGTCCTGCTCTTTCACCTCAACCATCGTCACTTCATCATCCTGCTTTAATTGCCGACAGGAGTGATGGATGGAAGAAGGAAAAAGGGAGAGAAGATTAAAAGGCAAAAAAAGCTAACAAAAGCTGCAATCTCTCAAGTTGCTTTCCCACCTAATTTCTTTATAGATTCAGAACAAATTAGGAATCTGGTCAAGAATCTCCGTCTAATGGTAATGGGTCCAGGATCAAGTTCTGTGGACACATAAACCATTAGAAAAACATACATACTTTAAAGGAAACTGAAAAAAACCCAGTGAGGATGGGAGTCGGAGTTCATTTGTAAAACTACTTGAATGATCTGAATAAAGAAATCCAAAGTTCAAAGTCTCAGAAACACAACACACTAATTGCATGTGTACTACTCTTTTACCTGGTTACTGCTTCCTAAACAGCCACTATGTTAAAAGTGGAAAACCATACAAAACACTAAAACAATGAGCAAGCCATATTAAGTAGATGCAATGGTTATGTACTGTCATTTACATCACAGTCTTACTTTAAAAGGTGGGCAAAACACTACTCATTCTATTATTCAGTTCATCTTCCTGCCCACGCAAATTTGAGATGGCCTTCACATGTATCATGTACTTGTTTTGCCAGGATATGAACAAAAAATGGATCCTCTAGTTAGAATCTCATCTGGGCTGAAATTCGGGTGTCATGGGTGACTGCACTGACTTTCTTCACCTCGATCACTTTTAACGCGGACAGAAGGCCAAACAATCACTCATTTCTGCACACACAGCTTCCACAGGCAGAGCCCAGCGTGGCCCGCTGACGGGGCTCTGTTGGAGTCGGGCTCACTGCTGACCCAGCAGTGTGGAGCCGCCCCGAGTGATGAACACTTTCAGAGTGTGGAGTGTGAAATTCTGATTGGCAACATCCAGCCAGAGGAAATTGTGGTGGGGGAGGGGGGCAAGGGGTGTGTGAGAGACACACATGAGAAAATGTAACTTCTGTATCTCCGAGGGTCTGAGCAAAAGATTGATGCAAGAAGCTGAGAGCCAACAAGCAGCACCTTAAAAATGATGCTACTTCCTTACAAAGGGAAACAGGTCCTAGGGTTCCGGGCACGTTTCTATGTTCCTGCTCCTGGCAGAAAACCTACGTAAATTAGGTATAAACACACAAAAAGAACATTTTCCCCCAAGTGCATAAAAAGTACTATGTCTCCATGCCTTATTAATCAGTTTTCCACTGATTAACTGGAGATGCCAATGTATTTTATTCACCTTCCATAAGAATAGGAAGGCACTACTCTTGTAATTGCCAACCAAGTCAGTGGGAATACTAAGATTTCAACTCCCGATGTTCTCATTTCTAAGAAAATGTAGCAACCTACTCATTCGAGTCCTCCAAGATCGTCTTAAAAATAAAAACTACTAGTCATTCCAAACAGCAATATAATTTTATGATCATGCCTTTTTAATCTCTTAGTAGCAAATAATTTTACTATGTAAAACTGATGTATTACATTTCAGCAAGGTCAGACACGCAGTTACTGTGGCAATTAATGCTGGATATTCATTGTTAAAGTCCCCGAGGATGGCAGCGACTCCTGTAACATGAATACCAATGTGTAATTGCTATCTTTCATTTCTCCAAGGAGGTTCTTTTGTTATCCATGTGGCTGAAGTGAAATAAGGTGGCTGGAAAGATGAGCATAATATTGACCAAAAAAAAAAAAAGTAGGGGGGGTAGCAAAATGGAGTCTGGGATACTGAGACACAGAAGCAGATAATTCAGTAAAGAGCAGGTCTGAAAGGACAAAAAGCTTCCTCTGGCGTTCCTCTTGTCGTAAGCCAATACTCGTTTTATATGAGCCCGCTGTCATTTTGAAGTACATTTTACATCCTACGTGCATGTGATATATGGCATTATTAACTTCCGCAGGCCCTGTGCATACATATGGATGGGAAGGGCTTCCCTAATGTCTGTGTAACTAATATGTATTACAGGGCTGTGCACGGGGCAGCTACACTCTGCTGGGCAGGGGCCTAGCTGAACCATATTGATGTACTATCAATAGCATCTTATGTCACAGTGGTAGTTTCCATTTTGAAAACCTGTTAAAAAATAAAGAAGCAAAAACGCAGAAAAATCAATGTATAAAGGGAGATGGAAGTTATCTAAAATTGCCGTGAAAACATAATAACCCTATGTATTATATCTGCTCTCAAGAAAGAAGGTGAAATTAATGCCTCACGTCCAACCCATGCCAAACTGCTCTTCCTGAAAAAGAGCAGAAGTACCAGAGTTGAGGCTCTGGTCATGAAACTTCATTCTGGTGCTTGCTCAGCTAAGAATAAAGGTATTCAGTGAACTAATGACAAGAAATGCATTCAATGACAAATAGTTTGTGAAATGCAAGTAAAGCATTAAAATGCTTAACTTATAGACCATCATTCAACAGACAGTGGAGGGGGGTGGGTTTCCTGTGGGGAAGGTGTTGTGCCAGCCACTAAGGGGCAAGCAAAGGTGAGTAAGACTGGTGCCCTGCCCTTAGATGACAAGGTAGTAGCTCCATAACGCAAGTCTAATGTGGTGAGCTCCCCAAGATGAGGCCACATGCAAGAGACAAAAGCAAAGGTAGAACTCATGGGATTTGATTGTCAAAGATGACAGATCGAATCCCAGATCTGTGGGTGACAGAGAATGGAAGTGCCATTAAATGGGGCAAAAAAAACTGGTTCTGCTGAGACTGATGGATCTGGTTTCAGACAACTGATGTTTCAGGACTGACAATACATCATGCTGTAGATGTTTAGCAAACAGTTAGAAATAAAGAACGAGGCCTCTGTATGAAGGCCAAGGACAGAGACAAATCTGTGAATTATTCCAGTTAAGGGAGTGGGTGAGACTGTTAAAGGGAAGCAGGAGAGAAAGGGGATTATGAAGATGGATAAAGGAAGAGAAAACATAGGAAGTAGAGAGGAAAAGAGGGGGATCAGAGTCACGAGGAAGCCTACTAAAAAGATGATGAAGAAGTGAAACCAAGATGAGCCAGGAGTAGGTGGAGGGCGATGAAAAGCTTATCTGATGTCAAGTTTATGAAAATGAAGAGTCTATGAGAAAGTGATGACAAGACCACGGTTAAGTCCAGCGGTGGGAAGGGGAGTGTTGAGGCATGAGTGAATGTGGACGAATTGCACAGACGAGGAAGACCACCTCAGAATGTCACCAGGAAGGGAAGGAGTCTAGCTGAAGAGGCTGCCT
>NW_011494681.1:1046860-1052173 GCF_000754665.1 Bison bison bison
CCTTTCAGAGAGTATCAGGGGAAGGAAGACAATGGAGGTTTAGAAAAAGAAAAAATAGAGCAGGGAAAAGAAGAAAGCTGAGGTAGAACAGATGAGGTGGTTTCCATCATCTTTGCAGAGTGTGAGTTGAGACCCTCTTCTGGGAGGAGGGGATTCACTGGTGGCCCAAAGAGAAAACTGTTTGGGAGAAATGGCTTTAGGGGGTGCTGCTACTGCTACTGCTAAGTCACTTCAGTCGTGTCCGACTCTGCACGACCCCATAGACAGCAGCCCACCAGGCTCCCCCATCCCTGGGATTCTCCAGGCAAGAACACTGGAGTGGGTTGCCATTCCTTCTCCAATGCATGAAAAGTGAAAAGTGAAAGTGAAGTCACTCAGTCGTGCCCGACTCTCAGCGACCCCATGGACTGGAGCCCACCAGGCTCCTCCATCCATGTGATCCTCTAGGCAAGAATACTGGAGTGGGGTGCCAACATGGAATAAACAAGTTATGGAAAAAGCAATTGCCAGACAGCTTTGTGCTGCTGAGGGTAGAAAACACATATGTATGGTTTTAGGCCTTCCTGCCACGGTGTTCAGAAACCTGAGAGGGGAACAGTGAACGATGCCCCCCCACCCCCCACCCCGGGGAAGTGATCAGCAATGGAGACAGGAGGCAGGAGAGGAGCTCAGGGCCGCATCAGCACACACGCACACAGCTCCTCACCACATGGCGTCTGTCCAGTGAGTGGAAGAACAGCTGATAAACCAGGGCAGTGTGGAGGGGCCGAGGACAAATCTTTACAGGAATGAAGGGACAGGTAGGCAGGCGAGCAGGTGGAAGCTCTGATCAAGGAGGCTGATCTCTGAAGCAGGGCAATTCAGAGCAGTGAAAACGGGAAGAAGGAGAAGCAGCCCAGATACCCGGAGCTGGCCTGGCACTCGGGCCCAGCCCCGCGTTCTCCTGTTAAATGTCAAAGATTCTGCAAAAAGTCAACACTAGAGAAGGTCACTCCGTGCTGTGGTGGGACAAGACAAAAACATGGCTACTCTGAACAAGATACAGCATAAATATTGGTCACAGAAGAAAGTAGCAGGAAGCCCAGCTAAGCAGTGATGGCTGCTTCTTTCCTTAGCTTTAGCTTCTTTCCAGCCTTAGCTTTGCTCCTCCTCCTAGAGATAACATTTAAGATATCTCACAGTTACCCAGCTGCTTGATCAAAAACAAAGCCGCGCTACTTTAAATCCTCCCCAGAGTCACCAAACACAAACCACCAAGTCCTGTAAATCCTTCTAAAACCTTCTTGCCCTGAGCTGTTGCACAGCTCCCCCCAGGGCAAGCGCTCCATCCCCACGCCAAGCAGCAAACCCAACTTGCTCAACTACAACTGTGTTCCCAGTGGTCTCTGGCCAGAGGGCACTGACCATGGATGAGGGTCATTAAGATGCTGCCCTGCCATTAGCATGGCGCAGAGTGGAGGTGATGATTATCGGAGTTAAGAATAAAATGCATTTATTTCCTTGCCAGCGGGATGAGAGAGTCACACTCAGGAATGTTCCCAAAAGTGATTACAGGCAACAGGGCTCAGAAGATGGGTGAGCTAGGAAGAATGCCTGAACAAAAGGCAGAGACCTCAGAAGAGAAAGGGCTCTGCAGGTGCAACACTGAAGAGGAGGGTGCAGTGGGGAGCAGGGTGTATTCCCAGGAGGCGTATTCCCACCCCGTGCCCTGCTTTGGCCCGTGATGCTCAGCCCTGGTTGGTACATGCTCAGCGAGAATCCTCTCCTCTCCCTGACACACATTTCAGCTCTCAGGCTCGCAGAAACTCATTCTTTGCCCTACTCTCTTGAAGGGATGTTGGGAAGAACAAGAAACTCCAAGGACTGGGCCACATAGATTCTTCATGCTTTGCCCTTGGGATGTAGTCTGGGATGCAGTCTGGGATGAGCAGGGAGGTGGGGGAGGAGAGGAAGTGCAAAAATAAACAGGTATCCACAGCTGAAAGTGGGAGAGGGGTGAGTGCTGAGGGAAAGCTGTGTGATCACAGACTCACAGGACCTTCTCAACAGAGTCCATGAGGAATACAAAAACAATGGAGGATTTTCAGATCTTCCCTGCTCCTCATCTTTGTTCCATTCTTTGGGCAACTACCTATGATTTCTTTTCTTTTTATGGCTACACTGCTCTTCTGCCTGTGAATTCTCAATGAATGACAGAACCCGTATCTTTGACTTACTTTAGATTAAATTCAAGACCAAGGTCAGCGTTTATACTTACAAATCCAACTCTTCTTCTTTCATTTATTCACATGAAAGACATTTATTTTTAAGATGAAATACATATAGGGTAATAAAAATATAAAGTCAAGAACTGATGTTCACAGTTTAGCCGGTCTAGGCAGTCCCAAACCAAATCTCTGACTGCATTTATATTTTCACTTATCACTGGCACTAGCAAGAAAAAGTGATTACTAAGGGATTTCTCAGGCCTGCTGAAATTGTCACAAATACTTGCTTGATTTTCTATTATC
This sequence comes from Bison bison bison, assembly GCF_000754665.1. Classification (NCBI taxonomy): domain Eukaryota; kingdom Metazoa; phylum Chordata; class Mammalia; order Artiodactyla; family Bovidae; genus Bison; species Bison bison. The sequence goes on from NW_011494681.1 coordinate 1,049,371, forward strand.
TCTGATGGGAAACGTTCTTCTCCCAAGTGCTCACAGAAAGCAGCTACTGATATTCTCCATGGCATCGTGTCCCTGCTACTCTGTGAGCATAAACTTAGCTGGGGGTTCATGGATGGGTTTCAGGGACTCAGAGAACCCTCTAAAAGTATACAAGATTTTTTATATGTAGGCAGTTTTCCAGAGTCCAGAATTCTAGGTCTCACTGGAGTCTATGAACCCCAAAAGGTACAAATCATTCCATACAATGAAACTCGTATTATCACCACATCTAAGGAAGCTTCTTTGACAAATCTCCTGCCGTAACACTGTCTGTCCAAATGAGATGCTCAAAGAACTCTGTCATGACATCCATCACACTGACCTCTGATTATCAGCTCTTTCTGTGGTCTCTGTGAAATGATGACATCTTGAGGGCAGGGACTGTGACTTCTATTTCTCTTCCTAACACACAGCTCAAGGTCTGGCAAATGATATTAACTTGATAATGGTTTACTGAGCTTACAAGTTCATGAGCAAGGGAGACAGTGAGCATGTGGATTTCCTTTAAAACACAGATTCAATCTCAACGGTCACTCTCCTACAAGGCTGCCTTTACCCTCTCTCCTCAGTCACCCTTCTATTATAACACTCATCACATGAGATAACTATGCTTTGAACTTGAGTGTTACACTTGTTCCATCTGTCAAAATTCTATCAGACTAAGCTCCCATGCAACTGACATATGAAACCCCATAACTAACACAACCCTGGGAAGGCCTGCACTAAATGGTACTGTCCCCCAGTCTAGGGCACGAGGGAAATACGGTGTGGGTGGGAACAGGTCACCCTGTGGGCCCAACTGGGGAAGATGTGCATTTTGCATCCTCTAAGCTCCCCTCCTGCCCCAAGCAGGATCCTCAACACTCCTCCCGTGACCCAGGCTGACTCCATCATCAGACCTGTATAAAGCAGGCAGCATAGAGACTGTCATATGAAGGATGCACAGAACCATCTAGCTTGACACTCAAGAAGTCATACTAGTAGTACAAGATGCAACGCAGTTTTCCCTCAAGTCTGTGAACATAGTAACTGAAGATGCTAATTTATTCATAGGAAGGCATTTGCTATGGACTAAATGAGTCCTCTCTCCAAAAATTCTATGTTGAAACCTAATCCCCAGCGTGACGGTGTCTGGAGGCAGAGCTTTTAGGTGATTAGGTCCTGAGGGTGGAGACCTCTTGAATGGGATAAGCACCCTTATAAAAGAGGCCCCTGAGAGATCCTTTGACCCTTTGCTGCCCTGTGAGGACAGAGCAAAATGAGAGCTGTCTATGAACCAGAAAGTGGGCTCTCATCATACATTGAATCTGCTGGTGCCCTGATCTTGGATTTCTCAGCCTCCAGAACTGTGAGAAATAAATTTCTCCTGTTGATAAGCCACCCAGTTTGTGGTGTTTTATTACAGCCTGAAAGGACTGTGATGCATTTAGAGCCAATAGTTTATTACGACTCCCTTCATTCCCCACCCTTCTTGGTCGGACTTTCATTCACCTTACAATGTGCACTTCAAGAATCACATCCTCCAGGTTTTCTGCCCCCTCTACCTCCAGTCTGATGTGGCGGGCCCTTCTCTGGGACCCCATGGTGCCACATGAATCCTTCAGACTCAGTATTTCAAAAAGCACACACTGATGACCTTTTTTGTCTCCCTTCTAAAGTATAAGTTCATGCATGGCAGGCACTATATCTTCTTCAACACTGAACTCCCAACAAACAGGTCTTGGCACTTCATAGATATTCGAACATTAGTCAAAGGAATCAGTGAATGAACACAAAGAGGAAAGGATAAAAGTGCAATTTTGAGTGGAGGTTTACAGGATGACAGAGTAAGTCTCACAGACTGCATCTCAAGTAGTGGACTCTGATGGTGCTAACAGAGTGGACAGTCTGCTCAGAGGTGCTCTTTCTAAGGGTCACCCAACTACTCGGGCAGTGGATGACACTGGCCCGCCCTCTTCTGCATCTCCATCACCAGCTGGAAGTCTGGGACACTCAAACAGATGCAGGTGAACTGAACAGAAGAGGTGCATGCGTGTCACACTGGATAGTGATATAGACAGACAAGAAGTTACGAGATCACAACAACTTGCTCTAATTCAGGATATGGCTCTGAGAGTCGTTAATGTGAAAATCACTAAGGCAGCCCCCAGATTTGGCCCGTACTTAAGAGGATGGTTGGTCGGTTGGTTTAGTTGGTAAGTCTGACTCTTGTGAGCCCACGGACTGTAGCCTGCCAGGCTCCTCTGCCCATGGGATTCTCCAGGCAAGAATACTGGAGTGGGTTGCCATTTCCTTCTCCACTTTAAGAGGATACATGGTAAATATACATGGTGAAGTATAAAGCATCATGTAATCATTAGTTACCAGACCATTAAAGAAAGCTAACATAATTTTTATCTCACAGTGGTAGAAGTTACAGTTGGAGAACTAGGGAGACAGCATTGCCATATGCAACTAACAGATCTACTAGGAATAGGCAACAAGGGAGGGATCGAGTCAAGACCAGGCAGATAAATTGGTTATATTTATTGAGGGCTCACCATATATCAGCAAAACTAGGAGATGAGCTTCCGTTATATTATCTAAGTGTTAGTTGCTCAGTCATGTCCAACTCTTTGTGATCCCATGGACTGTAGCCCACCAGGTTCCTCTGTCCATGGAATTCTCCAGGCAAGAATACTGGAGTGGGTTGCAATTTTCTTCTCTAGGGGATCTTCCCAACCCAGAGATCAAACCCAGATCTCCCACACTGCAGGCAGATTCT
>NW_011494681.1:1052273-1087122 GCF_000754665.1 Bison bison bison
TAGGGGATATTCCCAACCCAGAGATCAAACCCAGATCTCCCACACTGCAGGCAGATTCTTTACCATCTAAGCCACCTTCTTATCTAACCATTACAACAATTCTGGCTTCCCTGGTGGCTCAGATGGTAAAGAATCCACCTGCAATGCGGGAGACCTGGGTTTGATCCCTGGGTTGGGAAGATCCCCTGAAGGAGGGCATGGCAACCCACTCCAGTATTCTTGCCTGGAGAATCCCCATGGACAGAGGAGACTGGTGGGCTACAGTCCATGTGGTCGCAAAGAGTCAGACATGACTAAGCGACTAAGCATAGCACAGCCCACACAGCGTAAATACTATTAAATCTCTCATTTTGACAAAGTAACTTGGCCAAGCCAGATCCCAGGGTGAGGGTGTGTGTGCTACAGCTGAGATTGAGCCCAGGAAGACCCAACAACAGAGCTCGTGACCAGAACCACAGACATCCCTGGAAGATGGTCACTAATACATGTTAGAGACTACAGCTATGGCAGGGACTAGTTTACCCTGGTGCTGGCAGCCAAAGCAAGCCAATCTGCTCAGCGTGTAAGCAACAGAGGTGTCTACATCATCCTGAGTTCCAAGAGGAGAAGAGGGTTGACAAGGACTGAACGTGGTCTCAGGACCACAACTACACCAGCTCAGCAAGAGCAAAGTCCAAGACCCAGCAGGGGGGAAATGAAGTGCTAGCAAGAATTGAGTTAAGCATGGCAGGGATCAGTTCAATCTGATGCCCACAGAACTTGGGCACCAAAAGACCTGAAGACTAAGGTTGGCAGGGCTTCCAGCGCATACGCTGCCTTGGGCCTGATCGGCTCAAGCACTGGGCAGACATGGAACTGTACACTTTAAAATGGTTACTTTTACGCTATGTGAATCTTATCTCCAACAAAACAAAAGAGGGCTGTGAGGAGTCTGTGGGCAGAGGAGTCTGCTGATCAAAGCACATGGGACTCTGCACCAAGGAGCTACAAGAAGGTCTGGGAAACATGCCCTTTGAGGTGTGTTCAGATAGTTGGAATGTCTAAGAAAAAAAAGATAGGGACAATGAAACCATTGCAGGAGATTTTCACTTTCTGAGCTACACTGTCTTGTGGAACAGGATTATTGGTGATGTTGTAGAAAAGTACCTTCCGTTAATGGATTGTGAGTTGGAGGAAGCAGACTCAAGGTCAATTTTAGGAAACACAGAGGCAAAATGACCTCTTTTTCAAACTGGAGCAGAGTCTGGCAGTAACATTATCGACAAGTGAAGGTGCTTCTTCAGTGAGTAAGGCTGGAGATGATGACCTTCACATTTTTCCCAAATCCTCAGATCCTACAAAATTCGGTTGTCTTGACTTCACTTTTTCCCCAGAAGCCCGAAGTGTTGGTTCCCTACAGAGGAAAGCTGCGTGTGATTTAGTGTTTAGGGACTCTCTCCTCATCTTGCACTATGGAAATTCACACACAGCTGAGCAAACCAAACCATCAGTGCCCACATCTATTCTTGTACTGTAAATGTGGGTACCGCAGAACTGGAATACTTATCTGAAAAAAAAATATCTCCTCCGGCCAAAAACAATTTTGTCGAAGAACAACCTTCACAGAATTTGCTGACAATGTATCTCATGATTCTATTTTCTTACAGGAAAAAAAAAAAGCAAACAGAGCTTTAGAAAAAAAATAAAAAAGGATATCGCTGGCAAGATAGACCTGATTAACAGAGCAGCTAAGGGAAAGATAAAGTAAGCAGATGTGTGTCAAGGTGAGCAGTGGTTTAAATTTACCGGATTCCAACGTTCTTGCCTAGCAAACACATCCTGTCAGAAAGAGTATTTGAGTTAATGATCATTTGTTCTTTTAAAAAATCCTAAGAATAATATGATTAATAATTCAAACTAAAGCCTAAATAGGACTAATAGGGCTCATCATCCCCAGACTTAGAAAATCTAGGTCAAGTCTGACTTCCATAGTACGAAAGCAAACACAAAGTTGTTATGGAATGTGGTCAAACTCCCAGAGAAAACCAGTAAACGTGATAAGACAGAAAGTTCCGGCTGCTAGAGAAGAACCGTATATATTGAATTTTACTGCCTCTAATAATTATTATCATGTAAAGTAAGATTTCTCAGAACCCTACAATTAGGGCAAGGCTGGGAATCTGATCCAGGCCAACTTCAATCTAATTCCTGCACATTTTATTTTCCTAACACTCTTTCTGGTCTAATATCAGTTCACTACAATTCAGATCCTCTTCTTTGCTTCATACAAGACACTCCCCATGTGACCCTTGAGAGTTATTAAATCACACAGGTTTTTTTTTTTAACATAAAATCTTAAATTTTATTAAATCTTTCTCAGCAAGTGCTCTAGTTCCAATACACTAGTTCTTGGTTGCTGAATAGATTGTGGGTGGGGAAGGAGAGGAGAAGGGCAAGGAGAAATGACAGGACAAGTTCTACCCTGATATTTGTTTCAGGAGAACATGGACTTGGTCTGTCTTGTTCTCTGTGCTGGCCCTCCATCCAGAACAACACTGCCTGTAAAACGAATGAACGGCCTGGTGAGCGACAGATGAGCAGACAGATACTAGACAGCAGAGTGGCCCAAGGTCAAGGACTGAAAGGTCTGCAAAGGCCGGGAGGAGGAGGTTCAGCTACAAAGAGATAGTCCAGAGAGCAGGCTAGGGTAGAAAGGAGAAATTTCAGGAGTGAGTTAATGCCTAATGAGACCCTAGTTTGGGATGGCGTTGCTGATTACTTGCAAGGGAGAAGTCAACATCCTTTAGCATCAGCATGTCTAAAGTATAAACAAGATAAAACACCTGCAGCAACAAACAAGGCATGCTGTCGGCCAGGGTCACGGGCTGAGGCTGCTGCACTCCATTGCTTCTGCAGCCCCTTAGTCCCAGATATGGTGGCTATTTCATTCTGCTAAGACTTACGAGTTATATACACTCACCCTGGTTACTGAGTCTATGGGAATGTGCAGAGGCTTGGCTGGGTTGGGAAATCACTAAGACTTATCCTTTGGCTTCAAGAAGCCTAGGTCAAAGGGCAACTGAGGGTTCTGCCTTGTGCATACACGATCTGACAGAAGCCCATTAGAAGGTAATTCAGACGAAATGGGGATGCCTCCAAATTCTAAATTAGATCATTAAGTAGCTGCTAACATGACTGAGTTCACTGGAGAAAAACTGTCTATCAATACTTTGGATATGAATTCCACCAATCCACAGCATCCTTGGAGAAGGTTTGCACAATATGTTCACGACAGACTCTTACTTTACAAAACACTGAGATGACTTAGTGCTGGCAACAGTGCTAATTTCCACTTCTCATTATTGGTATATCTCGATGGCCCTCAAAATACAAAGCATATGTTGCCTGAGATTTAAAACAACTAAAAAATCGGAAATCTTGTTTGCTAGGCAATTTTACAGAAATGGCAAATACAAATTGTAGAAATACGTTCTTGTTCCTAAGAATTTCCATGTCATTTTGTGTGTGTGACACACACATGCAAAGTTATTCTAAAGGGAAAATATCAATATTGACACTTTCCCCAAGCAACCTAAAGATGAGATGAAAACCTAAGGCTTCAAGTCAAGGAACTCTATAACTCTTTCCAAATGTCTGCCGTGTGTATATAAATGTGACTTTACAAGTGTATGCATGTGAACACACGTGTGTGTGTGTGTATGCACTTGAGTGCACGTATAACTTCAGAGAGGGCAGAGCAGTAATAAAAAGGTCAGACTCTGTCCTTATGCAAGTTATGGAGTGAAAAATTCCTAGTTACCGTAGCAACTGCAAGATCACATGGCATGGGAGCAAGGAGATACAAAGCATCTTAAGTAAACACTCTTGTTTTTTCATGTTTTGCACATTCCTTGGTGTTTTAAGAGAGACACACCTAGGTCTCAGCAACAACCATCGCAGAAACCTTGTTTCACAGCATGAAACAAGACTATGAGACAAGTAGGACTGTGTCAGTCTTGGTTTATTGTGCACTCATAGAAAAAGGTGGTATTAAAACAGGTTAAGAGAATTTAAACTGCAACGAAATACTACTACAATTGTTTGAAAGATAAACAAAATTATGAGATAAAAAGGAAGAAAAGGTTAAAATAAGAAAGAAATAAATTTGGTTACACAGGAGTAGGTGTTTCTCCCTTTTTCTGGAGTGAAGGATGGGTGTGGAGAAAGAGAAAAATGGATTGAAAAGAAATGGAAGTACTTAAGTGATAATACAGACCAAAAAAAAAAAAAAATCATCTATTTTCCTGAATGTTAACGTGCACTTAGTGTACCAAAGAGGATTGAAACCTTCAAATACAAACCTGCCCAGGTGAGATCCTTGCTCCATGAACTGTGACTCACTGAAGCTTGAAAGTTTGTTTCTACCTTGTACCAAGTATGTGTTCTCCTAAAGACTTGTCTGCAGTTACCAAGTGATGATTGGTGAGGAACCTCCTTGTCCTTTCTGCCTGTCATTTCCAGGCTAATCCTCCCTGGTACAAAACCTTTAATTTAAAATTTTAAATCTCCAATGAACTGGAACCCTGGAGCAGGCATAACTTTGGATTTGCACAGATTTGAGTGCTTGAACTTCAGAAACATTTCAAATCACTCACATTTGCCTTCTCTACAGAAATCAGGTCCACAAACACCAATTGAAAGCCTCATGCTAGATGCTGGGGATAAAAGTTCAAATAAAACATAGAGCTTATCTTCAGAGAAGAAATATTCTTTCTGAGAGACAGGTGAGAGATAAAAATTTGCATTAAAAACAACCAACAAACAGTGGTTTGGAGCAAGGTTGTGGATAGTGGTTAATGAGCTGAGCCACTACAAATAAAGAGACTAATTTCTTCTTATTTCTAGAAGTTCAAGACAGTAGGATCTAGAAGCTTTTTTTAGTTTGTCATTATCTCAGAGTTTCATATCTCAATCTTCCTCAGGACATTGTAAACTCAGAAAAACAATTCCAAATATTTAATGACGTGGCTTGAAATATGGCTTCAGCACCCTGATAGCAGAGCTACTTCTAGCTGGATGCTAGATCACCATCTGTCCCATACCAACTGCATTTCACAAAAAGGAGATTTTTTAGAAATTCTATCCACCAGAGTATTTTTAGAACATAAAAGAACAGAACGATCTTTGGCATTGATAAGCATAGTCAATCAGAGTGAAAAATGGCTACTCAGGGCCTCCCGAGTAATCGATCGGCATCCGTTTTAAAATTGCAACATTTTCCCCCAAAGTGTTTAACACTCAAAAGTATGAATGCTGCTAAACTGGGGAAAGTGGGGTGGGGGACGTCATCTTCAATTTAAGACAGGAATTTCAGAACCAGAAGAAATCTTACACCTCTAATCTCCTACTTTTATAGATGAGAAAACTGAAGCTCAGAGAGGTAATATTACTCACTAAGCTTATATTTGGTATATTTAATTTGGAGGAAGTCTGTTAACAGTTTCAATTTCTCAAGAATACAATGGATTTTTTTTTTTAATGTTGGCAACCAGTAAAAATATGAAAACATGAAAAAATCTGCATGTGATAACTGATGGAGAAATCTTACTTTTATATTATAAAAATAAATTCCAGTTATATTAAAGACATGAATAAGAAGTGTAACTCTAGAATAGAACAAAATGAAATTAAGTGTCTAGCCACAGAAGTGGGAAGACCTTTCTAATTTTAAAGGCATTTTTAAAGTTAAAAAACATGAATCAACACTTTTGCTCATATGTGCATAAAAACAAAAAAGAAGAAGCCTGGAAAAACTACATGTAACAAATACGACTAAGATTTATGTCCCTAATGTATAAAGTACTTATTCAAATTAGTAAGAAAAATCCCAATAGAAAAAATGGGCAAAGGAGGTGAATAGATTAATTACAGAAGAAATATGGATGGACTGATATTAACTGCAAGTATTCAACCTCACTAGAAAAGAAATGTAAATCTGAACAAGATAATACTTTTCCTTCCCATCAACCCGACAAGAAAACTTAGCTTCTCCTTCTAAGAATCATAATAATCAATATGGGTGAAAGAAAGAAAGAGAAGTCGCCCAGTCGTGTCTGACTCTTTGCAACCCCATGGACTGTAGCTGACCAGGCTCCTCCGTTCATGGGATTTTCCAGACAAGAATTTTGGAGTGGGTTGCCATTTCCTTCACCAGGGGATGTTCCCGATCCAGGGATTGAACCCAGGTCTCCCGCACTACAGGCAGACTCTTTGCCATCTGAGCCACCAGGGATGCTCCAATATGTGTGAGGGGTAACAAAACAAATACTTTAATGGAGTGTTGATGTTTATGAAAACTGGAACAAGCTTTATGAAGAACAGTCGAGCATAAAACATAAAAGATTAAGGCAGTTCATACCTGTGAGTAGTAATTACTCAGCTACGAATTTACCCTTAAGAAATATAAACTTAGATAAAGATTTTTCTAGACATGTGCATCTCAGATTATTACAACTGGAAAAATTTGAAACCCTATTTTCCCCCAAATGGGAAGTGTAGATAGGTAAAGTCTGTTATAGAAACGTAAGGAAAGCCTCATAATGCATGTGCTGATATGTTGGAGACGGTAAGGAGAAATCCTGGTTAGTTCTCAATAAAGTTTTCTTTTCTTCCTTGTAGCTTTCTATTATTTCTAAATGTAAACAAAAACGTCTAACAGAAAGAAATGTGCTATAAATTCCAGCAAGTTGCCTGATGCCTTGTTCTTGACTGTTAAACAGCCATAAATCTCAAGAATGAAGCTTGTTTTCAAAAACAAATTCAATTATTAAACAGGTCAATAACTGTATACACTATACTAATTTTAAAAATATTTTGTAGTTAGAAAATGGGGAGAGAGAAAAATGGTCAATGCCATTTTCCAACAATATCTAACACTCCTTAGATACAAGACTTATGATGTCTGCCTTTTATGATTTGTGTTCTTACCTGGTAACAATGCCAGGAAGTAAAAGAGATGATGTTTAATTTAGCAAATGCCTCACAAGGTGAAGAAACAATTTTCTAGAAACAGACACCTTATTCAAAGTACACCCCTTCTTTTCTTCGGTCTGCATATTACCCTTCTTTAACTCCCTTATCTTTGTTTTCAATCCTCCTCCCTCATAAGTGGTGACGAGCTTGGGGGCTCAAATCCAATCTTGCTCACTTATGTCTCTGTTCTATCGTGTGTGATGTCTGGTTCATTAGTGCTTAACAAATGCTTTTCTCAATGAACATAGGCAAGAATAAATTAATCTTGGCCAAGCATTTTAAAAATTTGCTCTATATTTGAAAAGGATAAAGTTCTACTGAAATTAAAAATCATTTAGGCCCTCAACAAAGTGAACTTTATGTGTCACAGCTGAATGCCTACTGTTGGTAGCAGCAAGCTAAACAGTTATCTGGCTGTCTCCATCCTAGTAGGATTTTTCCTAATCATCTCTACGAGTTCAAACAGGGGAATCTGAAATAAGCTGCTAATGGCAGAGAAGCTAAGCGTCTGACTGATGCAAGATGCTAGCATCGGTCTGAAGACCTCAAGGCAGTCAAGTAAGTGACTGAATCCCCCAGAATTGCTGGGTCATTGCATCTGGCTAAGGAACACACATTGAATTTCCTCTGGGTCTTCTGTAGGCCTGTGCTACCCAACTCTTCTTTCTAGGGTCCCCCAGACTGGGAAGTCTGCAGTCTGCCATCCTCTATCACTTGGAAGGAAAAGACAGCATTCCCAACTTTTCTTCTGGAGTGAAACGATCTTAAAACTTAGGTTTGGGCCAAAACAGGCCCAACAAAACTCTCACTGCCCTCTTCTCCGAAGGTTTTGGCATGGCCAGGTGTGGTACCTAAAAGCAGAAGTCAGAGCCAAGATGCAAAAATGGCAAAGCACACAGGGTGGGGCCCAGGGGGATCAGCAGCCACAGATGTTGACTCTACCTGGGGCCACCTGGATCTTCATGAGGAAGGATTTTTCCAGGGTGTGGCACACTTGTCTCAGGTCTCTGCAGATCTCCTCTATATGCCAAGATCATGAGTAATACTAAAGGACAGGAATTTGAGATTTACTGACTTCAAATAGAAGTGGCATCTACTTAAAATTAGGATACAGGTCAGACACAATTGCTAACTTACAATGGAAATGGCATTTAACAGCTCAGCAAGTCTTGAGAGGCATCTGCCCACAAGCATCTGGCATTCAAGTATATTCCTTAAAAGACAATCAGAATAAAATTGGCTCTCTGCTTTGTTCCAAAGTTTCTTCTCTCGAATTTTAAGGGTTAGTTAGAATTTGGCCTCATCTTGAGAGTCCCTTGGACTTCAAGGAGATCCAACCAGTCCATTCTAAAGGAGATCGGTCCTGGGTGTTCTTTGGAAGGAATGATGCTAAAGCTGAAACTCCAGTACTTTGGCCACCTCATGCGAAGAGTTGACTCACTGGAAAAGACTCTGATGCTGGGAGGGATTGGGGGCAGGAGGAGAAGGGGACAACAGAGGATGAGATGGCTGGATGGCATCACCGACTCGATGGACGTGAGTTTGAGTGAACTCTGGGAGTTGGTGATGGACAGGGAAGCCTGGCGTGCTTCAATTCATGGGGTTGCAAAGAGTCGGACATGACTGAGTGACTGAACTGAACTGAACTGAAGCTCAAAAGCTTCCCTTCTCCACCTGACTGGTATATCCCTTAACCTCAAACATGTAGGTACAACTCAGCACTAACTCAAGCCATGCATGTTTCTGTCTCTGCCACTGTATATTCCAGTCATACGTACTAGGAGAGGAGACAGTATTATCTCCATGGTTTCAATTAACCTCTCAGTTCCAACAATTTTAGAGTTATATCAAAGTATTGTTTTAACACAGAGGTAATTTTCAGTTCTGTGCTTCCCTATGGATGTTTAATAAGCACTGAATGCCCCAGTAACTTTTTGTTGGCAAAACTGTTTGTGCCTGCTTTTAGGACTTGCTGTGTTAGTTTTTGGAAGGGCTAACTGCTTCCCTGGTGCCTCAATGGTAAAGAAACAGCCTACCAATGCAGGAGATGAGGGTTCGATCCCTGGGTCAGGAAGATTCCCTGGAGAAGGAAACAGCAACCCACTCCAATATTTTTGCCTGGGAAATCCCATGGACAGAGGAGCCTAGCAGGCTATAGCCCATGGGGTCACAGATAACAACTGCTAACAAGCAGAGGAGAAGTAGTTCAATAGAAATGCTTACTGGAGCAAGGGTCACTTCAATCAGGCTAGCCTCTGTTAGAGCCTCACAAAATATAACTCCAGAAACACAGAGCGATAAAAGCACAAAGACTAAATTATACCTTTCTCTAACAAACCTGAAGGCTCTCCGATAATGACTATTTTAATTAATGATCTTTTGCTTCTGATAACAGAGGCTAAAAAGGTATACATCTTACTAGGAGAAATATATCAGAATATTTCAACATCTTTTTGTGATTAATGAACTTTAGACAGAATTAATGGACCGTGAAGTACTTACTACCCATTTTAGAGGATACTGTTTATAATCCTATTTAGCAGTTGCCAGTTTTTGAGTGAAACTTTTTCTTATCCAGTCAAGATACATCATATCAAAAAAGTTCTTATCAAAGCCTATGCTTCTCAGAGGAAAACTCCATGATACTCGGATTGATTGCAAAAAACACCACATCATCAGAATCCCCCCAACTTATAATAACAGTAAGGTCACTGAGCTGGGAGAAAGTGACAGCATCTATCAACCATAAAATTCAGTTTGGGATTTGATTAGGTACTGGACCATCTGGGGATCATTAGAATTCTTTATTCACAAGAGTACCAATAGGAAGCTTGTTTTACCTCTATAAATCCTAGCCAAGGCAAGATCAAGAAAGGTTTAACGAATCATCCGTATGATTTTGATTGCACAGGGTCAAAATTTGACTGGACACCTCTACGCCACCCCAACCTGGGAGGTCAGTAAGATACCTTCTGGGACTCACTGAGTCTTCTTGAGCTTCCTTGGAAATCCCTACCCCAGGGCCACTTCCTGCCATCTTAATTACATTATCACCATTGTTCACTCCCTGTCTGTATTTCTTGGATCTAAAGGAGCCCCTAATCCTTTACTCTGACTCAGCTCACCTCCATCAAGCCCAGTCATTCCTGGAACCTGAACAAAGAGGACATTTACAAAGTTTTGTTAAAATTGTTGAGCCTTGTTCACCTAATTACAGACAAATGTACAATAAATGAAGAGACCAAGTGCCATATCTTCTTTCTCCATTTTTTTTTTCCCTGAATACAGGAGGGAGAGATTGGAAAAGGAAAGAAAACCCTGCAAAAACCTATTCCCGGTAGACCTAATGTGACAGCATTAACTTCAAGACATTCAAACAAGTCTTTTGTTCTTCAATAATGGAGTGGGTGATTTTTCAAAAATTAAAGACAAATTTGTATATACTGACAAACAAGAACATGGTCATGTTTTAAGTAAAATATGGGTATTTAACATGATTTATTAGAAAAATATGTACTGTACATTTGGCCACAGTCTGCTATGTTCTGTTATGATATTTTCAGCCATCTTCTATTTTTGCTCTCTTAAAACAACATTTAGGGCTGCTGTATGCCAGATGGAATTTTTCCTTTCCACCCACTTCCCACTGCAAAAGGGGAAAAAAAAAAAGGTTCTTTGCATCCCACATGAAAATCTTTTATAAATTTCTTTTCCTCATCTTTATCAACTGAAGTATCTGAATCACTCAGAAATCACCAAACTCTGGCTGAATCAATATGCAGCAAATACTATGCAGCAAAGTAAGTATATTTAATGTGAACATACGTGCCTGCCGGGTGTTAATTAACAGAAAGTATTCATATTACACGCAAGTTCAAAATTCATTCTATGAAACAGGACTGAATCAAAGTCAATTTTTTAAAGAAAAATGATGAGGTGGTACATTTTAGAGTAAAGCTATTTAGTTAAGAGCTGAGCTATAATTGAACATTCTGTCTTCACAGCAAACCTTTGACGTTTATGCTGGTTACTGTTTTACGTAAAATTAAGAGAGGTCTGTGAGGGAAGGCGAGTCAGAAAGCTTTGAAAGGAGTGAGTGTGACCCATTCTAGGCTGGCAAACCCATTCCCACACTGCAGCAGAGGAATCTCAAAAATTCAAATCTAATCATCGTCATCTCTTGTTTAAAGTGTCCACAAGGGCTCTGTATCACTCTGAGCACCCCGTCTCTGACTCAGCCTGGGGTAGGGCCTTGCTTCCTCGGCCTCCTCGCCCTCCCCGGGCTCCGGCCGCTTGGCTCCACCTGCAGAGTGGCAGCGTCCTCTGCACCAGCCCTTCCTGTCCTCACGCGGGTTTCTCCTCTGCCTGCCCTGCTTCACTTCTTCTAAGAACTCTTCTGACTCTTCAGATCCTGTCTCTTCCTCGGGGACACAGGCATGTCTCCCTGGACCAGCTGAGTGTCCTGTGATAAGCTTCCATCGCATCTTGGAGCTTAGCATGCAGGTAACTGGGAACTCAGGTCTTCCCAGGTGGCTCAGTGGTAAAGAATCCACTGCCTGCCAATGCAGGAGACACAAGAGATCCCTGGGTCAGGAAGATCCCCTGGAGTAGAGCATGGCAGCCCACGCCAGTATTCTTGCCTGGAGAATCCCATGGACAGAGTCTGGTGGGCTACAGTCCATGGGGTCACAAAAGAGTTGGACAGGACTTGGCAACTAGACAACAGTAACTGTGAACTTAGCCTCTAAATTTGTTGCAATGCTGCCTCCCCCCAAAGCACTGATGTATCAGGACAGTCTTTGGGGGAATCAAGACACAAAGTACATGAGTACCTGTGTCTCCATGTCTTATTTCTCCAGGCCTCAGTGGTACACAGTTGTCATGAAGTACAGTCCATCTCTCTATGAAGGGCTGTCCATCTGTCCACACATCTTTGCTCTATCCTTTTGTCTTAACCCACTCATTATAAATTCAAATGAAACCAAACCACCAAAGATTTCTACTGTTAATTCATCAGATGACAACCTACAAAGTATCAATGCGGTTATATTAATGCAGATCACGCCTTGATAGGGGTAGAGAAAAAAAAGAATATAAGGTTGCCAGGGGTCTGGAGTGAGGTATACCACTGAGAGGACCAAAAGTTGAGAAAAATACTTTATTTTTCAGTATTTCAATGCTTCACCATATTTAGTATGATTTCTCCCCCTGGAGGAGGCATGGCAAGCCACTCCAGTATTCCTGCCTGGAGAATCCCCATGGACGGAGGAGCCTGGCGGGCTACAGTCCATGGCATCGCAAAGAGTCAGACACGACTGAGCGACTACACAACACAGCAGTATGATTTCTCAAACATACTGAAGATAATATGACTATTTTAATATTACAAGTAGAAGAACTTGATAACCTGGTGAGTAGCATCTGTACCATAGGGAATCCAACATCTGCTAAGAATATGAATTTGATAAACCAAACTGAGCCAGGATCCAGTTTCTTAACTGGGCCTTTTAAAAAATAAACGAGTATCTTCAGAAAAATAAACGAATACAATAATGACAAGTTCGTCTCTGCTTAAACTGTTAAAAACTGAAGATAATATTTTTTAAATGTTGAGACTTGCAACAGGCTTCTTGTGAGACCTAAAAACCCCAGCTAGTGGGCAGATGGCTCTGCCAGACAGTGGGAGCTCAACCACTGAAGTCCCCTGGCTGCCTGGCTGCCGATTTTATGACGCAAAATAACAAAATAAAAGCAGGATTTAAAATGAACCAAACTTCCAAACCTTGCTTTTGAAAAAGGAAAAGACTTTCTCTACGGATTGCTGCAACTGCGAAAAAATTTACCAGAGGTACTTCCCTCTCCCTGAACATCTGTGAAATTATTTAAACACTTCGTTTAACACTGTTTTGAATGGTGCATTGGTTTTCCACGTGTGAATTTTATCTCCAGCCAGACTGTAAACTTCTTGGAGGCAAGACCTATCTCGTCTATCACTTTCATGATTACTCTGATTAAAATTAATCCTGATTAAAGATGAACAAAAACAACTCACTCAATGAAGCCTATTTCCTCTAAAAAGGTATGTATGTAAGTGCCAAACCAACACAAAGTTGGGATTTTTCTCATTAAGAAAAACAACATGGTTTCTGCATAGAATTTCTCAGTAGTGGGCCACTTACTATGTTATGACTTGCCTATTAGATTTGAATTCTGGCTTTTGAAACTAAGCAATGATGTGATAACACTGCACTTGTCTTTAAGTAGTTCTTGGTTAAACTAAATCACCAGCAAACTTCAAATAATGCCATGATTGCTCTTTAATTTTACTCACCTCTATGCATAAAGCGAGTTTGATTTCACATAGAGCATAAGGAGGGTTTTCATTTTATATACAGTGTTTTGTTTTGTTTTTTTTTTTAAGTAAGAGACTAAATGAAAGTTGGGAAAATGCAGAGATCAACTTTTAGAGTGTGAAATAAAGAGCAGCAAGAGCCAGAATACTCCAGCCCACTTCTGCCCCAGGGACGCACAGGCAGCAAGCCCTTGGACGCCTAGTGAGCCCTTTGACGCAAGCAGGGCTCCAGGATGAGGCTGCAGGAAACAGGGGAGAGGAAATTCCGGTTTAAGTTGAGAGATAGGGACCCCAGCCTGGCAGCAGACCCTGCCAAGATTCGCTTTCAGAATGTGTAAAACCTCCTTCCCACCCATATTTCATGAGTGAACTGGAAAAGGGGAAGGAAGTAGGGTGGGTCCCAGACTCAACAAAGGGACTAAAGAAAGCGGTGTGGGGAGGGGGAGGGACACAGACAGGGCCCCTGTGGAGAGCAAGCATCGCTAGGCACGGCTTTCACGCACGTTTTATAGACTTTTGTTTCTGCAGAGTGGAAATTAGGAGGTCGAGTTTAGGAGCTTCATGTTGCTACTCCTCTTCTACAAGGTAATGCACTACGAAGCATAAATGACATTTCAGGAAAAGCTGAGTTTCAGTCTTCCGGTAAACAGTGTGGTATGGCAGAACACAGCAGCCACGTCTAGAGTCGTTCTTCAATCCAACAGCTTCACAGACACTACATGTGAACTGTCTATACACTTTGGAAAATTAAGTTAGAACTCAAAAGAAGCTTGTACCTAAGCATCCCTTTTCTTCCTTCCTCCCCATACTTCACCACCACCATCCTTTCAATACAGACTCGTCCTCTTTCCCCCAGGGCTGTGGTCCAGGCAGCCGCCCTTTCTCAGGACCGTCCTGCCATCTCGGCTTCCGGTCCTCACACCAGGCGCCCTGTGGGGTTGATGGCTGAGCGAGCAGGTGGCCAGGGGCAGCCGGACTGGAGTTCCCACCTGGCCCAGCTCTGCTTGGCCACTCACCAGCCTCAGCTTTCTGACCCGTCACACTGAAATAACATCATTTCCCTTACAGAAGGGCCCCCTCATCCTTCTTTTTTATGAAAACTAACAAAACAAGTCAATAGCTTTTCATTATTTGTAGAATGAAGTGAAACATGTCAGCCCTCAAAATCCTCCACAGCCTGGCCCCGATCTCGTTCCTCACCAACTTTTCCTTCTCCTAAATCTTTGCCACCATCTCCCTCAAACCCCACTCTTGGTGCTCTGGTGACACAGAGTGGTTTCAATATCAAGGAAAAAAAACAGCTTGTGTATTTTGTAATGCTCTTCTCTCTGCCAGGAATGCTCTTCTTCAGTTTGGATTGTTTAATTCCAACTTCAAGGTCCGCATCAAACTCTACCTCTGCCATAAGAAAGAATCCTGTTTGCCGAGATGAAAATTCTTGCTGTGACACCCATGTATCTCTCTGGGGATTATTACCACTGTCTCTCCTCTTACCACTGTTATATGTGTTTGTATCTCCTCTCCACACGTGAC
The DNA here is from genome assembly GCF_000754665.1 of Bison bison bison. Classification (NCBI taxonomy): domain Eukaryota; kingdom Metazoa; phylum Chordata; class Mammalia; order Artiodactyla; family Bovidae; genus Bison; species Bison bison. The sequence goes on from NW_011494681.1 coordinate 1,067,170, forward strand.
TACACTCCTTCAGGGAGGAACCAGCATAGTTATTCTGGATCCACTACAACATTAGCTTTAATAAAGGTGCACTGAATGAATAAATGACCAAGGATATTCTAGAATAACAGTATAGAAACACCTGCTGCTGCTACTACTAAGTCACTTCAGTTGTATCCGGTTCTGTGCGACCCCATGGACTACAGCCAACCAGGCTTCTCCGTCCATGGGATTCTCCAGGCAAGAGCACTGGAGTGGGTTGCCATTTCCTTCTCCAAGGCATGAAAGTGGAAAGTGAAAGTGAAGTTGCTCAGTCATGTCCGACTCTTAGCGACCCCATGGACTGCAGCCTACCAAGCTCCTCCATCCATGGGATTTTCCAGGCAAGAGTACTGGAGTGGGGTGCCATTGCCTTCTCCAATAGAAACACCAACTCAGACTAAGTGGATCAGGAGAACACCTCTAAAATCACAGTTAGTTCTGAAGGAAGTACATCACTGCAGCCGATGCCAAAGCATTGGCCAAATAATTCAGTTCATTTTGAGGTTACCAGAGAGTCTCTATGCTTAAGCTATCGTCCAAGTACCTGGGTCTCAGAAGAAGCAGTCTCCCTACTGTTAGCCAAAAACCCATCTGACGGTTTGCTGATGAGATAAACACGGTGTGCTGTAGCATCTCAGATACCTGAAACGGCTGCAGGACAAGGCAAGGGAAACGGCTACAGAGCTTTTTTGGGGAAAATGACCAGCCATTCTGGTGATAAAGACAACTTTCTCATGTCCATACCAGGAAATTGTAGTACAAACTTCAAAACTGCTTAGTGTAAATTAGCACAAACATCCTCCCATCACCAGTCATCAAATGCTGCCAAGTTTACCATCTAAATGACTCATCATCTGTGACCTTCTCATTTCCCAGAGTTGCCACCCTGGTTCAGACTTACATCTCTCACCTGACTCACAACAATATCTTTCTAAGGGTTCTCTCCAGCGTTTCCCTCTTCCTCACTCAATTTTTCCTCTAAACCAATGCCAGAGGGATCTTACAAAGACCACATCTGATTACGCCGCTTCCCTTCTTTGATGGCTTTCCTTGGCTAGAAAAGCAAGTCTAAACTGCTCAGAGCGGGTTGCCAGGTCTTTCACAACTGAATTCTACCCTCCCTCACAGCCCACCCCACCCCAGCTCCTTTCCCAAGAACTGCCCAGGCTCAACTCACACACCTTCCTGACGGTTTCTCTGTCTTGAATGCTCTTCCCTGCCCTGCCCTTCTATGACCTTAGTCATCCTTCCAGGTCAAGCTCAAAAGTTCCCATTTGGTAACATATGCCCCTTCCTCTATGGATATAATCATAGAACTAAGACCAGAAAATATGATGCCTACATAAGAGGCAATTTCTTTAAAGAATTAATGACGAAATATTAAGCTCACTCTCATAATGCTTATAAGAAAGAGCCCTTTCTGTCCCCTTCTTAAAAGTTCTCACATAATTTTCAACACTTAGGAATGAGTGCTGGCTAATATTGCCTACAGCCTGTTAATACAAAATAGGAAAAGTAAGTGCTTCCTGAGAAACTTGTGGTAATTATACATTTAACTTTTTTTAAACTTCAGAAACACCCTGGCAAAAGCACAGAGTGAAGCACTTCTCTAATTGCATCCATTTTTAATCATGACATTTACCAGTTTAAGAAGATACTAGATATGCCTACTCAGAAATCTCAAAGCCCCTTCAATTTGTAACAAGATGCACCAGCAACAAAAGCCTTATTCTATCAAATTCATGTCTATCTCTGGGCAGTAGTACCTTAAAGCAGCTTTCTCTTTTGAATGCTTATGTACAAAGAGGGACATGGCTTACTGGAACTGGAGAAGCAAAGTCATTCACTAAAAAGAATGACTGATAGGCATCTGAGATTCTAAACTCAAATTTTACCACTGTCCACTTGAATAATTTTGGCTCAAGAATGGTAGATGAGGTAGTTGAAGCATTTGAGAATCACAAAAGAAAGGAAATTTGTATGTTAACTCTAGGGTTTGGTCATAATTGTTATTGTTATAAGAGTAGGAAACTGCAGAACTAGGTTTACATTAAGTAAACTGCAGTTTCCTCTGTATATTCTGTGTGTTTTCATGGACAAGAACAGATGACTGATGCTGAAAAGAAAGTGAGGGCAGGAAAAATGAAAACGCTGCAACCAGCTCATGGACACTGAACTCCATCGGCAAGCAAAGGGATTGCTATTTCGAGTGCTTAAGACAAAAGAGTGAAACAATCCAGCAGATGGTTTTTATTCCTAACGAACAACTGTAAAAGGTGCAGGAAGCACCCAGTGTCAAAGGTTCCATCTGGTGGTGCACCGTGGAAGCCTTAGCCTTGAGAGCTGATCAATTCAGCTGATGTCAGCTTGAAGGAGGGAGATCACAGAATCCTTCATATTCACCTTTCCTGACTGTCAGCTTCAGCAGGAAAAGTCTAAAGAGAAAAGGCCATCATTCCACTATTTATTTATACATCATCTTTCCCCTCAGAAGGACACACTCTTCAGAGCTGTTAATGCATCCTTATTACAACATTCACGCAAGAAGTAAAAAACCATAGTGTTCTTTTTTATCATCTTAAAATGAAGGTTTAAAGAGAACAGTGAGTACACAACCATAAGCAGAGTTGCAAACCTTCTACCACTAAATTTCCATCTCATGGTCAAAGTCCTTAACAGCAGCAATTGTATTTGGAGGGTATTATATTCTCATTAACTGTAACTATAATATTCTGGATTAAACTAATCAGGCAAAGGCAACACAGGTACCTTTTTATTAAGCATAAAGCTGTCTATGGCCTAAGGCTGGTGATTTCTGACCTTGGGGAAGGGGTAAGGGTTACTCTATTGGTCTGATTTTAAAAGATCCCTCCCTCCCCTCAGGTTGTCACTGATCCACTGAATCGAATATACAATCCATTGTATAATGTGTGCTCAGTCGCTCAGTTTGTCTGACTCTGCAACCCTATGAACTGTCCCAGGCTCAGTTTTGTCTGACTCTGCAACCCTATGAACTGTCCCAGGCTCCTCTGTCCATGGGATTTTCCAGGTAAGAATACTGGAGTGGGGTGCCGTTTCCTTCTCCATTGTATAATACGTCATCCAGTGCTCTTGCCTGGAAAATCCCATGGGCAGAGGAGCCTGGAAGGCTGCAGGCCATGGGGTCGCTAAGAGTCGGACACGACTGAGAGACTTCACTTTCACTTTTCACTTTCATGCATTGGAGAAGGAAATGGCAACCCACTCCAGTATTCTTGCCTGGAGAATCCCAGGAACGGGGGAGCCTGGTGGGCTGCCGTCTATGAGATCGCACAGAGTTGGACACAACTGAAGCAACTTAGCAGTAGCAGGGAAAAGAGAGTCGGACACGACTGAAGCAACTTAGCAGCAGCCCCAGCAGCAGCAGGGAAGAGAACAGAGAAGGCAATGGCACCCTACTCCAGTACTCTTGACTAGAAAATCCCATGGACGGAGGAGCCTGGTAGGCTGCAGTCCATGGGGTCGCTAAGAGTCAGACATGATGGGGCGATTTCACTTTCACTTTTCACGCATTGGAGAAGGAAATGGCAACCCACTCCAGTGTTCTTGCCTGGAGAATCCCAGGGACGGGGGAGCCTGGTGGGCTGTCGTCTATGGGGTCGCACAGAGTCGGACACGACTGAAGCGATTTAGCAGCAGCAGGGAAGAGAAATGCTCTCAATTAAACTAGGGCATGTTTTCATATCATCAACTGTTAAGACTCATCCTGATTTCAGAAATGCTAAGATGTGTGTGGAGGGAGGGGGTGAGTGCACCCGGAAATCGATAAAATATAGCATATGAAAACGACTGCTCTTCTAACTAAGATGAATCAAAAGGAACATTGTTTTGAGAAATTTAAGACATGCGCCGGGATATTCTATGGATGCAGAAGAGGTTAGGAGTCAGTCTTCCATACAGTTAACCTTTGGAGTGTTTTTGACAATGCAAGAAAGTTCCTCAAGTAGTACCCTCTGAGGTGAAGGCTCCTGAGACGTCCACTCAAACTTAAAGCCAACAGTCACCTCTAAGATAACTGCCACTGCAGGCTCTGAAACTGCCTAATTGTTCTCCCCCTTGAGACACTGATAGCTAATGACTCAATGCCACACGGCTATAGATGTGTTACGTGATCAAACGGACAGCCTGCCATCCTGGGACCTCTCACCTCCTCTCCCGCTCTGTCAATCTCTGCTGTTTGTACTGATGGTCTTGGAGCGGAACGAGCATGAACCAATTCTGCTCCCTTGCAAAGGGTTGAAAATAACATTTCAGCAAAGATTAAAAGTCAGAGAAAAGACGTTCATAAACACTGGGGAATTTTCGTCTTCATGAGCAATCCTGGAGGGCTCAGCATGGAGGGTGAGGCCTTACAAACAACAACACGAAGTCAACAGACAACAGTGTGGAGCAGAAGTGAGTGGTCCTATTGTCTCCCCAGCATGACCGCAGCGTTCTTGGTTCTAAGGCTCAGTCTGAATAACCGCTTTCAGGACAACGGAGCAAAGCGTCCCTTCCCTCCAGTCTAACTGCATCTGAACAATATAACTCTTGTTGGAACACAAACGTTCATGAAATACTGGGAAAACGCCCTTCTGACTCTGCCGCTTGGTCTAAGCATCTAGAATCTGTTCCTCTGTTCTCACCTATTTCTTGAGTTAGGACTTACTTGCCTGATAACTAGACCCACCCCCTGGGCTCAACATAAAAGTACATCAGAATGTTCTTTTAGAATTCATACTCCACAGAGTTTCTGATGGGGTGAAACTCCCCAAGTCAAGCCTGGAAGCTATCAAATAGACATGCATTCATATGTGCTCCTCTGCATTCTTATATTTCTCCATGATCTACTTCTGTGAAGAGACTGCTTCTAAATCCAGCGTCATAAACCACTGGCCTAGAAAATTAGAGCAGTTGTCATTCTCTTTTACTAAGAAGCATGCTTTTGGAGGGGGGAAAAAAAAAAACCAAGCCCAAAGAATTTAAAATAAAATATTCTTCTCTTCAAACATACAACCAGGCAGAAACACTTCCCACCCCTTCAAACCTGCATCCCGAAGAGGAAAAGTGCTTACGTGTTCAGACTTCTCCTGTTCTTTTTTGTCCGTCTGCAAAAACTGACAGCTTTCTCTTGCCAGCTTCTGGACCAGTTCAATTCGCCCGATATCATCTCTCTCCTGAAGTTTGCACATCATGCCGGCCTTAAGAGTTGGAGAAAAAGCGAAGATATACTTAAATCCACAGTCCCAGGACATGACACCGCTCACTGAATAGTTCACCTTATAATACACTCATCTTCTCTTGTCGCCTGGATTGAATCATGGTCTTGGTAAAAATATGTTGCCTCTCCAAAACTGAAACTTAACCTAGGAATGCCGCACCAAAAGACTTAAGTTGAGATCATTTATCAGTCTACTCTAAGAGAGGGAAAGGCAGAGCGCACTGAATCATTTGCTGCTAAAGGGTGCTCCTGCTATGCCACTATTTGTTCCTGACAGCCTGTTTCCTGTTACATAAGCCCAGCAAGAGGTTAAAAACTCATGGGAAAGTTAGCCAGGAACTACTCCGGCCATCAGGGTGAAGTGATAGAGAACTAAAAATAACAGTACACAACCTCCTAATTCCTTAGCTCCACCAGCTCATTCCATGTACAAACACACAGTTCACAAGAAAAGGACAAGAAATTCTTTTCTTCAAAACTGAAAAGTTACTGTGGGGCAATATCAGTAAAATAACTCCAATGTTGCATGAAATGTGGTGGAAAGTTATTAAAAATCAACTGCAAAAAGAAAGCTTCAAATTTACTCAGAGTTTAGAAATGGTCCACAAAGCACCATATTTTCATTATACCCAAGTACCAAGTAATAATGATAATATGAAAAAGAATCTAGGATTTTGGTAAGAAAAAAAATGTTCATTGTTAACACACACTCTGAACAGTTTCTACTCAAATTCTTTCAAAAATGGTTCACACTGATATATGAGGAAATGACCCAAAAAGAAATCTGAAGTTATTCCTGGCAGGAACACCCAAAACTATCAAATCCTTGTTTTACCCTATACAATCTACAGGATTTGAATGGACCCAGCAATGTAACCAAATACGGAGAAATGGGCAGCAAGTGATCACAACTTTAGGGTCTTAATAGTTTGTACTGAAGACATACAGTTTGTTGAGTGGGCATCAGAAGAATGGAACCGTCCATGCAAAGCAGTGACTAAGGAGTTACTCCTAAGGGCAAGGACAGCTCCTCATCTAGCATTTTCTCCACAAAAAAGGAAGGAAACAACAAAAAAAAATCGGAAGTGGTCCAAATCAGATTCCCCTGGAACGGCAAGTGGAATTTCTACACCAAAGTCAGGGATTTATTTTTACCGTGTGCTTCACAAGTGGTCTTCCAGTTCGTCTCCAGGGTTTCCTCAGACAAGGATCTCAGTTTATCTTAAGACAGGCTGTGCAGTGCTGGAGAGCCAGAAGTACTGGAAAGCCCCTTATCATGCTAGACAAAATTCTGAAACCACTAAACTTCAATCCATGAGTACTAGCACTGCCCTTTAAAGCAACTGAAAGTATGTCTACTTTTTATCCAATATGACGACCTTCTAAATATTTAAATACCAATATCTATGATGTCCTCCTTTATGCATTCCTCATGTATATTCCCCTAAAGTGAAGTCACTCAGTCATGTCCAACTCTTAGTGACCTCATGGACTGCAGCCTACCAGGCTCCTCCGTCCATGGGATTTTCCAGGCAAGAGTACTGGAGTGGGGTGCCATTGCCATTGCCCTAATTCCCTATTTTATTCATTCATTCATTCACTCAGTCACTCACTCAACTGATTTTATTGGAACAACCATGCACCAAGATCTATTACAGGTTCTAAGAACACAGTGGTGAATAACAATAAAGACCAAGTCACACGTCACGTTCAGTTCAGTTCAGTCGCTCAGACTCTTTTCGACCCCATGAACTACAGCACGCCAGGCCTCCCTGTTCATCACCAACTCCCGGAGTTCACTTAGACTCACGTCCATCGAGTCAGTGATGCCATCCAGCCATCTCATCCTCTGTCGTCCCCTTCTCCTCCTGCCCCCAATCCCTCCCAGCATCAGAGTCTTTCCCAATGAGTCAACTCTTCCCATGAGGTGGCCAAAGTACTGGAGTTTCAGCTTTAGTATCATTCCTTCCAAAGAAATCCCAGGGCTGATCTCCTTCAGAATGGACTGGTTGGATCTCCTTGCAGTCCAAGGGACTCTCAAGAGTCTTCTCCAACACCACAGTAAATAGGAGATGTGGATTATATTAACATACAGATACGAAATATCAGATGGTGGTATATGATAAGAAGGAAAATACAGTAGGGTAAGGGACAGAGAAGGATTTGTTGGTTGACATCTGAGAGGAGACCTAAGGGGAGTGAAGGACGTTCCAGGCAGAGGAACAGAAGTTCAAGGGCCCCGAGGTCTGGGAGTGTTCAGCATGTTCCAGGATGAGGGAGGGCACAGCAGGGCTGCAGCAGAGCTGGTGAGGGCAGACCTGTGGGACAGTTCAGAGAGGTGATGCTGGACCAGGACGTGTAGCTTCTGTACAGGACGTGCAAGAGGTTTACATTCTTTTTTTGAACAAGATGGAAAAATACTTTGACATGTTTTGAACATAGGACTGGAATAATCCAACTTATCTTTTAACAAGATCATTCCATCTTCTGGGTTGAGAAAACACTGTTAAGTGGGGGAAAGCAGCTGAAGCTAAGAAGGCCAATTAAGACTGGTCTTCAGACAACAACTGGTTTAGAAAAAGAAATGGCAGCAGTAGAGTTGGTCGGAAGTGGTTAGATTCTGGATCTATTTCAAAGGTAGGGTCAGCAGAAATGGTTGTCTCCAAGATATTTGACCTGAGTGACTAGAAGGGTAGGGGCTGTCAGTTCCTGAGATTGGGAGACTTGAGGAAGGGGGGTCATCTGGTATGGGATATGCCTATTAAGACATCCATGTGGAGCTGCCAGGTTGGCTGCCAGGAGATCCAGAGAAGACTAAGCTGGGGATGGGAGTCATCATAGGGTAGATCGTATTTAAACCAGAGGAAAGACTAAGGTTACCAATGGGGTGATGCAAACAAAGCAGAGAAGAAATCCATGAACTGAGTCTAATATTTAGATATTGGGAAGATGAAGAGTGAGGCCTCCCTGGTAGATCAGTGGTCAAGAATCCAGAGACTCAGTTTTGATCCCTGGGAAGATCCCCTGAGAAGGAAATGGTAACCCACTGCAGTATTCTTGCCTGGAGAATCCCACGGACAGACAAGCCTGGCGGGCTACAGTTCATGGGGCTGCAAAGAGTTGGACACGACTTAGCAACTAAACAACAAAGATGACTAATCTGGAACGGAGAATGAGGAGGCCTCTAGGAGGAGAACCTGGTGAGTAGCGAGTCTGGTGTTTTCAAGGAGGAGGGAGTGAAAAGCTGCATCCAGTACAGCTGAAACATCAAATAAAAGAAGCTCGAACAACTGACATGGAATTTAACAAGAGTAATTGCTGACTTTGAGTATAACTTTTTTGGGAGAAAAAAAAGTGGTGGGGGGACAACTTTTATTCATATGGGCTTCACAGAGAATGAGAGACAACTCTTTTGAGGAGTTTTATTTAAAGAATGGGACGCTATTTAAAGAGTGACGCTGCAGTGTTCTTGCCTGGAGAATCCTAGGGACGGGGGAGCCTGGTGGGCTGCCGTCTATGGGGTCGCACAGAGTCGGACACGACTGAAGCGACTTAGCAGCAGCAGCAGCAGCAGCAGGAAGCTCTGGTTGCTCATTTAAGGTGAGGGATATTCCAGCACATTTATCTTTATTAGAAATCATCCCATGTAGAGAGAAATTTGATGGCGTGGGCCAGAGAGACGGCATTTTCAGGAGACGTGTGCTTGAGTAGGAAAAAGAGCATAAAGATCTACTCTCAGAAACATGCATGTGAATACTTCCCTCACTGTAACAGGAGGGGAGGATACAGGGGGTGAACTGCAGGTAGGCTGGCATATCTGGTGACGAGAACATGGAAATTCTTTTTTGAAGACCTCTATTTCAGAAACAACAATTCAGGTAATTAGCTGAGAGTAAGGACCCTGAGAAGATGCTGGAAGCATAACAAAAGAGAGCATGTAACAGTCATTTCAGTTCCAAGGGTTAGCAAACGTTTTTCTGTAAAGGGCCGGAGTGTAAATATTCTAGGCTCAGTGGGCTGTGAGGTTCTGGTGCAAGGACCCAAAGTGAAAGAGTGAAAGTGTTAGTCGCTCAGTTGTGTCTGACTCTTTGCAGCTCCACAGACTGTAGCCCACCAGGCTGCTCTGACCATGGGATTCTCCAGGCAAGAATGAATACTGAAATGCGTTGCCATTCCCTTCTCTAGGGGATCTTCCTGACCCAGGGATTGAACTTGGGTCTCCTGCACTGCAGGCAGATTCTTTACCGTCTGAGCCACCGTGCAGTTTTAACACAAATGGAGCAAGAGACAGTACGTAAGTGAATGAGCACAGCTGTGTTCCACTAACACTTTATTTACAAAACAGGCAGGAGGCTGTGGTTTCTCAACTTCTGACCTGAGAGAATAGGAAACTGGACAACAAAAATAGAATCAGACTGCCAAGCATTAGCAAGGACCCACTTGATTTTATTTTTAGATCCTTTTACCATTCTAGCCATCCTCCTTAGACATACTGGTTTATCAGGATTTTAATGGAGTTCATAACCTGAGCTAATGCTAAACAAATGGGCCAATCTTGAAGATGCTCTTTTAATCACTGCCACAGAGTAAAAAGAGGACCAGTGGAATTAAGGATCTTCCTTTAAAACTAAGAAGACAAAGAAATTATTCTGGGAAATTTCTAGACAAAAATGATCAACATTCTTTAAATGTTTTGATACTTAAAGGACTGTATCTCTGTTATCCAGAAAATTAATTTATGCTGACCATCTAGGATTTCTTCTCTGTCTCTCCGTGTCATTCTCCCAGTGTTTAATACACTGTCTTGCTAGAGGAGAGAGGGTGTCAATGACCCTGTAAGCTCTGGACCTGCTGCACGGTTGCTTACTCAGCAGTGTGATGGATTGGTCCCCATCTCTGCCTGCTCCCTGGGGTGGCAGCCTTGGGTAACAGAGGGCACGAGTGGGATGGGCCAGGCTGGGATGGTACACAAGAGGAGAGCACCTTGAGCTAACTGACCTGGCGAGTGAGAATGAGCCTGCTACCTCTTCTCACCAGCACCGGCTCCAACACACCTGGGCCAAGCTTCCACAGATGCCAGTTTGGACAGAGAGTCTTTACTTCTGTCTGTGGGTTCCACACGTATCCTTAGAATATAACTGATAATATCATCAGCAACAAAACGATAGGACTGAGGAGAGGAAATTTAAGAGACCTTAACTATTTCTTTGGCTTCTAAGTGAACATGAGCTTCTTGCTTAGGATCCTAAATATAGACTTTTCTTTTTTGAGGAAATACATTTTTATCAGTACCACGTACTTGGGTGTACAAATTATGTATTTTAAACACAACATGCTATTATTTTTAAAAAATGGGTTTTCAGATGGGCTTAAATTTTTCATGTTTATAATTAAATCATCTTATAATTTTACAAGGAATATTGTGATCTAGATTTTCTGGTCTCTTGCATAATTTCTAGGTGCATTTCACAAGATAATCAATTTGATAGCACTCATATATAACTATCAAAAAAGGCTTTCAAGGAGGGTTATGAAAGCTTCTTCACTCCCTAGAGAACTTCATGCCTGGAGAGATGCCCATATATCCTAGATAGTTTTATAAGACAGTCCTTTTTGGAAATACCATGCTCAACCAGATGTTCTCCAGGGGGTTCCTTTCACAGTTCTGTAATTTAGTGATTTAATTCAAAAAAGCCATGAATTTATTAATATATTTTGAGAGCTTTGTTATGGCAAGAGAGGCAAGATAACTAACCGCCCTTGATCTAGACTTCCATATGACAGGACTACTTAATTTATCTATGTGAAATTAATTATAAACTGTTCACCTAACACTCTAGACCAGAAAAAAATAAAAGATTAATGTGTAACAGTCAGAAGAGTTATTTAAGAGCCTTATTTCAAGGTCTGCTTTGGAGAAAAAAAAAAAAAAACTCTGTAATGCATAATTAAAGGAATTCATATGATTTTCAGTATTTGAGAAATATTATGAATGTAAATGAAAAGTCTGTTTCCTTTATAAATGGAGTCATAAAAATGTTTGGTCCATTCTTTCAGGGATAAAATGAAACTTGGACAAAATTCCCTTAGGAAAAGCTACAAGGATGATAAATGAACAACCTTTATGACATAAGGTGAAAGAGCACAGTTCTATATATGCAAGCATTTTCTACATTATCATAACCTTAAAAATCAGCTTTTCTATAACACCTAGAAAAAGCATCATGCCAAAATTGCTTGATTTTGGCATGGGGAAGGAAAGGGGAAGGAAAACCAGGATGAAAAAGTCTACCTTCCATGAAAGCACCTCTGTAATAACAATGCTCTTCAACATAAATTCAGGGTATGTGGGTAAATTAGAATTGACTACTATATAATAGATTCATTTCTTCAAAAATTATATCTTGACTAGAAATTCATAAAAACCCTTTTTTTGCTACTTTAAACAGAAAGCCCAAATGACAGAATAAAACACTGATCGGCTGGGATGTTATATTACATTACTAACAGGCACGTCCCTATTTCCAATAGAAAAAACAGAATTCTTTTCAGGAAAATTCAAAAGTTAATTCATAATAAATTGAAAATATTAATAAATAATAACTTCATTTTTATTATTCATTTTCTCAAATTTCTTCAGAGAAAGAAAATGATGACAAATATTTTACTAGATGGGACTAGAAAAATGCACACTTTGATAACTGGGGAAAGAATCAAGAAGCAGTTACAGTGAAAAGTAAATGTGATAGAAAGTGCGATGGTAAAGGCAGGTTTACTAATGCCCAGGGCATCACAAGGACAGGCCTCTACACCATGCTGGGGCATCAGCGCCTGGGATTTGCACTCACAGTGCAAGTTCAGGGAGATTCGGGCCTCCGGCCTTCCTCCCCTGTGGCATCACCTGTGTTAATATTCCACACTGGTTAGTCAGACCCATCCTCCACCAACAATATGTGATACTGCGTTGCACCAAACTGTGCCCAGAACACAGAAGGGGGCAGAAACCAGAGCTACATGGAATTTCTGACTGTTACTTCCCTCAAACGCTTTTCTTCCTCTATTATATTACATAACTATCTCTTCTGATGAAGCTACATACATCACAGATTTAATGTGATTGATGAAGTAAGGGGTTCATTCATTATATATATTTAATTCTTTGAACTTTCAGACTAGAATAGAGAAGTCACCATATTTTACCTTGTTTTGACCTGAGAGAAATTACAGCTTAGGTCTTATACATTATTGACCATCTGCAAAGCAGAGCACCAGAGCTGGGCAAATAATAAAGTTTACAAAAAAAAAAAGAGAGAGAGAGAAAGAGAATAGTAAATTTAATATATTCTAACACAAAAGATTTAAAAGCATCATCTGTTTTCTATGATAGCTATCACAACCTTAAATAAGAGCTTTCTTCAGTCTATTTTGGAAAAAAAACTATTTTGCTACTAATAAAACAATCATGAACTATTTGGTAATCAATTTGTATAATTAACAGTTATCATCACTTAATAATAAAATGATTGAGTCCAATGGGGGAATAGGAGACAAAATAATTACTGAATCCAGTGGCCACCTGCATAAACAGGGAGAATTTCTAAAGTTCAAAATGTTGTAAATTATTCATGGAATATCTCATTACAATCCTTAAACTAGAAGCTGAAAAAGTTCTATACATTTTGATAAAGATGATTTAACCCTTTAGTCCTATATAAATGGTTATAACGAGTAAAGGTCTAGCATGCTGATATACAGACACCACAATGGTAGACAGAGTACCACTGTAGCCCAGCCCTGACAGATACCATAGATTCTCAAACCAAAACAGAATGCAACAGATGATCATGAGAACACCAGGAGGCTAACTTTTGCTGAGAACTTACTGTATGCCAGGCACTGTTCTAACGGCTTCACATATACTCATTTAATCTTCAGAACAATTATCTCCATTTCAGAAATGTTAGAAAGGCTGTTTAGCACAGTGGTTACAAGCAAGAATATTGGAACCAGACTACCTTGCTTGGATTCCCATCCCCGCCACTTAGCAGTGAATCCTAGCAGGGTCCTTTGGGGCTCCACAGGCATGGGGGACCGGCCTTTTTGTCCCCTGTTGCTTAGGGGCAATATTCCAGCTTCCAGGAGCTTCCCTGAGTTCCAAAGGGCAGATTCAGTTGCTAATCAAGGGAAGGAGAACCAAGAAACCACCAGAGGCAAGAGCCGGAGCCAGAGAAGCTCATCAAGATTAGGAGACCCTAGCACACCCTTCCTGGTGGCTCAGCTGGTAAAGAACCCACCTGCGATGCAGGAGACCTGGTTCAATTCCTGGATCAGGAAGTTCCCCTGGATAAGAGATAGGCTACCCACTCCAACATTCTTGGGCTTCCTTGGTGGCTCAGATGCTAAAGAATCCACCTGCAATGTGGGAGACCTGGGTTTGATCCCTGAGTTGGGAAGATCTCCCAGAGGAGGGCATGGCAACTCACTCCAGTATTCTTGCCTGGAGAATCCCCATGGACAGAAAAGCCTGGCAGGCTACAGTCCATGGGGTTGCAAAGTCAGACATGACTGAGTGACTAAGCACAGCACACCCCTGCCTAATCTTGTCAGCAAACTCACCCTTGGGAAGTATTGTTATAAAACTCATCATCAAAGCCTTGTGGAGGAGGGGCAAGGGCACACACAGTGTTTCAAGGCAGGAGCCCGCTGTGTCCCCCTTTGTCTGGCAAAGTAAAAAGGTTATCCTTTTCTACTTCATCCAAAATTCTGTCTCTGAGATGTGATTCAGCTGTACACGGGTGTACAGAGAAGCTTGAGCTTTTGGCATCAGCCGTTCATCTGTAAAGTGGTGGTAATTATATTATCAGCCTCACAGGGTTTGTTGTGAGGTTTTAAACTACGTTAATAAAAACAAAGAGCTTAGGAGAGTGCATTTGAAGTGTTATCTAAGTGTTAACTCTTGATGCTCTAAAGAAAAGCATCATAGGACACCAGAGAGCAGAGGAACTTGCCCAGGGTGCTGGAACAGAGCCCAGCCCGGAGCTCTGGCAGCCTGGCCCGGGAGGCAGAGCTCTTAACCTCATGGGTGTGGCCTGGCATTCACAGGGCAAATCTTTTACGTGCCAAAATGGCAGGCATTTGTTATGTTGCTTCATTTCAGCTTCATAACATCTCCACTTTAAAGATGAAAACCAAGCATGCTAGTCACTGCCTAGCATAGTGGGGATACTTTGGACACCCTGGTGACAAAGGATGCCACCCTACAGGAACACACAAGTTTAGAGACACTACAGAACTTGCCTATAGGCACCAACTATGAGGAAGAAGGGCTGGGATGTACACCAGGCTACATGCTCCCTTCACTGTGCATACACATCACTGCATGGAAACAGGAAGTTTCTCAGGCAGAAAACCAGCATATGAGGAGAGAACCAGTTTTCTGGGAAAGGTTTCTGAGAAACCCTTTTACAACAAGGCCCAGTCTCTCCAGAGTTAGTAACAAGCTTAACCCTTTGTACACCTAGAGTTTTCAACAGCCACAGGAAGTTTTTCTTGTAGTGACATATTTCATCACATACAGGGAAGGAATGAGAAACCAGTTTGCATTTAACTTGTTTAAAGCATGCTCTGGAGTGAGGACTGCAATAATGTGAAATACCATAAGAGCCTGGCATATAGGTGCTTGATTAATTTTTACATACATACACACACAACAAATATCAAATGAATAAATTTTTTGTGGAAAGTGCACACATTTATACCCATGAGCACACACATACATCTATTTCTAAATCTGTCTAGGTATGTGATGGAGAAACTGTGGATGTTTTCTTTAAGCTCGACTTACACAACCTGAACCCCTGGTGAGTCCACTCAGCGCATTTGAATAGATGGACCTGCAGGATTAAGCCATTAAAAGCGGCCCCTCTCATTGTGGGAGCAGATCAGACCTCCTCAGACACGTTAGTGGAGGTGACAGCTGTCCAGGCCTCTAACACTCACAGTCAGGCACCCCACTGAATTAACTCATGACTCTCCAACCTAAAAAGAATCTGTTCCTGATCTAATTATGGATTCACCGGTTTCAGGCCATCATTCCTCTGTACATTCTACAGATGCTCAGAGATGTCACCGTTGCTGAAGAAAAATCACAAAATCTTGTAGAGCAAGCTCTGCACATCCACTTGAGATACACAAAGGAATAGAACTTGATTAACACAGACTTTTGCCCACAGAATAAGTCCAAAATAAAACTAGAAGTTTAAATTGAGAAACTATAATAAATACAAGGCCCCACTAATAACTTAACCCTTTAAGAAAACTTTGAGAAAGCAATCCCTGCCCAGGTTTATTTGGAAGCCTGAAATGTAACTGCAGTATAAGCCTGTGGATTGCAGCATTCTGAGTATGACCATAGCAAAACAATTCCAAACAAGTCCTTATATGAACTTATTAGGCCATGAAAGCCTATGCAATCCTGCCTAACAAAGTTAATGTGATTATTCTAACCGGAATCCACAGATTTACAACTTTAAAGGTGGAGTGCGAGGTGTCAACCAAACTAAGCATCTTTTCTTCACCAGACCTATTGAGGTATACATGATGTACAACAAGTCGCATACATTTAATGCACCCATTTTGATGAGTCTGGACCCACTTGATACCAGGATACCATCATCACAACCCTGAGAGGGCATCTCCTCGGCAGGTCTAGCAAGGAGAACCCAGCAACACCCTCCACTTTAGTAAGGGCTAAAATGGGCTTGTCTGTTTCGTTTTTCTGCTCCTTTCACCCTGAGCGTAGAGTCTATCCAACTTTTCTCCCTGGGTAGATAAGTCAACCCCACCGCTCTGTACACAACACGATTTCCAAGTAATGGACTCCCCTGAACCCACTCTTTTCTCTTTCTTGTGTATAATAAAATCCCATGGCTTTCTTATTCAACACACTTCTCTTTTTAATCCTCACAACTTCCCTATCAGGTAGGTTTAGAGATGAGTCATCTAACCCTCAAAAGGGTTAAGAAACTGCTTTAATGCAGCTAGGTATTTAGCCACATCACATAACGCTATAGCTGGGTATCAAGGCAGTGCAAGTCTGAGGAGTGGAGCTGAACTGCTGGGGACTTTGCAAAATAAAGTCCTTATGCCATCTGTTCTGTTTCTCTCCCTTCTGTTCCCACAAAGAAACTTTCAATGCTCTGCATTTACATAAAGTTTACAGCAGTAGGGTGTCCAGAGTTTTTATGCTGCCATACTATTTGAGGTCAGCTGCTACTAAAAGTATGTTCATGCCACGAGGTAAATGCTGGGGGTGGGTACAGAAAGTCTGCCAGGGGAGGCACCGCACTGATCTGTTGGGCTCTGGCCCCACTGACTCTCCTCTGCCGTCTCCAGGGGGCGGATGGCCCCAGGGTGGTCTCCCCTGGTTCTTCACTTACTTGGCTTGCTTCCTCTGGGAAGTGGGGGCTGTCTCCATACCTGTCCTTCTCCCATGAATCAAATTATAAACATAATGAGCAATTTCGGGCCTTTCTTGTAGAATATCTCCTAATCAAAAATAAGTGCTCCATTCCCATAACTTCACAGAACACAGAAGGTGAGACCTGGATCCCCTGCCTACACCTGCGCTCTCCCACCACTCTCACCACAGAAGAAGGGCGTAGGGAGGGGCCTCACAGAGCTTGTCACACCTGAGGATCTGCAGCAGCTTCAGCCTCTGTCACAGTCACGTGTTTGTCACTGTTTTCTTCATCTTGTGCAAGTGCTTAAGTGAAAGAAAGAAAGAAAGAAAAAGAACAATATTAAGCAAATGTAGCATCATAAGAAAACTGTTTCAGGTCATTTTCTTTTCAGATGGCAATTTGGCAGGAAAAAAGAATGTTAGGTAGAGACCCAAAATGTAAGTATCAGTACTATGTTTTACAATAAATTATTTGGATGAATAGTTTCACTAATAGCACTGGGCATTTTCCACATCCATTATCTCATTTGTTAAGTCAATAGCATTGGAGATATCTGATCTCAATTTTCCTTGTCACCTCAACCCATCCAGACATCATCGTGCCAGTTTTGTGCTTTACCAAAAAGGAGCTGGGGTAGAGATAAAGACTTGTACCCAGTTCATGTGAGAATGTCATATTTTTTATGTGATTTTTTTGGCTAATAGTTTAGTGTTATCCCAGATGGTTCAGATGGTAAAGAACCTGCCTGCAATGCTAGAGACCTGGGTTCAATCCCTGAGTTGGGAAGATCCCCTGGAGAACGAAATGGCAACCCATCCAGTATTCTTGCCTGGAGAATCCATGGGCAGAGGAGCCTGGAGGGCTATAGTCCATGGGGACACAAAAGAGTTGGACATGACTGAGCAACTAACACATATTAAGAAGGAAGCATGACTTTTCTTAAAATTAGAGTATAATTTACAATGTTGTCTTAGTTTCAAGTATATAGTAAAGTGATTCAGTTATACATATGTATATTTTTTTTAGATTCTTTTCCATTATAGTTTATTACAAGATATTGAATATAGCTGCCTGTACTATACGGCAGGACCTTGTTATTTATCTATTTTACATATAGTACTGTTTATCTGCTAATCCCAAACTTGTAATTTTTCCATGCCCCAACTTCCCCTTTTGGTAACAATACATTTGTTTTCTACGCCTGTGAATCTGTTTCTGTTTTATAAATAAGCTCATTTGTATCATCTTTTGAGATTCCACACGTAAGTGCTATTATATGACAGTTGTCTTTCTCCTTCTGCCTTACTTCAATTAGTATGATAACCTCTAGGTCCATCCATGTTGCTACAAATGGCATTATTTCATTCTTGTAATGACTGAGTAAAATTCTGCTGTATATCTGTACCACATCTTCTCTACCCATTCCTCTGTCAATGTACATTTAGGTGCTTCCACGTCTTGGCTTTTGTAAATAGTGCTGCAGTGAGCATTGGGGTGCATGGATGTTTTTGAATTAAGAGTTTTCTCTGGATATATGCCCAGGAGTGGGAATGCTGGAAGACGCATGATTATTTTATATTTGGACTACATGGAGCATTGTTACCACAAAATTCTAAACTATGGAGTCCTGAATCGACCTCTTCTCGCATATTTCCCCGGTATCTCCCTATCAAAGTCCTTGTCACCCTTTCTGCACTGGTGCAATAACCTCCTACCACAAAACCCCTGATTCTAGCCTCTCCTTACTGAAATCTAGCTTGAGCAGAACTGTTAGTAATTAGTCTCAGAAAATATAACAATAAGTACACTGCTCTGGCCTCTGTATCACTTATCTCATTAACTCTGAACACTGTTCATCACGGAAGGTCTTCCTTGAACTCTCTGGCTTCCTCATCTCTGACTTCACACTGACATTCAATGTCAGAATGTAGTGTACCGAGCTCTGATCCAAACTCCATGATTTCATCATGTTTGTCCTTATACAGCTTGCTTGCCGTTTTAACAAATATGTACTTAGTACCTGCTAGGTGCCTGGCACTGGGATTATGCCTGTGAACAAGACAGGTAAGCCTCTGACCTCGTGAAGCACACACACACTACCTGGGGGAGAGCTAACAGCTACTGCTGCAACTAGTAAAAATCACAATTATCAGAACAATAATCCTTAAAAGTGAGATATGAGTAAAGACCATAATAAATAGGGAAATGACAGAAAACCAACTGAGGAAGGTCACTGTGGAGAGCAGGCCAGGCAGGCAGCTTCTTAGAAGCAGTGATACTTGTGCTGAGACCAGGGGTCGAGACACATGGCGGGTGACAGTGATGCAAGACAGGCCTGGAGAAAGCATGGAACACAATGTGGATGCTAGTCTGAGAACACGGGGTGGAGGGCAGGGGGGCACTCAGTTCAGTTCAGTTCAATCGCTCAGTCGCGTCTAACTCTTTGCTACCCCATGAACTGAAGCACGCCAGGCCTCCCTGTCCATCACCAACTCCCAGAGTTCACCCAAACCCATGTCCATTGAGTTGGTGATGCCATCCAACCATTTCATCCTCTGTCGTCCCCTTCTCGTCCTGCCCTCAATCTTTCCCAGCGTCAGGGTCTTTTCCAATGAGTCAGCTCTCTGCGTCAGGTAGCCAAAGTACTGGAGTTTCAACTTCAACACCAGTCCCTCCAATGAACACCCAGGACTGATCTCCTTAGAATGGACTGGTTGGATCTCCTTGCAGTCCAAGGGACTCTCAAGAGTCTTCTCCAACACCACAGTTCAAAAGCATCAATTCTTCGGTGCTCAGCTTCTTTATAGTCCAACTCTCATATCCATACATGACCACTGGAAAAACCATAGCCTTGACTAGATGGACCTTCGTTGGCAAAGTAATGTCTCTGCTTCTTAATACGCTATCTAGGTTGCTCATAACTTTCCTTCCAAGGAGCAAGCATCCTTTAATTTCATGGCTGCAATCACCATCCACAGTGATTTTGTCAGCTACTGTTTCCACTGTTTCCCCATCTATTTGCCATGAAGTGATGGGACTGGATGCCATAATCTTAGTTTTCTGAATGTTGAGCTTTAAGTCAATTTTTTCACTCTCTTCTTTTACTTTCATCAAGAGACTTTTTAGTTCCTCTTCACTTTCTGCCATAAGGGCGGTGTCATCTGCATATCTGAGGTTATTGATATTTCTCCCGGCAATCTTGATTCCAGCTTGTGCTTCATCCAGCCCAGC
>NW_011494681.1:1087222-1087776 GCF_000754665.1 Bison bison bison
GTTGCTTCCTCACCTGTATACAGGTTTCTCAAGAGGCAGGTCAGGTGGTCTGGGATTCCCATCTCTTGAAGAATTTTCCACAGTTTATTGTGATCCACACAGTCAAAGGCTTTGGCATAGTCAATAAAGCAGAAATAGATGTTTTTTTCTGGAACTCTGTTGCTTTTTCGATGATCCAGCGGATATTGGCAATTTGATCTCTATTTCCTCTGCCTTTTCTAAAAGAGCTTGAACATCTGGAAGTTCACGGTTCACATATTGCTGAAGCCTGGCTAAGGAATTTTAAATTGGGAACTGCATGACGTGATGTCTATTTTCAAAAGTTCTGTTTACCTGCTTTGAGGAGACCAGACTTAGGAGAAGCAAGACAGGAAGGAGGGAGCCCAGTTAAGTGACCATGGCTTACCATCTGGGCTAGAAATGACCATAGCACAGACTGGGGTCGGGGGAGGTGGGGCAGATGAGCTGAAGCGACAGGGAGAATCTGAGCTGTGTTTCTGAGACATAATTTGCCAATGAACTGAATAGGAGAGGCAAGGAATGGCATGGGAGGG
>NW_011494681.1:1087935-1090589 GCF_000754665.1 Bison bison bison
GGGGGTGGGTGGTAGGGAAATTAGTGAGAAAAGGCAATCCAGAATGATACCCAAGTAGAATAAGTCATTGCTTGTGCCGACTGTACCACTTATTCTTTTTGCCTTCTCCGTCAACAGCAGGCCCCAAATACAGCAACCTACTGACAGTGAGGTCGCCCACTGAATATTATTTCATGTACCTTTTGCTTTTATGTGTCTCTTATGCCCACTGTGTGGCACTCACCATGGCGCTCACCTAAATGCTGCACACACAGTGTGAGTGCTGTAAAAACTAACTGAGATGAACAATTTCTCCCCAAGTGACCAAAAAGGCACAAATTGACTACACCTATATACATAAGCTATGTCTTACATAGCCATTTACGAAAAAAGAAGGGAGGGAAAGTCTTCTCTTAAACTCCATGGAAAACCAGGATAACTCCGACCAGCTGAGCATTAAAAAGCAAGGCAGGAACAACAGAAGTTGACAGAAGCTTTTCTTCTGCTTTCAGCAAAAAGTTCCATTCATGCTTGTTCAAAGCGGGCCCTCTGTTGCTACTGTTGCCCAATTAGGAGGAAATTTAAGAATAAAGAAAAACACTAATATTTTCTCTGAAAAACTAGAGACATAAATGAAAAGGGAAAAATAAAATACAAAATAACATCTACAAGTCCACTTAAAAATGCAGTGGGTTGTAGAAATAAGTAAACTATCTGAAATACTGTAAGAAGCCTTTCTTCATCCTATAATGAGGAACAGTGTTCCTAGAGGGCAAGTCAATAATATGCCGACAGGGAACAACTATGCCTGCATTAAGTACTCACTATACCTTGGCACTTAATTTATGTTTTATTTGAATTTTTGCTCTTTAAAGTTTTAGTTTTGATGAAAATAAAGAAAATTAAATTTTGGAGTATTTTGGCCCATTACATGCGTGTTTTTGTTTTTAAAACAACAATGTTCTGATTTCTGTGCATTTCTTTTTTTCATCTTATTATAAATACATCATACAACATGCAGGATCAGTCAGTCAGTTCAGTCGCTCAGTCGTGTGCAACTCTTTGTGACCCCATGGACTGAAGCATGCCAGGCCTCCCTGTCCATCACCAACTCCCAGAGCTTACTCAAATTCACGTCCATAGAGTCGGTGATGCCATCCAGCCATCTCATCCTCTGTCACGCCCTTCTTGTCCTGCCTTCAATCTTTCCCAGCATCAGGGTCTTTTCCAGTGAGTCAGTTCTTTGTATCAGGTGGCCAAAAGATTGGAGTTTCAGCTTTAGCATCAGTCCTTCCAATGAATGTTCAGGACTGATCTCCTTTAGGATGGACTGGTTGGATCTCCTTGTATCCAAGGGACTCTCAAGAGTCTTCTCCAACACCACAGTTCAAAAGCATCAATTCTTCAGCACTTAACTTTCTTTATAGTTCAACTCTCACATCCATCCATACATGACTACTGGAAAAACCATACCTTTGACTATATGGATATATGCTGGAAAAGTAATGTCTCTGCTTTTAAATATGCTGTCCAGGCTGGTCATAACTTTTCTTTCAAGGAGCTAGCATCTTTTAATTTCATGGCTGCAGTCACCATCTGCAGTGATTCTGGAGCCCCCAAAAATAAAGTCTGTCACCTTTTCCACTGTTTCACCATGTATTTGCCACAAAATGATGGCACCAGATGCCATGATCTTAGTTTTCTGAATGTTGAGTTTTAACCCAACTTTTTCACTCTCCTCTTTCACTTTCTTAAATTGAAGAAAGTAGGGAAAACTACTAGACCATTAAGGTGTGACCTAAATCAAATCCCTTAGGATTACACAGTAGAAGTGACAAATAGATTCAAAGAATTAGATCTGATAGAGTACCTGAAGAACTATGGCCAGAGGTTCGTGACACTGTACAGGAGGCAGTGATCAAGACTATCCCCAAGAAAATGAAATTCAAAAAGGCAAAATGGTTGTCTAAGGAGGCCTTACAAAGAGTTGAGAAAAGAAGAGAAGCTAAAGGCAAAGGAGAAAAGGAAAGATATACCCATTTGAATGCAGAGTTCCACAGAACAGCAAGGAGAGACAAGAAAGCCTTCCTCAGTGATCAATATAAAGACATAAAGAAAAACAATAGAATAGGAAAGTCTAGAGATCTCTTCAAGAAAATCAGAGATACTAAGGGAACATTTCACACAAAGATGGGCACAATAAAAAACAGAAATGGTATGGACCTAACAGAAGCAGAAGATATTAAGAAGAGGTGGCAAAAATACACAAAACTATACAAAAAAGATCTTCATGACCCAGATAACCACAATGGTGTGATCACTCACCTAGAGCCAGACATCCTGGAATGTGAAGTCAAGTGGGCCTTAGGAAGCATCACTACGAACAAAGATAGTGCAGGTGATGGAATTCCAGTTGAGCTTTTTCAAATCCTAAAAGATGATGCTGTGAAAGTACTGCACTCAATATGCTATCAAGTTTGGAAAACTCAGCAGTGGTCACAGGACTGGAAAAGGTCATTTTTCATTCCAATCCCAAAGAAAGGCAATGCCAAAGAATGCTCAAACTACTGCACAACTGCACTCATCTCACACGCTAGTAAAGTGATGCTCAAAATTCTCCAAGCCAGGCTTCAACAGTACATGAACTGTGAACTTCCAAATGTTCAAGCTGGATT
>NW_011494681.1:1090689-1158032 GCF_000754665.1 Bison bison bison
GAGAGTTCCAGAAAAATATCTATTTCTGCTTTACTGACTATGCCAAAGCCTTTGACTGTGTGGATCACAATAAACTGTGGAAAATTCTGAAAGAGATGGGAATACCAGACCACCTGACCTGCTTCTTGAGAAATCTGTATGCAGGTCGGGAAGCAACAGTTAGAACTGGACATGAAACAACAGACTGGTTCCAAACAAGGAAAGGAGTACATCAAGGCTGTATATTGTCACCCTGTTTACTTAACTTATATGCAGAGTACATCATGAGAAATGCTGGGCTGGATGAAGCACAAGCTGGAATCAAGATTGCCGGGAGAAATATCAATAACCTCAGATATGCAGATGACACAACCCTTATGGCAGAAAGTGAAGAGGAACTAAAGAGCCTCTTGATGAAAGTGAAAGAGGAGAGTGAAAAAGTTGGCTTAAAACTCAACATTCAGACAACATGCAGGATGGTGAATTACAATTTCATGATTGAGAGTTCACACTATTTTTGAAATTTAGACATAATTCTTAGTACATACAACTAGAACAAAACAAAGAGAAGATAACCAAAAAACGCATACTTGGGATAAGAATTCAGTCCTGTATTTCTAGCTTTTCCTCAACAACAATGTGACATTTCTCATCACATATTGAAGATCTCAAAATGTGTTGCCCAGGGTTACATGTGGTTAACAGAGAGAGAATTAGAAACACAAGTATGTTAAAGGCATGTCACAAAGGTAACTTAGTAACTGATCACAACATGGGTAAAGAAGAGACGCTCAAAGTGCTACTGGACTCAACCTCAGCACCCCGATAATGAAGAAAACAGTGTGGTCCCTTACTACACACAACAGTATTTTATTGGAAATACTGAAAAAAATATGATTCTAAGAATGCATTTTTAGCTAGTGGCTCACGTATACCACTTGAGAAAAAAAAACCACCTTATTTATCACGGCCTTCTGAGGATTTATAATCACCCCATGAAGTCTCATGGACGACACCTAAAAGAGAATGCCTTATTGATGCTTTAATGTGAAGATCAATGTCTATGACTACGTGGAGGCACTTTCTCTCTCCATGCCTCCTCAGAGTGTGGCTCATCTGGTAGAACAAGGAGGAAGCAGTTACTTGGATTTTGAGCTGAATTCTTTTATCTGATCAGAATAAGAATCTGCTGGAGGAAATTTTCCTCTGCAAATATTGATTCTGGACAGTTCCCTCCCATGGCACAAAGATACAGGAATGACAGCTTCTGGGACCAAGGGAGGCGCGAAGCCTTGCTCTCTGCCAACACAAACCATCCCCTTATCTCTCAACACACAGAGTCCAAGAGCCAGAAAAGGCCTTTGAAAATAACTTACCACAACAAAAGTCACAGTACAAGACCTGAAGCATACACTGCAAATGGTAAAGAGAGAGCCCGCAAGAGAACTAAGAATATATGTGGATTAATTAGCTCTAACTCACATACGAGTTATGTGAGTTTAACTGTATCTCTTTGTAAGTTCAGTTCAGTTCAGTTGCTCAGTCGTGTCCAACTCTTTGCGACCCCATGAACTGCAGCACGCCAGGCCTCCCTGTCTATCACCAACTCCCGGAGTTCACCCAAACTGATGTCCATTGAGTCCGTGATACCATCCAACCATCTCATCCTCTGTCGTCCCCTTCTCCTGCCCTCAGTCTTTCCCAGCATCAGGGTCTTTTCAAATGAGTCAGTTCATCACATCAGGTGGCCAAAGGTTTGGAGTTTCAGCTTCAACATCAGTCCTTCCAAGGAACACCGAGAACTGATCTCCTTTAGGATGGACTGGTTGGATCTCCTTGTAGTCCAAGGGAGTATCAAGAGTCTTCTCCAACACCACAGTTCAAAAGCATCAATTTTTCGGTGCTCAGCTTTCTTTATACTCCAACTCTAACATCCATACATGACTACTGGAAAAACCATAGCCTTGACTATATGGGCCTTTGTTGACAAAGAAATGTCTCTGCTTTTTAATATGCTGTCTAGGTTGGTCATAACTTTCCTTCCAAGGAGTAAGTGTCTTTCAATTTCATGGCTGCAATTGCCATCTGCAGTGATATTGGAGCCCCAAAAAATAAAGTCAACCCCTGTTTCCACTATTTCCCCATCTATTTGCCATGAAGTGATGGGACCAGATGCCATGATCTTAATTTTCTGAATGTTGAGCTTTAAGCCAATTTTTTCACTCTCCTCTTTCACTTTCTTCAAGAGGCTCTTTAGTTCTTCTTCACTTTCTGCCATAAGGGTGGTGTCATCTGCATATCTGAGGTTAGCCAAGAGCAATTCAAGAGGGGTTACTGGTGACAGCCTCTGAGGATGCCAGGGTTCTCCTGACTGTCACCGTCTTGCTGCCTTGGGGACAAGAGGTTCTCTCTCCCCATGACTTAACTGAGATGGTTGCTAAGAAAACTCTCCTAACAACTCTGTTAAAACTGTTATTGAAACACAAAGGGGATTGATGCTCTTTCAGAATGACATTTACTTAATTCCTGATCAGTGTTGTAAAAGTCAAAGCCAAACCAACAGGTCATTAAATACAATGACTCTAATGTACTAAGTGACTATAGTTGAGAGCGCTCTTTAAAAATCAACCAGACTGTTTTTTTAATTTACAGATCAACCAAAATCGTATTACAGACAGAAATTCAGTGTTTCAATGTGAGAAATTAGCAAATAGAGTTAAGAAAAGTAATTCATTGAGTACTTTGCCAAGAATTAAAGTTTTGCCAAAAATGTCACCCTTTACCTGTGCAGTAGTTTTACAGAGGGAAAGCTCTTTCACAAAGGGTCTCATCTGATGTTCAAAAAACCTACAGAGTTGGGCAGGTAAAAACATTCTCATTTTATACAATCCTCCTGTATAAAATGTTGTGTCTGTGGCAGTTCAAGTCACCCTCAGTCAAGCACAGAGCAGTAACAGCAAGTCAAACTGCAAATTCATTCATGTGTTTCCTGACCAGGACTTCTTTCCATTTCTTTTTTAATGAAATAGAACAGAATACAGTGGAAAGAATAGGAAAAAACTTAAAAGTCAAAATGTACTGCAACTAGTAAAGTTCAGTATTTCTCGAAAACCTGGAATTAGATGTGTGCCAGGTCAGGCTCCTCTGAATGTCCTGCGGGTTGTGGACATAAATATGTTAGGAAAACACAGAAGGTATTCCCAGCCATGGGAGGCAGAACCCTGTTTCTCATTATCCGAATAACCAGCTATGTTTTTGGTGCCATTTCCTGGAAAAAGGTCGTAGTATTTATTTTAGGAGCCCCCTCAACAAGACTCTATCCACATCCAACAAGGAGAGCAGCCCTGTGAGAAGGCATGGAAATGAGCTACCAGCAAGACATGCTGGCAGAGCATATTCATTCAGTCACTCAGTTCTGTCCAACTCTTTGCGAACCCATGGGCTGTCACCTGCCAGGCTCCTCTGTCCATGGGATATCCCAGACAAGAATACTGGAGTGGGCTGCCATTCCCTTCTCCAGGGGATCTTCTCGACCCAGGGATTGAACCAAGGTCTCCTGGATTGCAGGCGGATTGTTTATTATCTGAGCCACCAGTGAAGGCCATGTTATCTACATATATCCCACAAGTGCTCCCAAATGCTCAGATCTTTTATAATCTTTAAAAAGTAAGGGGAAAAGCAGTTACAAGCCTTAACTCACCATTATATATGTTTTTAGTAGTGAAATTTGAAAAATAGTGGTCAGCATTCACCATTGAGTCATGTCATGTAGTATTTTTAATATTCTTTTGACTCTTTAAAGTTTTATGTATTCTTTTTTCCAGTTTTATTGAATAATAATTGACATACATCTCTGTATAAGTTTAACATGTACAGAAGTGATTACTACAGTCGGTTCAGCTAACATCCATCTTCTCTTACAGATACAATAATAAAAAAAGAAAAAAGGAAAAAATTTTCATTGTGAAGAATATTCTTAGGATTTACTCTGTATGCACCATAGAGCAGTGCTAGCTATAGTTACTGTGTTGTGCTTTACACCCCAGTACTCATTGCCCTCTTATAACTGCAAGTTTGTATCTTTTGACCACCTTCCTGCATCTCCCCCTTCCCCAGCTCTGTGCCTCTGGTAACCACAAATCTCATCTCTTTTCCTATGAGTTTGGTTTTTCCTTACTCCTTGGAAGGAAAGTTATGACCAACCTAGATAGCATATTCAAAAGCAGAGACATTACTTTGCCAACAAAGGTCTGTCTAGTCAAGGCTATGGTTTTTCCTGTGGTCATGTATGGATGTGAGGGTTGGACCGTGAAGAAGGATGAGCGCCGAAGAATTGATGCTTTTGAACTGTGGTGTTGGAGAAGACTCTTGAGAATCCCTTGGACTGCAAGGAGATCCAACCAGTCCATTCTGAAGGAGATCAGCCCTGGGATTTCTTTGGAAGGAATGATGCTGAAGCTGAAACTCTAGTACTTTGGCCACCTCATGCAAAGAGTTGACTCATTGGAAAAGACTCTGATGCTGGGAGGGATTGGGGGCAAGAGGAGAAGGGGACGACAGAGGATGAGATGGCTGGATGGCATCACTGACTCAATGGACGTGAGTCTGAGTGAACTCCGGGAGTTGGTGATGGACAGGGAGGCCTGGCGTGCTGCGATTCATGGGGTCGCAAAGAGTCGGACACGACTGAGCGACTGAACTGAACTGAACTGATGAGTTTTGTTTTTCTATATCCATTTGTCCATCAGTGGACACTCAGGCTGTTTCCATGTCTTGGCTGCTGTAGATAATGCTGCTATGAAAAGGGTGCAAATACCTTTTCAAGTTAGTGTTTTCATTTCTTTTGGATATATCCCCTGAGGTGGAATTGCTGGATCACACAATAGTTGTATTTTCAATTTTTTGAGGACTCTCCATATTGTTTCCATAGTAACTGCACCAATTTACAATCCCACCATGCCACAATATTATAATCTGGTCCATCCAGTGCCATTCAACCTTTTCTTTGAAAGCTGACAAATAACCACTCTCTCCATCTCAATCTATTCAGCCTGTCAGCTGAACTTGAGACTGTTTAAAACTCTCTTTTCTGGGTCCTTATCAGGTTGAACCCTCTAAAAAAATGCAAGTTTCCTGCAGGCTCTCTTTCCTCTCTCCTCAGTGATATTATCTGTTCCTATGGTTTCAACTTTCCCCATTATGCGGGTTATTCCCAAATCTGTGTCTCCATCTCTGCCCTCTTCCCTGAGTGCCAGGCCCACATCTCCAGTTACGTGCTGAGGATGCTCATTTCAGAGACCATCACATGTCTGCTCCATACAAGCTGCTATGGCATGTGCAGCGGCATCACCTCTGCCCTCAAGAAAGAGCATCAATTTAATGCAATGGGAGGACATGGAGGTCTGAAATCACATGCATCACACACA
This sequence comes from Bison bison bison, assembly GCF_000754665.1. Classification (NCBI taxonomy): domain Eukaryota; kingdom Metazoa; phylum Chordata; class Mammalia; order Artiodactyla; family Bovidae; genus Bison; species Bison bison. Next base: position 1,096,095 of record NW_011494681.1, read on the forward strand.
GCATGTCTTACAGGCCTCTCCTTCCTCCTGGGGTCTGTACTTTAGTTCAGATCACCACCAGGAGCCTTCGTGTTCTTCTTTCCCTCAGCCCTCACATCCGTCTCTCACTAGATCCTGTGACTTTTACCTCTGAAACGTTTCTGTCCCTCTTGCTCCCTGCCACTGTCATAGCTTATGACCATGCCACCTCTCACCTTTCTGCCAGTATTGCCCAGCCTCCGAGCCAGCCCCTGTCTCCATCCATTCTCCACTCAGCTGCTCCACTTCCAGATCGCCAGCCTGGTCCTGTCACGCTGCCATCCCTGAAGACTCCTGCCTCTTGCCACTTACGGAACACAACAGCACACACGGAGCTCAATACTAATGTTTTACTTTTACCAACATTTGACTACGGGTGTGCTGATAAGTGGGAATCCACAGCACTCGGACAACATGATAAATCTACAGTGCAGAGGCTAAAATCAGAGGTAGGTGAAAACCTGTCATCTGCTTCATCAGGTACTCCACACTCCGCACAATTGCCTGGAGACAGCTCAAGCCATGGCGAGACAGACTCTGGGCTGTTTCCCTGTCTCCTGACTGATGGTGTGATTTATCCCTGCCCCCAGCAGAGAGGATTCCATTTCAACTCTTGTGCCTTTGCCTTGCAGTAGACTTGACCCTCCAAACTTTCTTTCCTCCACTTCTTAACAGGTTTTTACCTACTAGGTGTTTTCTTTGGAGTCACATTTAATACATTAATGTCCAGCCAACGGAAAAGTTATTCAATAGAGAAAAATGGTAATGTCACCAGAGCAAAGTGTACCCTTTAATTAGAGCATAAATATTTGCTCCATTGATGAGAGTAATAAAGAATTCATCAGTACCTGAGCCCAGCAGCCTGTTCGGTTGTCCTTCTTGTGAAGAAATGTACTAGAAATAAACAAGTTTCCTTTTAATGTGAAGATGGATTATATACAATTCAACTAAAATAAAACCTCAATGACAAACAGTCGAGTTAAGCTTAGAAACATTTTTCTTCACCATTTTTCTTGGGAGACAGAAGGGCTTTCATTTTTAAAACACCTTGCAAGAATTGTGTTCTGGTGCCAGGACAGGTTCAGGCTAATCCTGTGACCAAAGATTTGAGCAGCAGTGATGCTCAGACACCTTAAGATGTTCATTTATTTAAAAAGATCCCACTACTCTGTATAGTTTCACCCAAGAATTGTAAAGTTTTTAAAATATTTATCTCAGGGAGTAAAACAAAATGATATCTGGGACTTCCCTGGTGGTCCAGAGGTCGACTCCGCACTTTCACTGCAGGCAGCACAGGTTTGATTCCTGGTTGGGGAACTATGTTCCCACGTGCCGCAAGGTGCAGCCAAAAATAAGAGAAAATTATTTCTAAGCCTAACTACATGCCAGCTTCATGCTTTCTGCTGTCTAACTCTCTCCTACCTCCAGAAGCCTCAGAGGCATATGCCCTTTGCTCCGTTTCACAGAATAAGAAAACAAATGTCTGGGAGCCACTACTTCACAGTAAGGGACTCAGCCAGAACTGAACTTGAGTCTCTTAAATTGCTTTTCACAGCTACGAAATTTTGCCTCAAGGACTGTAAACCAGAAAACATAACAGGTCAGATCTACATAGAGAGTCTTGTTAACTAAGGTTTTATAGTAGGCAAGGAGTCTACATTCCAAAAACAAGGTTTATTTACATTAAAACACTTCTCACATGATGCTATTTTTCTGTTGTTGTTGTTCCTGAATTGTCAGCAATTATACTGCTGAATCTTCCCTTGACATTACAGCGAAATTCTAAAACATGCAGAGGAACCGCCAAGAATCCCCTCAAAGTCCTTATGTTTGTAAATACTGATACAAGCAAAGACACCAAATGGTCCAATCACTCAATCATTGTGGGGGTGGGAGGGAGCAGATAGGCCAAGAGACAGCTAGGAAATATCTGAAAACTTTCCTTAACCTTCAATGAACTCTATCCCACTGGATTTTTTTTAAATGTCCTTTTATTACAAATATGGGAGAAAATATGGCATCATTTCTACACTATTTCTAGTATATGACCTTTGTAAAGTCACATCAACTCACCAATCTTAAACTTCATTACCTGCAGAAGGGGGTGATCAGAGCCACAACTCCACAGGGTAGGTGTGTGGAAAAAAGGATGGCAGTCAAGTGCTTAATCAAGGGTAATTAAGCTACAAAGCATGTAATGTGCTTTTTTCTTTTCCATTTTCATCTCTGGATGGAATCTTCTCCCTAATCAGACCCTCATACAGCCTGGGGAGAGCAGAAGATAAGGAGCATAAAGATGAAGCCAATCATATTTGCATCCTGACACCCAAAGAATTTTGCAACAAGACAACAGGCTTGAAAGGGCAAACACGGTAAAGAATGTCATTCTCCTCTGCACATCAAGAACCCACTCTAAAAGTCTTAGATTGCAGAGCTCTCTCTCCTGGGATAGCTAAGCCACAGGTTTATCTCCCTCAAGGAGACAGGAAGTAATGGGTAAGAAAAGGTCAAGCTCATCTCTGTGTTGCTACAAGTGGATCATGGGATGGGGCAGCAGAAAGAGGAAGCAGAAACAGGTCAGAACAGTGGGCCTGAGCTCCCCGGTGGGCTTGGCTCTGAGGCTTGGGTGGGTGGATGATTGAGGGGACGCTAAGGATGGGAGTGCTGGTTAGCACACCTACACAGTGGGAGACGGCCTTGAACCCTACCCCAGCCCCACCCGGGGCCAGCACACTCACAGGGGATCATCTGTGAGCACCGTAAGGCTTGGAGCAGACAAGGGGTAGGGCTTACTTTTCTGAGCTGCTCTTCCTTCCCTGGCTGGGAAGTCTAAAAGGACTCAGAAGTACCTCTGTGGCCCAGGAAGAGGGGCTGGCAGTGGAAGTGCCCTCATCCAGGGGCTGCCTGGAGCCTGTAGCAGGGAAGCAGTGGGGGTTACAGCTCCAGCAAGAGGCAGTATGGGGCCAGAGGCCCAAGGAAGGTCCAGACACAGAGCCAGCCGCCCTGGGCCCCTAACTGCCGCTGCAGATACCACAGCAAGCAGAGGCCCCCTGCAGATCCACCAAGCCTGCAGCACTGGCAGGGGCACTGCTTCAGAGATCAGAGGAGCCCACGCCACCACAGGACCCTCTCATGCCAGAAACTAAGTGGCCCAAGAAGGGAGATTTAAACCAGACTCAGGCAGGACCAACATCCTGAACAGATCGCTCACCACAAAGAAAGTTTGAATCAGAAACAGGTAAGATCTAGAAGCTCACTGGCACTAGGTAAGACCATACAGCACAGCTGATGAAAACGAAGAAGAAAGCATTTCCCATCTACATTTCACCACAGTGAATAATTCTGACAATCTGTTGCCATTTTTGAGTATTAGTATAAGTGCTCTAATGGTTCCTAAACTAATCTCATAAGATTACCAGATAAGAAAACCTAGCCAAGATATATGTGGAAAGAAAAAAGTCTTGATACAGCAGTAGCGCTGGCTGATAGCCAGACTCCTTTCCACATCCACGCTGACGGCACTCAGCCAGCCATCTCTCCTCTCAAATCAAAGTCTATGTATTTTGCTTTGTCATATACAATTGATAGAAACTACAGGCTGTTTTATTGGTCTGACTTTCTTCTTGAAGTATCAAGGTAATGAATAACTGCACTAAAGCAGGCCCCAGGAAAACTCCCTTAGAAGGACCTGAACCACTCATATAAAGGTAATATTTTGATGAAACTGTCCTCTTGATTACAAGGTTAACCCTGAAATTAGTTGACTTAAGTAGGCCTAATGTTAGTAGCAAAATGAAGCAGCTTCAACAACTTGGATTCGGGTACAAACGATAAGCCTGAATTCCACACCAGTAATTAGTTTCAGTGATGACTCTGAGATGACTGAAGGGTCCGAGGTGCCCAGTGACCAAGCCTATACAGCCTAGGTGCTGCTCTAACACCATGAGAGCAGAGCATGAAATCTGCTCCTCCCCTGACCAGACAAGGTGGAAAGACATTCCCTAGGGCAGCTGGGTGCTGGGACAACACCCTTACCCTCCTCCACTGTAGCAAGAGAGGGTTCCAGCCAGGGCCTATGGATGACCTCTAATCCCTGCTACTTCCCCCTACCTGAAGGTGGAAATTTGTTTTCTTACTACTATTTGATAAATTTGTGTTTGCTCTATAAGGCCTCCCTCAGGCCGAAGAAAAGAACCTTTACCTCGCTCTACCTTCAGAACTAGGATATGGAAATGGGCCTTCTAAACATATGAAAACAAAACTAAAAATCGAAATGAAGAAAACAGAAACATAAGAACTAAGATGGCAATCATATCTGTCATGCTCTTCTATTTCAGCTAGAGTGGAAGAAAAATGGGCACCATTTCTAAAAGCTTCCAACTGTTTCTAATGGTATAAAGATAACCTCAATCTCAAATTTCTCACAGTCATTTTTCTACCAGAAAACAATAATACGATAAGATATAAACTTTCTCCATTAATTTTAATAGGTCTTAAAGCAAATGCTTTGTTTCTATTCTGTATCTGCATTTGCAACACACAGAAGTTAGCCCCCTTTTGGCAAAAGGAGAAGCAGACAATCCCTTTAGTCCTGTCAACTTGGGGTCCTGCCCACAACTTATCAGGATGTGGCTGTGGATCATGTGCACTCACTTACAGCCAAGGTTAAATTCACTTCCTCTTTAAACTAGTGGGCCCTCCCTCCCTGACCCAAAGGTCTTTCTGGTAAGTTCAGTATAGAAACTTCAGTAGGAGTATTTGCTTATTCCTGAGTCTGCCCACTAAATAAAGCTTGGTAGTACTTCTCTTCGTTTACAAAGGCTTTACTGCCAATGCATGAAAGCTTTTAATTCTGTTACCATTCACATGACAAAATTTCCACTCAGGTCAAGAAACATTGTAAAGTTGGGCAGTTGTCCAACTCAACTTAAGGAACTTTAGAAAATCAAAATTTTATTTAGTTAAGTAGGAATTCTGATGCAATCATTCAGAAGGAAACCTAAAATTATTTAAAAAAATAATCTATCCATCTGTTTCCTCATCTCCAACCAAAAAGACTAATGTCAAAATGTATCGCTGAAGTTGTAAAGAGAAGTCTTCATTGTCTCCAAAATTTTTATCATCAATCTCATTCCAAAAACAGATATCACTGTAGTATTAAAATGCAATATTTTTATAACTATCTGAAAATTGCAAGTGACTAGAACCACAATTTGTCCACTTACAAAGACAATGTCTGATTAAGAAATCGTCAGATGTTAAGCACTTAGTGTCACATTAAGCAGAAAGAACAGTATGTGACATAAATTTCACTTTTATCATAACTGGCTCACTTTTTCTAATATAATTCAGTTGAATCAAATTGTGTACTTTGCATTACATACTATGGCACATTATTTAACTTATATTTACACACACTGTGCCTGTCATTTTCAGTTTTACTGAAAACAGCTCCATTTTCATGGCTGTTTATACAATTAGACTTTTAATGTGACGAATGATGGACAATAGCTGGGTCATGTGGCCAAGACAAAGATTTCCCTCGAGTGTGCTTACTTGTCAATACAAATGAGAGCAGAAAATGTTCCCTGAAAAAGGTGGGGGAGGGGCCCATCTGCAGATCTTCACTAAGGAAAAAATGAAAAAATGTTTGGAAAAGATACTAAGTTATCAGCAGTTATTATTCTTACATTCTGCCTAAACAGACAGCAAAGAATACCACCTAATACTTGGCCCTGAGGGCATGACCTGCAGACTCAGCATGGCCCTCCGGCATCAACCAAGCCCAGCCTCTTCCTTTTATTTAAAAAAAAAAGAAGAAGAAGAAGAACCTGAGGCTGAGGGGAGCCAGTGACTTGCCAGAGTGAACACAGCCCAGATTTTCTGACTGCATGTCCAAGACTGACAGATTTTGGTAGCTGACTGTGTTCACCAGACCACAGAATTTCATAACTTTGTAAGAACAGCATACAACAAGGATTCCTCTACTTAAGGAATATTTTAGTTCATAAGACACCATTTTAGCCATTAATATACCTTCCCATTTAATTATCCCATCATCTCGTTCTTGTAATATTTCCTTAACTATTCTAATATTTTAAAACACCTACCAACTGCTTTTCTTTTGTAGCTTGGGTGTATACAGAGAAGCAATCACAGCATTTTCAACTGTAAAAACGGATCACAGGTCACTCTCCCCACCCTCCTTACCCATGCACCTCGACCCCCTCCATGTAAAACTTCATTCAAACACACAGAATTAGTCAGATACAGGGTTTTAAGTGGATGCTCGTCCTTCTGGGGCACTTGGTAATTAGCATACTAGCCTCCCAGGCTGGCCTCCAGACTCAGGGTGGCATATATCATATGTTCTTCTGGGAAGCAGTTCCGAAACCCCAGAAGACCAAGAACAAAGGAGCCGGCAGGCTCTAGAGAAGCCACCCCATCAACAGTGTATTAAAGACACCCATTAGTTGCCTCCATCAGCTAATTAACTCAACAAATGCAAAACCTAAATCATTAAAGAAAGTGGTTCTGATTGCATTGCTGGGCTCTAATTTGGTGTTGCTAACCCAGCAGGGTGGGAACAGGGCTGCTCCACAGAAAACAAAAAAATGGTCCACACTGGGGAGCCTGCATGGGATGGGACTGAATTTTTTATGAAAGTTGAGCCCTACCAGGAAGTTTCACTGCTAAAAAAGGGTACCATGGAGACCTCTGTGTTTATGCTTTGAAATTTAAATCAATTTAAATATAAATTGCTATCCTTTTTAGTCATTATGAGAAAGAAATAAAATGTGGGTTTCAGATCTCTGGTGTGCAAATGGTCATTAACTTTCATTTGACCTTGTGTGTAGAATGAATATTGAATTTATGCACAGGGTACACTCATTACACTCATCTAGTTTGCTCAAAGAAAACACGTTCCCAGGAGCTGTAGTGCTGGCAGCCAGCTTTCCATGCTCAAACAGAAAACTGTGGAGTCCCCACTTTATGTCTGTCCCACCTTCCACCCAACTCTCTGCTCCACACCGCAGGAAACGGTTTCCCAAGGTTTGGCCACGTTTATAAGACACAGGCAATAACAGCTAAGAATCTGAATGGTGTAAAATCATTGTCCTGGACCACATGAGACCAGACAGCATCAGTGCTCAGTTCCCCCTTCCGGTATCTGGTTCCCTAAAACAAGAACAAGCTCCCATTGGAGTGATAAATACCTTTGTCTGCTGAGCCTTATAAACATTACCTTCCTTCACTGAAGAGTTTCTGCAGTGCATTTTTAAAAACAAAGGCCTCTAAACCTTGCACTCGCACGCACACTCTGCTGTGGTTATTACCATTCTTCACCTCCTTGGCAAATCAGTTCCATTTACTCTCTTAATGGACACGACCATGTAGAAGGAGGAAAAAGAAAATCATCTTGCCTTTCTAATTTCCTAAATTCTAAGTAACCCTCAGGGTTAAAAAGAGCCCAACTTCCATGCTGGTTGCTCTCAGATACCTTGCTATTCAGGAGAAAACAGGGCAAAGAGCTATTTTCTTTTATGGTATGTCACTGAATGGTTATTTATCATTTTGACTTAATAGCTCTAATTACAAAAGACAGTGTCATGGGATTCTTTTTTTAAAGGCAATTTTCTTCGTATCCCAGTGGGAGAGTTAGAAAAAATTTACAAAGCATCTGCCTCATGAATTTTCAATTGTTTCTGGGTTTTATTGATGCTATTATTTTCTTGATAGGAAGATTTTTACATTTTCAAGTAAGTTTTAACTTTGCATTGCATTGACAATGACTGTTTCAAGACTCTTATTATGGTTTCATGCCATTAAATAAAAAAGAAAGATACAACTTGTCAACCACTGAATTGATCTCTGTTTAGTAAGAACATGCACTGGTGGAGACGGGATGTGAATGTACAAAATCCGTCAGCTGGCAGAAGAGCCTCTGGAAATATTAGAACAAGGAGTTATTATAGCACTGAGAAGGGGGAGATTTTTACAAACTTCAACAATCAGCATGGTGTTAGGCAAAGCTCTCTCTTCTCAGGAAAACATCCTAGATCCTCAATCAATCAGGAAGACCAGAATGTCGTGTTGATGATTTTGGGGGAAAACACATGCTACTTCTTTCCTCTTGGTTGACAAATGCTAAATAGCACATTTGTTAGTGGGGCTAACAAGACAATCGGTGTGGGTCTGTGCTGACCACGAACAAGAGCCATGGCCCTGCCGGCTCAGCATCCAGAAGGCGGCAAAGGAGAAGAGGACACAACACAAAGCATGTGAAAACGTCAGCTCCGAGAGGAGACGGGGCGCCCTGCGAGGACAGGGTGGGGAAGACTTTAAATTTTTAAGGGGTTGAAAATACCACTAAAAATAAAGCATAATATCTCAACTGCGTAGAATACAGCCAATAGACCTCTGTCGTTATAAACTAGCATTTTCTAGTTTGAACATTATTAGCACACTCAGAGATTAGATGGAAAAAAACTATTCAGGACAGGATTACTACAGCTTTTATTAATTCTTTCAAAGCATTTAAAATTTTTTCAATAGCAAGTTAATCACAAGAAACCAGAAAGGGGTTTGAGATAGCAATAATTGTACCAGCCGTTAAGTCTGCCTTTGATGGCCCTTAATTTTATTATTACCATCCACTCTAAAATCCCATTTTACTGTGCCTTCTCCTTTATGAGCAATGTGTTCATGAGAGAATAAAGTCAAACACTGTGCTCCATTAAAATAAAAAGTAAAAAGTTAGAGGACCATAAAAGTAGAAGCAATTCCATTGGCTTAATGGTTATTTTTCTTTTTCTAAAGGTGCAGAAGGGAGAAACCTTTCTCTACTGTTAAAAATAATCAGTCCATCTATTTCATTTTTCATGACAAAGCGATGGGGATGTCTTCTGTGTGGGAAGCTTCTGCCCTGAAGGAGAACATGTCCCTTCAATTGTGTCAGACCTCAACCCTCTCTGCAGAGCTTCCTGTCAGCACTGACTCCCTGCCAATCTCACAAAGGGGCTTAGAACTGCTTAAGTTCTTGTAACGAGTTATTGGTGACCAGTGACTGTTACCAGCAGTAGATCTTCAAAGCTAGGAATTTAGCCAGATAATAAAAGGCCCTCAACTTGTCTGATGGGTTCACCCAGATTACCAGATCCCGCGGTCACCTGTTGAATGTTTTACAAACACACCGTTCAGTATACAGCAAATGTTAATAACCAAGCTGGAGAAATCACATACCCATTCAAATGCCTATTTAAGCTTGAGTATAGGAATCAACTCTCACATCCATACATGACCAATGGAAAAACCATAGCCTTGACTAGACGGACCTTTGTTGGCAAAGTAATGTCTCTGCTTTTCAATATGCTATCTAGGTTGGTCATAACTTTTCTTCCAAGGAGTAAGCGTCTTTTAATTTCATGGAATCAAAGATGATTGAACAAACAAAGAGGATTTCTGAGGCCAGGAGAAATAATTTAACGTGAATGTAAAGCTCGGGCTTCCTTCTCATCCTTTCCGGCCTATTAAAAATAATGTTTCTAAAAGCTAAAACTAAACACAGTAGGTAAAACTATTTTATACAATTTTATGTTTTATATATATATTTAACATCCCAAAGAAATAATAAAATATCTTGGTACAAAAATAACATGGTAACCTGAATCCCTGGCTAATTTATTTGAAAATGAGGGGGGGAAATTGCTGCTATTTACTGCTTGAAAAATGTAAGTTTTCACTCGATTCTTTTCCATTCCCAGAAACAAAAGTAGAAAATGTGAATGCCTTTCCATAAACCAAATCTTTACTCCCCATAATAACAAGGGAGGGGACGCAGCGTAGCTAGGAAAACTAGAGACTGGATGTTGGAAAGCCTGGGTTTGCACTGGTTGCAGCCTTAACCTGTGTACTCTCAGGCACGACATTTCCCTCTAAATCCTCTCTGAATCACGAGATTCAGACAATACAAGCAATTCCTCCTGTGGTGAGCACTCTGCCCCAGCAGCCATCCCTCTCCTGCTGGTTTTCTCTGGGGAGCCACACCTGCCCCAGCCTCAGTTCGTGGGACTTAACCTCTGTATCCTGCCCTCCATCCAAGCTTCCACTGCTCCAGAGATGGGCATTCCATCCTTCAAGCAAAGTCCCCGCTGAGACCTCCGTGGGCCTTACCAGGAAAGAGGTTCTCTCCTGCTGAGACTGATTAGCTCCACAGATGCCCTGAGCCTTTGTGGTTTTCAGTTTATTTTTCTCTCACTTGTCCCTAAGAGTCCTGAATAAAACATTCCCAAGGTTGTGACTCCATTAAGGATAATGAAAGAAATTAATGAAAATACTATTATAATTAAATATTGGAGCTGGAAGGAATCACGAAGGTTCCTACATTCTATACCCACCCCCTTATGATACAATACAAATTGGAATCCCTTTACCAAAGTCACAAAGACATTTAATGGTACAAACAGAGTCTAGAACCTCTTCTGTGTTTTCCAAACATTAATATCCTCGATACTTAGTTTTAAAACATTTAACTAGGTATGGACTAGGAGAGAGAGTGAAATATAAAAACTGCCAAAGAGGTTTACCAATATGAGATTTCTGGCTTTCCAGAAATAAAAGCCCACCATGGCACAAATTTCATCTAATCTAAAGATACTGAGAGCTAAACATGCTTTGGCTGTGGATTCCCTTGAAAGGGGGAAGAAAATGTTCCTAAGACTCTAACAATTAGCAGTAGAATCAGCAATTCAACAAAAAAGAAACAAGTGCAAGGATATCTGTGTTAACCGTGTGAAGCCTTAAAATGCTATTCATATTCACCAAGGTTAGCATTTCGAGGAGAAAACTGTTTAAAGACACATCCTAATGGCTTCTTAGAAAATTACAACAAAATAGATTTTTTACAAAGCTAGATCCTTGAGTCATCTATATAATCTATCAATTGGCAATTACTTTTATTTCTGTTTGTAGGACAGCTGAAACCAAAAAACTCTTTCTTTATACTAATTCTTGTTTTAACAACCCTTCACAGAGAGACGTAAATCTGGCATGACCACCTGAGCCCTAATTAACAGTTCTACTGCAAGACAGATATTAAGGCAATCAATTCCTTTTGTCAAGCCCCAGATGTGCCAACTATTATTTCAATACTTTTTTTTTATTAGAAGTATACCAGTTTCTTCTTATTCTACCTTAAAAAAATCAAAATAGTTTTTTTTTTTTTTAATGAGCATACAGAAAGCACCATTCTGCAGCTAAAATTCTGTTTAATTAAAGCTGTGTTTAACAGTTCATTTTATCACCTCCTAACTACATAGTAATACATTATCCTTTTTCAGACAGCCATTGACTTACTCACGTTTATTTATCTCTGAAATAAACAATGTGATTTTAAAATAGCAGGGAGCCGTATTTGTCCTTGCTCACCACCGTGCCGCCAACGCCCTAGAGTAGGTGCTCAGTTAGAATCTGATAAAGGAACCAAAGCCATACTTAGGTTCTCACACTTTGCCGCTATGATTTTCCATCTACTCTCAAGGCCAAATGCAGCAGCAGAAGTGTGGGACAAATCAGGTGGCTATCTCCTGAAGTCCACATTTGGATTCTTTGAATATTGCAATATCATCTTGGTTATTTTTGCCCCTAGACGGTTTCCCAAATTTGTTGTAGTTTGGGGAATATGGCACAGAAAAGTCTGTTTTTCTCTAAAAATGATCTTCTTTGTTTACTCTATTTTTCTAGTCAGAAAACTTATTTAATTTTGTCAGGGACAACGTAAGGATGCTAACTATCTTTTTTATTATTCAATTTATGTATCACAGGACCCTAGCTAATGAAATAGCATGAGGGGAAAAAGGGGGAGTTACTTGGGTTGGTAAGACAGATAAAATAGTCATAATTGATAGACACTGTATTTGCCTATAAAGAAAACCCCAGGTAATTTTAAAACTAGCTATTAGAATTCATTTAAGTTCAACACTTTTGATAGGAACAAAAACAAGAATTCTCATGCAGGAAAAATAAACAATTAGAAAAGATAACAGATGTGGATCAACAAACTGATTCAAAGTATATATGGAGAGGAAAAAGACCCAGAATAGCCAGAACAATGTTGAAGGAGAAAAACCTGGAAGGCTGACAGTGCCCTACCAACACGCACTGTAAAGTTACAGTAACCCAAACAGGGTGGCACTGGCGAAAGCACAGACAAGCAGGGCAGTGAAGAGAACAGAGCCCAGACATAAACCCACACAAATACAGTCAAGTGACCTCTGGCAGAGGAGAGAGGGCAATAAAATGGAAGGAGGATAGTGTTTTCAACAAGTGCTGCTCAAACAACTAGACACACACACACCCACACGTAAAAGAACCTAAATGCGGACCTAACACTCTTCATGAAAATGAGCTCAAAACGGATCACAGACTTAAAGGTCTAGCATGTAATAGAAGAAAACCTAGATGATCTTGTGTGTGATATGACTTTTTAGCTATAACACCAAAGGCAGGATCCAAAAGAGAAGAAAGATAACCCTGACTTTATTAAAATTAAAAATCTTTGCTCTTTCAAAGACAATGTGAAGAGAATGAGAATACAAGCCAGAGACTGGGAGAAAACACCTGCAAAATATATCCTAAAAAGGACAATCATCAAAAATATATACAGAACTCTTAAGACTCAACAAGAAAACAAGCAAGCTGACTGAAAAATGGATCAAAGACTTTAACAGACACCTCTTCAAAGAAGATATAAAGATAACAAGTAAGCACATGAAGAGATATTCCAGATCACATGCCATCAGGAAAATGCAAACTAAAGTAACCAAATCTGAAACACTGACAACAAATGCTGGTGAAGATCCAGAGCAACAGGAACTCTCGTTCACTGCTGGTGGGAACGCAAAGAGCACAGCCACTCGGGAAGGTAGTCACCAGAAGCAGCTTCTTACAAAACTCAACACACTCCTACCACACGGTCCAGAAATCACACTCTTTGCTACTCACCAAAGCAGGTGAAAACTATGTGTGCATGGAGGTGTCTGTGTAGATGAAACCTCTATACAAACATACACACGGATGTTTATACAAGGTTTATTTATACCATCTATAACTGCCAAAACCTGGAAGCAATCAAGATGTCCTCTGGCAGGTGAACAGATACATAAACTGCGGTACATTCAGACAACAGAATATTATTCTTTTTTTTTCTTCAGACAACGGAATATTATTCTAAGCTAGGAAGAAATGAGTTATCAAGTCGTTAGTAGAAGACATGGAGGAACTTTAAATGCCTATTACTGACTGAACAAAGCCAATCTGAAAAGACTATCTACTCTATGATTCCAACCACGTGATGTTCTGGAAAAGGCAAAACTATGGGGACAATAACATAAGTGATTTCCAGAATATGGGGGAGGGAGGCATAAATAGGTAGAGCATAAGGGCAGTGAAGTGATTCTGTGTGATACTATAATATAAACACATGTTATTAGACATTAGTCCAAACCCATAAAATGGACAGTACCAAGAATGAACCCTAAACTATGGACCGTGGGTGACAACGATGTGTCAACATAGGCTATTGATTATAACAAATATACCCCTCTGAGATGCTGGCAGTAAGGGAGCAGGGCATGTGGGGACACAGGGTATATGGGAACTGGGTACTTTCTGCTCAATTTTTCTGTGAATTGAAACTACTCTAAAAGGTAAAGTTTATTTCAAGAAAAACTGTCATGAAAGACAAAGACAGAAACCTTCACTTAAAAAAAAAAAAAAGCTAAAAATACCAGAAGCCAAAAAAATAACAGTAACCAAAGGCACCAAAGAATACATTAAGCAAAAAAATGTACAAAGCTTTAAGGAGACATTTTTAAGACAGTACTGAAGATATGAAAAAAGTGGAATGAAATCCTAGATTCATGAATGGAAATGCTTATCTCCAAAGTGCCAATTTATCTAATGACCTATAAATTCAATACAGTTTAAAAATTACCAGTAGGGGTTTTCATGGAACTTGACAAAATAAAACTATGAATTTACGTCCCCATTCCTGATATATTTGTGTTTCACTCTGTCCCTGAGAAGTTGCCAATGTTGTCTTGACATTCCAAGCTCCACGGATGAAATAAGTAAGGAAAATAGAGATGCTAACCTCATGGCATAACAGTCAACTGCATACCAGTCTTTGACTCTGCACAGTCCACTGTGTGTGGGGCTTGCTGACGCTTCCTCAATTCTCTTCACCTCCAGAGAGTTCAAACTTCTAGCCTGACGTCCGGAATCTACCTCTTTCTGCCTTGTTCACTTTGCTCCAGCCACTTTCACTTCCTTGCTGTTCTCTACACACATTTTGCACACCTCTGTCCAATGCTCTTGCCTGGACGTCCACGGGGCTCACCCCTCAGTGACTTCAGGTCTTTGTTCAAGGGGCCTGCCCAGCCCACACTGTGTAAATTAGCAACCACCTCCTTCTCCAGCCCCATCTATATTTACTTGTTCTATTTTGCTCCAGCAATGACAGAGTATATGTATTTTATTATTTCCCCAACTTTTTCTAAAACTTAAAAAATAAATCTATCTTCCAAGGCACTATCACCCCAACTCACACAGACTGTAAATTTTGTCTCCTTACGGTTGTGGGACACTACATCAGCTCTAGCACAATTTTTCTTCTAAGATTCCCCTCCTACAACCTGTATACTGGTGTCCCTTCTCCCTCTTGGCCTCCACCTATGCAAACATCCACGATCTAATGCCATTCCCACTGCCTGGGCGCTGCGGATCTGCATCGCTGTGCCTCGCATTTCTTCTCCACCACCTCTGTAGTATCCAGGCTCTGCATCCTCTACAACAGCCAAATCAACATAGTACAAACACAACAAGGTGTGTTTGATCCCAAAAGCCACCGAGAGAAAAGCAAAGTTTTCGCTTCTAGCTAGAAAAAGGAAGATGCAAAATGTATGACTTCTGTTCTGAAGACATCTCTGTTGCAGGCATTTCTTCAAACCGTGGCAACTCTCTGACTTTGTCACAGTGCTTTCACCTGCAAAGTCTTAGCCTGGCTTACCATTCTCCATGAAGCCCCTCCCCTCTGTCTGCCATTCCATTCAGCACCGGCCTCCTCTGAACAGCGAGGATCCTCCTGCTACTCTTCTTTTCAATGCAAGGGTTCTCTACCTCACTGAGCGTCTGTTTCATACTGAATTTCAGCAAAACATGGCTTTCTCTCCTCAAGATGTAGCTGAGAGCTCCCTTTTCCTTTCCACTTATTATATTCACAGATTGCTTCCTAAGGTATTAGGAATTGGAT
Organism: Bison bison bison; assembly: GCF_000754665.1. Lineage (NCBI taxonomy): Eukaryota > Metazoa > Chordata > Mammalia > Artiodactyla > Bovidae > Bison > Bison bison. Next base: position 1,111,423 of record NW_011494681.1, read on the forward strand.
CCATACCATCAGTTCCTATGAAACATGCTTGCTATGAAATGTTATTAGACAATTCAATTATTTTTTTAAGAAGCCACTTTGAGATGAGAAATATAAAACAGAGACCACCATTATATTATCTATTTTCCTCTGTCATTATGACAAGTAATGTAAAGTGGTTTGCTTTCTTTTGCTGGGTACCTAGACCCATGCTTGCAGTGGGCTGCAAACACATTTTGAATTTTGAATTTCATTTTTCCTTGAAGCATGAAATAAAGCCAGGCAGTGAAATTTGAAAGAACTGTATATATGCCTGTGCTATTTTGACAGCAGAATAAATACTTTTTAAAACAAATGGAGATATGCTTTCTGGACCAAATCTTCCCAGGATACATTCAACTGCTCACAACCACATGACATGTGAAATATCCCCAAAGAATCAGAATCTTCCTCCAGCCCCATGAAAGACTACTCACCAGACTTCCTTGCTTTCAAAGCAATAACAGCTGCTAGCTCTCTCTGCACCTAAGAAAATATTAGGGGGAAAACATCAAATTAGAAGAAGAAAAACATAGGTTTGTCTTTAGATCTGCAAAAAGTTAAGAGCTGTTGAGATAAGAGTTAAGTTTGCTGCCATACTTTTGTTTGTTTTTAATAATATGGAAAAACTTCTGCATAGGAATTTTAGGCCAAAAACCTCAAAGAATCGAATTGACTTCCTTTAAAAAGAAACTATAAACAGTTGCCAGAATGTACACACTGGAAAACACTGTTACTTCTGACGCTTTGATGAAAAGTACCTCAAAAACGTAGCGGTGTAACATTCAGGAATAATGCAAATAAATTATTACAACAGGCACAATACTGTGGCAAAGATCGTAAATATTTTTTCTCTCCTAAAGATTCTAGTTTATACAGAAATTCTGGAAAAACGGAGGTAGACGACCTTAGTTTAATTGGACTTCTGTCTGAATACAATGAACAATCACTTGAGGCCTGACAGGTTTACCAGCAACCTTTTCAGATGACGTGCTGCATAAACGCGAATGCTACCAACACACAGGCCAGGTGAAATGGGGACAGGCAGGATGGGCTCTAATGCCTTAAGTGCTGTCCAGATTTTTGCTTATTCACTCGTTCTCTCTCTCCTCCCTGAACATATATGCTTAAATCCTTTCTCAAAAAGGAACATAAAACAGAGACCAAGAAAGATAACCACAGTCACTTGCAAAGATAATGTGGGAAAAAAAAAGATAACATGAGGATAATATCTGGGAAACCTCTGGAGGTTTCAAGGGGTGGTGGCAGTGAGTTTGGAAGGGTCCCGCAGCTTAATGTGTTATACAAGTGAAATTTTAAAGGCAGAGCGTGAAGTTCAAGGTTAAAGAAGATTTGCTACGGAAATTAATCTAATTTACACTGATGTATGTGAAGGCAAAAGCAGCTCAGCGAGACACTGGGACTCTGCCTGGGATCCATACCACAATGATCAAGGTATAGTCATCCCTGAAGAAAGCATTCCCCCTCCCCCACACTGCTTTACTGCCACGCTTCCCTGGCTGGCCAGTGTGAATGCCAGTCTAAAGGGTATATATACTCTTGATTTAACTGATTCTTTGCTTCCTTAGGGCTTCCTCAGGAAAATTATACTGTAATGAGAAGATAATCAGTCCCTCTCTAATGGTGGGGGTTTGAAATCCAAAAACATTCATGGGGGAATGGATAAAGAAGATGTGGTACATATATACAATGGGATATCACTGGGTCACTAAAAAGAATGAAATAATGCCATTTGCAGCAACACAGATGGACCCAGAGATTGTCATACTGAGTGAAGTGAGTCAGACAGAGGCGGAGAAATATCATACAACACCCCTTATATTAGGAATCTAAAAAGAAATGATACAAATGAACTTGCAAAACAGAAAGAGACTAACAGAGAACATCTGATGGTTGCTGAGAGAAGGACACGGAGAAGGGACAGTTAGGGAATTTGGGGTTGACATGTACACACTGCTGTACTGATAACAGATAACAAACAAAAGACCTATTGTAGAGCACGTGGAACTCTGCTCGATGTTATGTGGCATCCTGGATGGGAGGGGAGTTTGGGGGCGAAGGGATACATGTATATGTATGGCTGAGTCCCTTCACTATTCACCGGAAACAACATTGTCAATCAGCTGTGTGTGAGCGCACATGTGTGCGTGCGCCCGCACATGCACGCATGCTCAGCCGCTCCTACTCCAATACAAAATTAAAAGTTAAAAAAAAAAAAATGCTCACAGATATAAAAATTTAGTTGAAGAACTTATGCAGAAAAAGAGACTTGGGAGAGATAGAAGTGATGATTCATCAGAGGAAAGCCTTTACAAAATACTTGCATGTGTAGTAATAAAAAAGCAAAAAAACAAAACAAAACACGAATTAGTGCCTGTTTTAGACATTTGAAATTGTGTGTAAGGTTTACCGTTACACACAATCCCCTGTTACAGGGGAGAATATCTGGAGGTGGACAAAGACACAGATGAGAAAGGATCCCTGGGGCCCTGTCCATGGCTTCCTAATGTTGTGGCGCCCAGGGAAGACTCCTCTTGGCTCAGACACAGAAAGGCAGCAGAGACAGAAAAAGATGCAGAAGGTGGCTCACTTAAAGCTGTCTTCTCCACCCTCCTCCTTCAGTTTTCTATACCTGAGACTCTCTTCATGAGAGCTTCAGTTTTTCTTTCTCGATTTAGAAATAAGACTCAAAACAGAAGTAGCTCAGAAAAGGAAAATGTTATATTCCCAACACTATATAAAACATCTCTGCAAAGATTTGGTGAAGAAAGGGAGAAAAAGGATGAGCAAGAAACCCACAGAGCACTTTTTGGGAAGCCAAGACGGAAAAAAAAAAAAGGATAGTGAGAAAGACAAGAACTTCACAGTTAAAAATGAACCTAAGCGTTTTCTTTTTTCCATAAAATAAATGAGAATACTCTACTGTACCACACCACATCCCCTGAACATCTGCAGTCAGGGAGGACGGACAAGTGTTATGTGCGGTGGCGTGTAGAACAGCTTCCCCATTTCTGCCCCCGAGGGAAAACATTTTTGCGCAAAACCCAAGGGTAGGTTATTCTTCCTCCAAAATACAAAGGGGGAAGCACTGAGCAAACAAATCACAAACTGGGTGAGATCCCGTTAGTCTCCTATAGATGGCTGGAAGGCATCACTGACGCAATGGACAGGAGTCTGAGGAAACTCGGGGAGGCAGGGAAGGACAAGGGAGCCTGGCGTGCTGCAGTCTATGGGGTTGCAAGAGTCAGACACGACTTAGTGACAGAACAACAACACAGTATCCTCTTAGCACTTTTTTTTTTTTAAAGACACACCAGCAATCATTATTTCATTATTTTCAATTGTGACTAATGCCTGTCTTCTGGGCAGAAGCTCCGCTGAGGCAGCTATCTTTTCAGCACCACGACTCAGGGCCATCAACACGCTTGCACTGACCCACAGGAGGTGGATGAAGAGGCAACTTAAAGGGAACAGAGACAGAACCCAGGGGAGGGAAAAAAAAAGGTTGCCTGAGGGAGGACAAGGAAAATCCAAAGAGAAGGCACTCCCCCTAAGAAGGGACTTGTAGCAGAAATCTTCAGAACAAATTAGGACTCCAAGCCTCCTTTAGCAAATACTTGTTAGGTTTATTCTGAAAACTTAAACTTTTAACAACTGCAGAAACAGAGACTAGACTTTTCTTTGTAAGCACTAATACAGGACTCGTCGGCACTGAAAAAGAAACATAACACCCCAGCAACGCTCAAGTTTCCAGATGTCTGAAGTCCTGGCCCACATTTTGATAACTTTCTGGGAACCCTGAGCAAAAACCAACCAGCTAAGATGCTCCTGAATTCCTAACACTCAGGGACTGATGAAGATAATAAATACGTGGCGACTCTCTCTGAGTTCACCTTTGTGTGTCTATCCACACATACCCTTTTTCCTAATAAACACTTAACCTGTTTCACTTAAAAAAAAAGAAGAAGGTACAGTAAATATGTGCTGATTTAAACCATTAACTTGGGGGAAGAGTCTGTTACACTGAAAAGTCTTTTATAGACAATTATTTTTCTACTTGATCTCCTTGTGCTGTTCCTTAATGTAAGCCTCTCTCATCACGACACATATGGAACCCTCTTCTTAAATTAGTATCAAAAAATACATACCTATAAATGTATATTTAAAAATGGCCAAGAGCCATGCTCTGATATTCACCACTGTTTTTATTTTATGAGCGTGCTAAACCACTGCCTAGAAAATTAGAAGAAATGCACTGCTGTTGATCTGACGGGAAGTCCATTCTCACAGTGGCCTATCACAAGCCTTCGTTGTTGTTCAGTTGCTCAGTCGTGTCCGACTCTTTGCGACCCCATGGACCGTAGCACGCCAGGCTTCCCTGTCCTTCAGCATCTCCCGGAGCTTGCTCAAACTCATGTCCATTGAATTGGTGACTGAACATTTTATGTAGCTCAGAAATGTACCCTACCTATGTCACACCCTCAGTGAAGTCTTATAATAAGAAATCAGACACACTAATATTTCTGTAATGAAATGTATGATTATTCATACCAAATGGGATAAAGACAGACTAGGAGGAGTCTCAGGATTTTCTACTAAATATATTCAGTTTAGGTTAGACTTTGGCATCAGGTGGCAGAGTGGGAAAGAATCCACCAGCAGGAGATGCCAGAGATGAGAGTTCGATCCCTAGGTCGAAAAGATCTCCTGGAGTAGGAAATGGCAAGCCCTTTCAGTTTTCTTGTCTGGGAAACTGGACGAGGATCCTAGCAGACTGCAGACCATGGGCTCACAAAAGAGCTGGACGTCACCGAGCAACTAAGCACACAAACACACAAGTCATGAAAACCTTTTGTGTTTTAGGGCTTTTATATTTCAGATTTGTGAATAATGGATCGTAAGTAAACCTCTACTAATTTTAAGCTGAAGGTTTGTCTCCATCTTTTTCTCATGTTTCTTCTTGTCAAATAGCTATGTAGTCACTATATTCTGTCTAAGAAATGCTTTCTTTTAAATTGCTTGGCTTTGCATCCATTTTGAACCTGAATGCACATGAGAATCACTTGGGAAGCTTTAAAAAAGCAACCGATACTTGGGCCCCATCTAAATCAGAATCTCTGGGGGACAAGTCCAGCCATCAGTATTTACTGCTGCTATTGTTCCCAAGTTTCTTAAGCAATTCTACACTGTATCCAGGGTCGAGAAGCACTCTTCTATTTAATAAGACATCTTCACTTCTCCAAGACTCAACCTTTTAATCTTGAAATCATTTCAACTGACAATCAATTTTTACTTTTTATTTTATTCTCCTCTAATTTAAATCATTTGTAAAGGAACATGGTTTTCACTGTGTTTTAGGTATTAAATTTTGATATAATCCAATCAAATGGTAAGATTCCGTTACAACATCAGTGGTTTGACAGACCCAAGCACAAGGAAAATTGCAAGGGAGCTTTTAAAGAAGCTTAAACTTTAAAACATAGTTTACTTAATATAAAAAGAACCCTATAACTCAAAACACATTTGCAGCTTAGGGTGTATTTGCTCTTGTGAATATCTAAATAGAGGATAATTAAGGGACTGATAAAACACATCAAAATTTCCTTTTCCTCTGGGTACCCATCAGCAATTTTAAAATGTTTTAAAGTGTTGAAGTATTTTGGCTTTCTGTCTTTAAAAACCAGCAGGGCTACTCACAAAATAGCCCTGAAATTCAACAAGAATCAGGGTTAGTCTCAGTTCCAGCATATTGTCTGTTTTTCTCTGGCTTAATAAGGCTTTCAGACTCAAAATACAAATGCAATGAGTCTTGCATCAGCACAAGGTTCAAGAGGCAACAGAAAGTGTCAAATACAAGCCCCGAGTGCCAGAGATCATGGCCATGGAGAGGTCAACTGAGAACATGTGGTGGCCTTCCTGGAGGAAGAGGCCCCTGAAAACCAAGCGTGAAGCTGGAGAAAGCCAACATAGGTCCCTGTGGGAGACAGATCAACAGTGACAGACGCCACCAAAGGGCCATCCTTACAAACTAATGTTTCAGAAAATCATGAATTCACAAATTTCCTAAAGGTTTTTAATAAATCTATTAATCTTAGAAATCTTTAAATTTTGATAATATAATCAAAATGTTTTTAAAACACAGAACACATTTTCTCAATTTCCTAAATTAAATGTAAGAAGAAACATAATTCAATACACTTTCCTGTTTTATTCCCAAATATACTTGCTCCCAAAACAGGGTTAAAAATTCTAGATAAATAAATAAATATGCTTATTAAAGCCATCAACATATTTCTGGATAAGATATAAACTGAGTAGTGATGGTGGCTAGACTTCTGTCCCATGAAGAAAGAGCCACATACTCAGTGACAATTTCCTTTGTTCCTCAGTGGCCCATTTTCCCATTTCCAAATTCACTCTTCTGTTCTAAATAGTTAATATTGCCACAGGACTGACACATGAATAATCCTGTGATTACCTGCTAATGTCAACCCATAATTGGAAAATTAAGAAGGTTATTTATCTGTCTAGACAGTACTGTTCTCTGCCTAATAGTTTATTTAACAAATAGTTGTTTTCCTAATAACTACTCTCACCATATCAAAGACGTGTTTGCTAAGCATGCTACGATGATAAAATATGCTTATTCTTATTTCAAGGATATTAGGGATATTTTTAAAAATTCTCATAAAGACTTTGTTGACTAAATACAGATTATGTCTATTTATTTTATTATAACTTAGATAATCACTGACCAAAGACTAATACATACATAAGTGACCTGAAACTAACTAGTGGAATAAAGTCCTACATGTAAGTTCTTTTCTTTTTTTTAAATATTTATTCACTTGGCTGTGCCAGGTCTTAGTTTCAACATGTGAAGCTTCAGGCTCACATGCGGCAGGTGGCATCTCGTTCCCTGCCCAGCGACTGAACCCGGGCCCCCTGCACTGGAAGCATGGAGTCTCTAGCCACTGCCCCACCAGGGAAGCCCCTATATGTAAGTTAGGTTTCTAAGTCTGTTATTTAGGTCTGCTACGTGTACATGTATCTCCTATGCATGAGGTTCACATTAGAAAGATGTGATAATTTTTAGTTGATCATAAGCATGGTATAAGTTAACAATGGAAATGAGATTATTTAGAATTGCATAACAATGGTTTTGGAATAGTACGAGGATGACATTCAGGTCAGCAAGAAATGATGGACTCCAGAGACAGCAACACCTGGATTGTACTCAGTTTGAAGTACCATCTGTTCGGCTTATGAGGAGTTGACAGGATTCACGGGACAACCCCAAGGTGGTCACCTCCTCGCGGTCGACGTGATATAGCAGTCTTCATTTATCTTGTCCTCAGCAGGGTCCGGCATGTTACCGTCCTCTTGTCCTTAGCCACCAGGATTCCATGACACATACCCTCCAGGCTCTTCTCTTTTCTCTCTGGCTGCCACTTCTCTTCCCTCAAGGCTTCGCTTTCCCCTATCTTTAAGTTTTGATGATCCTCAGTGGTTTGTTCTTAGCCCTCTCAACCTTCTTCTCTTTCTATTCATTCTCCCTAGGCAACCTCACTTACTCACAGGATTTCAATCTATCTGCATTTCCAGGGTCCAAAAGTCTCATCCCCATCCACCTCCAGGACCTAAATGCCCCACGAGTAACTCAAACTCAACACTTCCAAATGTGAAGTCACTTTCTTACACTTCCCTCCACTCTCTAATCTGTAGCATGGCCCATATACCCAGGCAGTGAATGGTACCACCATGTACCAGGGTCTCAAGCCAAGAAGTGAGGTGTCCTTGATTTAATGCAACCCACCATCTCCTCCCAACTCAGACTGTTGCCTCTCATTTACCTCTCTTCAAACCACATCATACTCAATAGAAAATATAAATCTTATATTAATCTCTTGCTAAAAAACTCTTCAAAGACTTCCCATGACACCATGACAGAGTCCAATGTCCAATATTTCATATATAATATTCTTTTCATCTGGTCTTCAGTATCACCTATTTCCACATCTCCTTTTTTGGGGTGAGGGAGTTCTTCGTTGGTGTGCTTGGGTTTTCTCTAGTTGTGGCAAGCAGGGGCTACTCTTTGTTGTGGTGTGTGGGCTTTTCATTGCAGTGGCTTCTCTTGTGGCAAAAACGCATGTTTTAGCTCTACAAACTTTCAAATACTCAGAACTACCCACAGTGGAAATGTTCTACTATGTGAAGTTCAGTAGAAGATGCTTTATATGGGAAGGTAAATTTCAGAAGTACCCAGACCAAGGATTTGTTCTAAAGATTTGTTTTATGAATGCCTCCTACCCAAATTATCCACTATCATCAAAAGAGAACAAGCATAAACCTCCTGGGAGTCGTCTATCTGTCAGCCTGCAGTAGAACAGTTGGGGATATTATTGGCATTTCATCTGGGTAACAGAGACAGGGGGAGGGCAAATCTCAACAGATGAAAAAGAACAGTTGGAGGCCATTCCTTACTGTGGAAATCTCTTCAATTTCATGGCACAAAGAACAGGAGATGCTGCAGATGTACTGGCCAAATGTAATCTGAAAAGAGCAAGCAAATGACACTGACATCTTTTCAAAAGAGCAGGTGAATCTGCTCCTTCAGTCTTCAAAGCTGCTCTCTCAATTCTTGATCTAGTCATTTCCCCAAAGCTCTAACTGCTCATCCACATGAATTTCTTGACGAACATTTTATATATATGAAATGTTATAAGGAAACACGTATACATTGGACACCCTGGGTTTTGCTATGACAATGAAATAAAACATGGATTATGCTTATATCAATATATTTTAAAAAATCTTTAAGTCTCAAGTTACTTTTTTCCATTTTCTGGTAAGACCAGAGTATTTTCAATCTATGTCACATTTAATGATTCTTCAGTAGATTTATATGATATGGTTTATTCAACAAAGTATCTTTAAAGACATAATTTGGAAACATGTCTTTAGCATGCCTTTTATTTAGTATTACATGTCATTCCTTATATGGTCTTTCTTAATCAGTGTGCTTTTTGGAAGTAAGTTTCTAAACTGCAGCAGGAGTATGACCTATAGCTCTAGACACTCCAGGGATCTTCTGCAGTAAGGATCTCCAATCAGAAGGGACAGGTCCTACAGAAGCTGAAAGAGTGAAGGCAAGAGGAGAAGGGGGCAACAGAGGATGAGATGGTTGAATGGCATCACTGACTCAATGGACACGAGTTTGAGCAAACTCAGGAACATAGTTAAGGACAGGGAAGGCTGGCGTGCCGCAGTTCGTGGGGTCACAAACAGTCTGACACGACTGAGCGACTGAACAACAACAAGGGACATTACACAGAAACTCCCCCACTGCCATGAATCCAGATCATCCAAGACCCTTGCAACCAGGAAGTCTATCTACAAAAACTGCGAATGTGGGAGGATATCCTGGAAGAACAAGATGCAGAACACAAGATCCAAAAGCCTATAACAGGAACGGGAAATCTTCATCTAGTTTATGGCAACCTTGAGGGAAATCTGGGAATCTGTTTGCTGGGGCAGAGTCACAGCCCTCCACCCCACAGCACAGGACTGCTATGGGCATGAAGTGAGTTAACACCTATAAAGCATCCAGGAATGGTGCCTGCAACAGCGAGTGCTACGTGCATGTTAGCTACCATCATCATCGTCATCATCACACTACTATAAGCAATACGGCTGAGCTTAACAACAGATTATAATAGAAGGACACTTCAGTCCCTAGTTGCTTTACTATTTCATTTGTTTAAACCCTTCTTCCTATCTAAATTATTAAAACTCCTTGACAATCAGTACTGCTTCTGCTTATAATATGCCTCCTACATGGCCCCACATTGCCAGGAGCATAAAAGTGACTGATAGGCTTCACTGAAAAGGGCCTACAGTGCAGGTATTTCTAGAGTTTATATTTTTTTTAAAAATATACTTTTAGATTTCTACAAAATTCTGAAGCTTTTACAAAGGTATGTAAGACAGACCTCAGATTTAGAAATTCACTTTGAAACTTCAGAGGGATCAACCAACGAGCTGTGGCCTGGCAGCTTTTGGCATCCAAGAGATAACTGCTGTTGAATGAACCAAGGGATTGTGGCTGTATTCGACAAGCAGTGTGTATTACTTTTGTATTTCTGCCCTAGCAAATCACGACCCACAGCTTAAGAGAACACCCGTTGATCATCTCACACTGCCATAGGTTAGGAGTGCAGAGGAAGCATGGCTCAGCTGGATCCTCTGCTTAGAGACTTATGAGGCCAAAAACGAAGGTACAGGCGGAGCTGTGTTCCCTGTGGAGGCACTGGGAGAGAAGATGCTTCCAAGAGCATCCGGGTGGTTGGCAGAGTCTGGGTCCTGCATCTATGTGACTAGGGGACCCATTTCCTTGCTTGTGTCACCTGGAACCTGCCCTGAGCTCCTAGAGGCCTCTCTCTGGTCCTTGCACAGGGAGACCTACTTCTCAGAGCCAGCAACAACACACTGAATCCTCACACTCGAATCTTTCCTTATTTTCTCTTCTGTCATTTCTCTTTGATGCTCACCAGAGCAAGGTTCACAGGATTAGACTGGGTACTTGCAGACAATCCAGATCTGTACACTTAATTACATCAGCAGAGTACCTTTTACCACGTAGTGAGTATTTACAGGTGCCAAATACTGCATTCATCTTTGGGGTCATTCTACCTACTAATGTACAGCAACTCAGAGCCTCAGAGCCCTCCTGTAAAACTAGCCTTGAGTAAAGTTTAAAAATAAAATAAAATTAAAAAAAAAAAAAATGTCTAAAAAAATAAATAAATAAATAAAATAAAGGAAAAAAAAAATAATTAAAACTAGCCTTGAACCCCATTTTAGGATTTTATAGTAACACGCTAATAAGTCTAGTCCTGGGTCATGATTTACCTGCTGTAACATCTTTACCAGAGCATACCTCTGAGTTCACACAATGGAATCCCATGACTTGAGAGCCAGTCTGAAGAAATATCTGAATTGCTAAACCATGCAGTCATGTTTACAGTATTTCATGATCCCTAACAGGCTAAAAGTTAAAATGCTGTTTAATAAAATTTCATAGGTTTCATTTTATACAATTCTTCAAATAAGACTCTATAATCAAATCCCAAACCCCACCTGTTGAGACTTATTCAGTAACTATGAAGTGTCCTAAGTGAAGATAATGTAGAGAATTGCCTTTTGAACCCTAAATTGCTATTTTTCATTACTACAGCAATTACTGTACAATAGCAAAAATTGCTATTTTTAATTACTCTTCATTAATACTTCCTGTCTCAAATGCTTCACCTCTGCAATGCAAATGACAACCCATTGTGCTGTGCAAGGCTGAAATGCGATGCTGCATAAAAACAGAAGCAGGATGCTTGCGCAAGGTAAGAACTCAACAAAAATCACCCAGTCTTAGCCTTTTACCCAGATCTCATTTGGTCTTCATAACTCAACAAGAGGCTACTACCTTTATATCTGCAAACAAGTTTCTTCAATAATTTCCCCATATAGAAGTTCATCTGTGCTGTTTCTAATACAAAAGATGGAAAACAACCATAATGGTCAGGGGATGATAAATCCATGGTATAGGGTGCTATGAGCAACAACCAATGTCACAGGAGGTACTGTTGGTGCTGAAAATACATTAAGGGAAAAGCACAGACCTCAAAATAAGAGTCATTTTTTTTGGACATATTTTACAAAATATACACCACACAAGAAATATAACCTAGAAAGTAATAAACACTAAAGTGTCAATAGTGATTCATTTCTAAGCAGTTTCACTACGGGCATCTTTTTTATTCTGGAATTTAAAAAAAAAATTATTGTCTTTATATTCAAGTTAAATAACCCAAATGTCAGATAAATTTTTAAAATTTGCAAAGCATAATCCATAGTAACAATGACTCACTACCAGAATTATCATCATTTTGACATAAACAGAATTCACCCTAATTCTAACCATCTAGTATGCACATAAAATTTCCTTATATTGATTTATATTAATACAACAGCATAAAATAACAAATTAATTTAAAATTTACCTTATTCCATCACCACCAAAAACTCAAGTAGTTTTCTCTTTTTTATATGCCTCCTGGTCCTCCTTCACAAATGGACATAATGCTAAAGCTGTACCATTGAGTTAAGTATGTAAAATTAAATTTCATCTAAGCAACTATAAGAAGTTCTATTTTAAACCAATGCACCAAAGAAGCAACCCAACATGAAATGCTCATGGATTGTCCTTTGAAAGTTCCTTCCACTTGCCTTAGATAGGATTTCACAGTAACACTCCACAAACCTGTGACTGTTAATGTACAAACTGATAGCTAAATGGTCTATCTGTTCAGTTCAGTCATTCAGTCATGTCCAACTCTTTGCAACTCCACGGACTGCAGCACACCAGGCCTCCCTCTCCATCACCAACTCCCGGAGTTTACTCAAACTCATGTCCATTGAGTCCGTGATGCCATTCAACCATCTCATCCTCTGTTGTCCCCTTCTCCTCCCGCCTTCAATCTTTCCCAGCATCAGGGTCTTTTCAAATGAGTCAGTTCTTCACATCAGGTGGCCAAAGTACTGGAGCTTCAGCTTCAGCATCAGTCTCTCAAATGAATATTCAAGGTTGGTTTCCTTTAGGATGGACTGGTTGGATCTCTTTGCAGTCCAAGGGACTCTCAAGAGTCTTCTGCAACACCACAGTTCAAAAGCGTCAATTCTTTGGCGCTAAAAATTCTCCAAGCCAGGCTTCAACAATACATGAACCATGAAATTCCAGATGTTCAAGCTAGTTTTAGAAAAGGCAGAGGCACCAGAGATCAAATTGCCAGCATGCACTGGATCATCAAAAAGCAGGAGAGTTCCAGAAAAGCATCTATTTCTGCTTTATTGATTATGCCAAAGCCTTTGACTGTGTGGATCACAATAAACTGTGGAAAATTCTGAAAGAGATGGGAATACCAGACCACCTGACCTGCCTCTTGAGAAATCTGTATGCAGGTCAGGAAGCAACAGTTAGAACTGGACATGGAACAACAGACTGGTTCCAAATAGGAAAAGGAGTACATCAAGGCTGTATATTGTCATCCTGCTTATTTAACTTATATGCAGAGTACATCATGAGAAACGGTGGGCTAGATGAAGCACAAGCTGGAATCAAGATTGCCAGGAGAAACATCAATAACCTCAGATACGCAGATGACACCATCCTTATGGCAGAAAGTGAAGAAGAACTAAAGAGCCTTTTGATGAAAGTGAAAGAGGAGAGTGAAAAAGTTTGCTTAAAGCTCAACATTCAGAAAACAAAGATCATGGGATCTGGTCCCATCACTGCATAGCAAATAGATGGGGAAACAATGGGAACAGTGGCAGACTTTATTTTCTTGGGCTCCAAAATCACTGCAGGTGGTGACTGCAGCCATGAAATAAAAAGACGCTTACTCCTTGGAACAAACATTATGACCAACGTATACAGCATATTCAAAAGCAGAGACATTACTTTGTCCACAAAGGTCTGTCTAGGTTTTTCCCGTAGTCATGTATGGATGTGAGAGTTGGGATTGTAAAGAAAGCTGAGCACCGAAGAATTGAGGCTTTTGAACTATAGTCTATCTGTATACCCTGTCAATTAAAAAGGTCTGTTTTGCATGTATATTGCAAAGAAAAATTACTATCTTCGTCTTGGGAACTGATACCCAAAGATCATAATATATTGTATAAACACACACACTTCTTCCCTTATTGACAAGGGACTCTTCAAGTCACATTTTATTCTTGAATGGGTTCTGCACAGAGACATCTTTCTGAAATGATGCTTTTAAGTTAATGTCCCCACACTGTGCTCATCTCAGTAGGCAAAACACCATGAACTATGCTATTCACCAATAACCAAACATACTTCACAAGGCTACAGTTAAATTAGGTTACCACAAGATCCGAGCATGTACAGATGGTTTTTTTGAAAAGTGAAGTCGCTCAGTCATGTCCGACTCTTTGCGACCCCATGGACTGTAGCCTACCACGCTCCTCTGTCCATGGGATTTTCCCAGCAAGACTACTGGAGTGGGTTGCCATTTCCTTTTCCAGACGATCTTCCCAACCCAGGGATCGAACCCAGATCTCCAGCACTGTAGGCAGACGCTTTAGTGTCTGAGCCACCAGGAAAGTCCTGGTTTCTTTGAAAGTAGAGACAATAAGTTAGTATTTAGTTTTAAAAAGTCATGTGTGTGTACATCTATATCTTTTGCTATATAGGGAGCTCTTCCCAAGACAAAGAAAATCAACTTGATGTATGGTAGTTGTAGAATATATTAAGCTTGTTTGATTTACAAAGGAGAGAAAAATGCCACTGAGTTACCTGTTCACATATTGATAATGGTGGGCTTTGTGATGTGTTACCATGAGATCCTACCTGAGAGAAACTGAAGGAGCTGTAACCAGCTCTCCACGTGGTCCTAGAGACTTAAAAATCCACAGCCGAAGGTGCCTTGAATGCTGTGACAGCTGATCAGGGTAGCTCTAAAGCACAATGAGGAAAGGTACTAATAAACCCCACAACTCCTTAGAAATACCAAGAACAAGGAAAACTACACCGAGACTGAGCTACAAGTGCTCCGGGGCTTTCTTGATGCATCCCGAAACGAGATCTGTCTTCCTGGGCCTGACTTGACATTTCCTCTCAAATCTCAATCCACCTGACCTTCCCCAAATCATGTAGCAGCTCTAAAGCCCTTGGAAGGGCTGGAACCAAGCTACAATTCCACGTGGGAATTGTACGTTCCCCACAGATGAGAAATATAAGGTGGCAAGGTGTTCAAGATCTTGCAGTACCCAGATGCAAGGTGAGTCATTCCCTGGAGGAGTCACTTATTTTTATTCTCTGAACAAACATGCTCACTCAGGTCTGTGACAGACTCAGAAAACGGAGATTAACTCCACTCCATTTCTCTCTTCCCTGGAAAGGAAGAGGCAGCTAGCCCAGAAAAAGAGTGAGTGGAGATCAGTACTTCAGCATTAAAAAAGCCGTATTTCTAAATGTGACAAAATTCATCACTGGATGGTGTGCATTGCGTACTCAGTGTGACAGATTCTCCCCTCTTCCCCTAACCTAAGATTATTTCTAGACCTTACTAACTCTATGTATCATCTCTTAAATAAGTCTCCAAAGTTCTAACTTTTTAAACATTCGGCAAAGCTCAAATCCCATGCTATTTCTTCTTCCTGAACTGGTACCAATGTGAACAATTTCAATCAAAAAAGCTGTCACCATTCTCTTTAGGGAAGCCCCAGGAATACTGGATTGGGCAGCCATTCCTTTCTCCAGGGGATCTTTCTGACCAAGGGATCAAACCTGGGTCTCCCATACTGCAGGCAGATTTTTTACCATCTGAGCCACTAGGGAAGCCCTCTCTTCAGACACTACTGCCCAAAAAGGAATTTCTCCACTGTATCAAACCCAACTCATAGGTTCATCCAGAAGGATGAACTAAAGGGATCCTAGCCACTGTATATGCTTCTGGACTCAGAAAGGATGTAGCAGATTCTTGCGAAAGACAAACCTTAAAGAAAACAAGGGAAGGTTCAGGAGAAAGACTAGACATGGCAAAGGAGAGGAGTTTCAAATGAGTGAGAGGAGTGAGACAGCTGACAGCCTTGGGGAGCTGGGGTCTTTGAGTTTCCTGTGTTATGCTTTTGGTGACACAGGACAATTGGTTGTTCATTAAGACTCAGTTCCTGGTGCCTCTCTGAAAAGTATTTCCCAAGAGATTCTATCTAAGGAAAAGATGACATGGGAGAAGAATCATAGGCCCGGGTTAAGTCCCTAGTTAATGAGAGGAAAATCAGGTCCTTTTTACCTGTAAAGCAGGATTCCAGAGAGGGAAAATGTGAGATGACTTTTACTAGAAAGAATGCTAGGGAGCATCAGAGAACAAGTTCATGGCCGATGGAAAAACTGATGGAGTTAATGTCACAACTTCTAGACATTAAGCAGGGAAAGACTTTGCTGTGAAGTTGACAATGTGCTGCAGTTATAACCACCTCTTCTTTTGTCTTTTGTCTTTTTTTCCTAGAGAGTTGCAAAAAGAAATTCCGTCTCAAATCTCTTCTTCTCTAACACTTGCACCAAAAGTTATGTGTCCTCTTGACTTCTTGGGGTTTCATCTGCTTCAAGATCTTCTAGGACTTACAGCAGTAACCTTCATTTGTCATTTGGGTTAGATTGTTTTTTTTAAGGTCAGAGGCATTTCTCAGAGGAGTGATAATGTACCCTATGAGAAGGAATTTGGAAAATACCACTAAGGACATCAAATGCAGAGTGGTTCTAAACTAAAATTGGATGAGCTGAAGAAAATGAGCAACAGCATAGAGCAGAGACATACCAAGAGAGAAATCTACACTGATGAAAATCATCAACTACATCAGCTTTGAGGAAGAATATGAGGGCGCCAGGAATGCCACTGGCAAGATGGTGGAGCAGAAGGACGTGCACTCATCTTCTCTGTGAGAACTCCAAAATTACAACTCTTTGCTGAACAACTACTGACAGGAGAATGTTGGATCCCACACACAAAAAAAGATACTCCACATTCAAGGGCAAAGGAGAAGCCCCAACAAGACAGTAAGAGGGGTAAAATCACATTTAGAACCAAACATACCCGCCAGAGATGCCTGGAGAGCTCAAACAAAACCTTGAGTACACCAGGACCCAGAGACCCCACAGAGACTGAGCCAGACCTGTGTATGAGTCTCCTGCAGAGGTATGTGTCAGCTGTGGCCTGCCACAGGGGCAGGGGCTCTGGGTGCAGCTACCTGAGTCACAAAACCTGTGATGTAAGCCCTCTTGCAGGAGGTCACCATTAACCCCAACATAGAGCTGCCGAGGAGATAACCTACAAACTGCAGAACAATTATATCAAAGAAATTCTCACACTGTTAAGAAAGTTCTAGGACCCACAAGAGATTTCCCAAACTGGGGATCTAGCAAAGGGACTGAGAATCCCCAGAGAATTTGACTTTGGAGGGCAGCGGAATTTGATTACAGAACTTACACAGGACTGGGGAAACAGATTCTTGGAGGGCACAAACAAAACCTTGTGTGACCAGGACCCAGGAGAAAGGAGCAGTGACCCCACAAGAGACTGACCCAGACTTGCTGTGAGTGTCCAGGACTCCCTAGTGGAGGCGTGGGTTGGCGGTGGCTGCTGCAGGGTTGGTGCACTGAGGGCAGCAGTAGGTGCATGGGGCCTACTGAAGGAGGCCCCATTATCTTCATTACCTCCACCATAGTTTGGCCTCAGGTCAAACAACAGGGAGGGAACACAGCCCCACCCATCAACAGAAAACTGGATTAAAGATTTACTGAGCCTGGCCCCACCCATCAGAACTAGAACCAGTTTCTCCCACAGTCTCTCCCATCAGGAAGTTTCCATAGGGCTCTTATCCTTATCCATCAGAATACAGACAGAATGAAAACCACAATCACAGAAAACTAATCAAACTGATCACATGACCCACAGCCTTGTCTAACTCAATGAAACTATGAGCCATGCTCTTTAGGGCCACCCAAGACAGACAGGTCATAGTGGAGAGTTCTGACAAAATATGGTCCACTGGAGAAAGGAATGGAAAACCACTTCAGTATTCTTGCCTTGAGAACCCCATGAACAGTATAAAAAAGCAAAAATATAGGACGCTGAAAGATAAACTCTCCAGGTTGGTAGGTGCCCAATATGCTACTGGAGATCAGTGGAGAAATAACTCCAGAAAGAATGAAGAGACAGAGCCAAAATGAAAACAATGCCAAGTTGTGGATGTGACTGGTGATATAAGCAAAGCCCAATGCTGTAAATGGCAATACTGCATAGGAACCTGGAATGGTTAGGTCCATGAATCAAGGTAAATTGGAAGTGGTCAAACAGGAGATGCCAATAGTAAACATTGACATTTTAGGAATCAGTGAACTAAAATGGACTGGAATGAGCAAATTTAATTCAGATGACCACTATATTTACTACTGTGGGCAAGAATCCCTTAGAAGAAATGAAGGAGACATCATAGTCAACAAAAGAGTCTGAAATGCAGTACTTCGGTGCAATCTCAAAAATGACAAGAATGATCTCTGTTCATTTCCAAGGCAAACCATTCAGTATCACAGTAATCCAAGCCTATGCCCCAACCAGTAATGCTGAAGAAGCTGAAGTTGAACGGTTCTATGAAGACCTAAAAGACCTTCTAGAACTAACACTCAAAAAAGATGTCCTGTACATAATAGGGGAGTGGAATGCAAAAGGAGGAAGTCAAGAGATACCTGGAGTAACAGGCAAATTTGGCCTTGGAGTACAAAATGAAGAAAGGCAAAGGCTAACAGACTTTTGCCAAGAGAATAGCAAACACCCTCTTCCAACAACACAAGAGAAGACTCTACACTTGGACATCACCAGATAGTCAATACAGAAATCAGATTGATTATATTCTTGGCATCCAAAGATGGAGAAGCTCTATACAGTCAGCAAAAACAAGATGTGGAGCTGACTGTGGCTCAGATCATGAAGTCTTTATTGCCAAATTCAGACTTAAATTGAAGAAAGGTAGGGAAAACCACTAGACCATTCAGGTATGACCTAAACCAAATCCTTTAGGATTATACAGTAGAAGTAATAAATAGATTCAAGGGACTAGATCTGATAGACAGAGTACCTGAAGAACTATGGCCAGAGGTTCGTGACATTGTACAGGAGGCAGGGATCAAGACTACCCCCAAGAAAATGAAATTCAAAAAGGCAAAATGGTTGTCTAAGGAGGTCTTACAAATAGCTGTGAAAAGGAGAGAAGCTAAAGGCAAAGGAGAAAAGGAAAGATATACCCATTTGAATGCAGAGTTTCAAAGAACATCAAGGAGAGACAAGAAAGCCTTCCTCAGTGATCAATGTAAAGAAACAGGAAAACAACAGAATGGGGAAGACTAGAAATCTCTTCAAGAAAATTAGAAATACCAAGGGAACATTTCATGCCAAGATGGGCACAATAAAAAACAGAAATGGTATGGACCTAACAGAAGCAGAAGATATTAAGAAGAGGTGGCAAGAATACACAGAAGAACTGTACAAAAAAGAGCTTCATGACCCAGATAACCACAATGGTGTGATCACTCGCCTAGAACCAGACATCCTGGAATACAAAGTCAAGTGGGCCTTAGAAAGCATCACTACGAACAAAGATAGTGAAGGTGATGGAATTCCAGTTGAGCTTTTTCAAATACTAAAAGATGATGCTGTGAAAGTGAGGCACTCAATATGCCAGCAGGTTTGGAAAACTCAGCAGTGGCCACAGGATTGGAAAAAGTCAGTTTTCATTCCAATCCCAAAGAAACACAATGCCAAAGAATGCTCAAACTGTGGCATAATTGCACTCATCTCACATGCTAGTAAAGTAATGCTCAAAATTCTCCAAGCCAGGCTTCAACAGTACATGAAGCATGAACTTCCAGATGTTTAAGCTGGATTTAGAAAAGGCAGAGGAACCAGAGATCAAATTGACAACATCATAGAAAAAGCAACAGAATTCCACAAAAACATTTACTTCTGTTTTATTGATTACACCAAAGCCTTTGACTGTGCAGATCACAACAAACTGTCGAAAATTCTTCAAGAGATGGGAATACCAGACCACCTTACCTGCCTCTGAGATATCTGTATGCAGGACAAGAAGCAACAGTTAGAACAGGACATGAAACAATAGAGTGGTTCCAAAATGGGAAAGGAATACATCAAGGCTGTATATTGTCACCCTGCTTATTTAACTTATACGCAGAGTACATCATGTAAAATGCCGAGCTGGATGAAGCATAAGCTGGAATCAAGATTGCTGGGAGAAATATCAATAACCTCAGATACGTAGATGATACCACCCTTATAGCACAAAGTGAAGAGGAACTAAAGAGCCTCTTGATGGACGTGAAAGAGGAGGGTGAAAAAGCTGGCTTAAAACTCAACATTCAAAAAAAGAAGATTATGGCATCCAGTCCCATCTCTTCATGACAAATAGATGGCGAAACAATGGAAAAAGTGACAGACTTTATTTTTTGGGGGCTCCAAATTCACTGCAGATTGTGACTGCAGCCATGAAATTAAAAGATGCATGGTCCTTGGAAGAAAAGTTATGACCAACTTAGCATATTAAAAAGCAGAGATGTTACTTTGCCAACAAAGGTCTGTCTAGTCAAAGCTATGCTTTTTCCAGTAGTCATGTAGGGATGTAAGATTTGGACTAAAAAGAAATCAGAGCACCGAAGTATTAACGCTTTTGATCTGTGGTGTTGGAGAACACTCTTGAGAGTCCCTTGGACTGAAAGAAGATCCAACCAGTCCATCCTAAAGGAAATCAGTCCTGAATATTCATTGGAAGTACTGATGCTGAAACTGAAACTCCAATATTTTGGCCACCTGATGCAAAGAACTGACTCATTGGAAAAGACCCTGATGCTGGGAATGTATCAGGGAGGAGAAGGGGACGAGAGAGGATGAGATGGTTGGATGGCATCACCGACTCAATGGGCATGAGTTTGAGCAAGCTCCAGGAGTTGGTGATGGACAGGGAAGCCTGGCGTGCTGCAGTCCATGGGGTCACAAAGAGTTGGAAACAACTGAGCGACTGAACTGATGAGAGTGTACGAGTGCCTACTTAAATGGTCCCCGGGTATTAGATTCTGTTCTCATCCAATTCTGACTGCTCTTCCTAAATTCTGTACACTATATTTTTTCATTTGAATTCATGTGTCAAGACATGGCCACAAACTCTTCTCCATTACTATCACCAGGTCAATGCGGACACTCAGCACAGTTCTCTTTTACCGTCTGAGTGATGGCTGACTTCACTGGACAAGCAGCACAGATGACCACATCACAGCTCCCCCCACAACCCTTTCATAAATGCCACACATACAACCATGTCATCAAACATGCATCTAATATGTTCGATTCACAACTTAGCCTTGCTCACATCAGCTCAGCAGTTCAGCAACTGGACCATGTGAATGAAAATCACCAGACCTTACTAGGATGTTTGTTTTCTTATTTCTACAATTTACATCAAGAAAATTTAGCCTGAAGTAACAGAAATAAGCCAACATGGTTTGTTTAGGATGTTGATTAGCATGACCTGAAGTCCAGAGTCAGTTTTTATCTCCTCTTTAATCATGTCCATGTTGCCACTTCCTGTCTTTGGATAATGCCCAAGTTACTTCTCAGTTCTTGAAAATGTCTCAAAGTTTAGCTTATTTCCTAAATTTACATCCTAAGAACTATGACTTTGAAAGCAGTATTCTACTGACTAAAAACTCTTCTGTATGTCTCTATGTCTAGTTTATCCTGGATTGTAAAACAAATATATAAAAGTTGTATTATCGATTCTAAACACTCTTTTTGTCACGTACCCTGGGAGAATTCATGTTTAAAGATAAAATAATGCTCAAAACTTCCAGGGTAGGAAGTGGCAGACTGTGTCATCCATGGGCTCCTTCTAGCCTGCCAGCTTTATGTGACTAACAGAGACTCAGAGGAAATGAAGAAGAGAAGGTTTAAAGTTAACAAAATGTGTTCAGTCAAAAGATATTAGAAAGGTGGCTAAGATGTTAAGGCAGAAAACCTATGTACACAGGGAAAGCCAAAGTATTTTCAGATAATAATGCCCAGGGTGTGACAGTCGAGTTCACATAATGCGAGAAGTCTATTACAGTCATGCCCTTTTTCCTTAAGCTGAAAACTTCTTACAAGGTTTTCCTCTTAAGGTTTTTGGATGTCAGGCACTTGGGAAGGTCACTAGAAACGTAGATGAAACATTTTTACTGTTTATGTTTGTATAAATCTAGCATAAAATCTGTAAATCTGACCGAATTATCAAGGCATTTTTATTTCTATATACACTGCCTTCTCCTGTTACTTTAATATGAAAACTCACTTGTGTTTTCTTCCAGGGTAGAATTTTACATATTATTTTTTACATGAAAGGACGTTTTTCCTGATGAACCTAAGCTGAGACTAAGAGATAAACTATTTAACAAGGAGGATTTTTTTTTAAAAAAGAATGCTTATTTACAAAATGCCCAAGTTTGAGGAAAAGGAGATGAATACACAGGGCAGCAAACTATTGCGGGAAACTGCTCTCCCCCTTCCAGTGACCTCTAATTACACAAAAGCTCTGAAGAGCACTTTAACAACTCCGCTTTACAGATGTCACTTCTACCTTCCCTTAATGCATTTCAGGGTCATGCTGGATGCCAACTGCCACTTGAGTGATGTATGCAAAAATCTCCCATCCTCTGCGGTGTTAACAGCTGGGTAACAAAGCTTTCAGACCACTGCCAACAGGAATAACTACACTGTGAAGTGGGGAAGCACACAGTCCCTTCATAAATGCTTACACAAGGAACCAAGGAATTTTAGAACTTACATACTGTCAAGTCCGCCACTCAATTTCGCCAAAGTTATACTGTTTGAAAGAATTAAGAATCAAGGTCTACATTCGCAGTTCAAAGATAGTTTCATTATTCCAGGCTGGTCAGCTATCAATTCAAGACATGAATTTTTCTCCTATTGACAGTCAATTCCTAGGCAGGTTGATAAGAAGTCCAGGGGTCCCCAAGGAAAGACGGGTCTGGAATTCTCAAGGAGGAAGAAAGGACAAACTTTTTTTCCCCTCTACATTCCTTAGGATTATATAACAATAATGTATCTTGCCTGAGGACAGTTTCTGGAAAAACCTTCTGGCTAATCCTGTTATCTTAAAATGCAAATTATGGAAATGGGTCTAGTAAGGTCTTTACAACCTCCAGACATTCTTTTGATTCACTGTAATAAGTAAGAGTATAGAACTCCATTTCTAACACTAGCGAGGGGGCACTCTTTTTGCCCCCTTCTGATGTCTATGTCAGAAGCTTTCTCTATCTCTTTTATACTTTAATAAAACTTTATTACACAAAAGCTCTGAGTGATCAAGCCTCGTCTCTGGCCCCGGATTGAATTCTTCTCCTCCGGAAGCCAAGAATCCAGATATTTCTCATGGTCCAGCAGCAACCTTTCACTATGTCCCTTATTCTCATTTCTACTCTAGCACCTCACCTCAATTTATTCAGTCTTTTAGCTTAGAGATTTTTTCCAGTAAGATTACCTCAACCAAATATACAACCATCACTCTGCTGTCCACCCCTCCTTTCTAGAAGTTCTCTTGAATTTTACTTTCATGGTATAAACTTCCACTTCCAATAAGTATATCCACTTCTTATCACAGTCTCCTCATCTCCCTTTGTTGTTATTGTAAAGTTGTTAAGTCGTGTCTGACCCTCTGTGACCCCATGAACTGCAGCACACCAGGGTTCCCTGTCCTTCAGTATCTCCCAGAGTTGGCTCAAACTCATATTCATTGAGTTGGTGATGCCATTCAACCATCCCCTTCTCCTCCTTTCCTCAATCTTTCCCAGCATGAGGGTCTTTTCCAATGAGTCGGCTCTTTGCATCAGTTGGCCAAAGTACTGGAGCTTCAGCTTCAGCATCAGTCCTTCCAATGAATATTCAGGATTGATTTTCTTTAGGATTGACTGGTTTGATCTCCCTGCTATCCAAGGGACTCTCAGGAGTCTTGTCCAGCACCACAGTTTGAAAGGATCAATTCTTCGTTGCTCAGAGTTCTTTATAGTCCAACTTTCACATCTGTACATGAGCACTGGAAAAACAATAGCTTTGACTAGACGGGCCTTTGTTGCAAAGTGATGTCTCTACTTTTTCATACACTATCTAGGTTTGTCATAGCTTTTCTTCCAAGGAGCAAGTGTGTCTTTTAATTTCATGGGTGCAGTCACTGTCCGCACTGATTTTGGAGCACAAGAAAATAAAGTCTGTCACTGTTTCCATTTTTTCCCCATCTATTTGCCATGAAGTGATGGGACTGGATGTCATGATTTTAGTTTTTGGAATGTTGAGTTTTAAGCCTCTTCTCCCTACCTCCCCCTTATCTTGGGTGCTGCCCAAGACTGCACCTTCCACTCTGCTCTTCAATCAACAACCTGGACTGGTTCCCATAACGCTAGTCCCGACCTTTCTGAGTTCCAGATTCACGTCTCCAGGTGTTTCCCGAATATTTTTACACCCTTATGTCCTCAAACTCAGCGTGTCCAAAATTATGTCATCTCTCCTTCCATATATTTTACTCAACTTCCTAAGAGTATCATCACTTTTCCACTAAGTTCCCAGCTGTGGTTACTTGAATCCTCCTCTACATTTACCTAGTCCTACTGATGTTTTAAACAATTCTTTATGCTCCTTTTGCTTGTGGTTCCCCAAAACACCACCAGAAACTAGGTTCTCATCAGCCTCTCAAACTAGATTTTCATCCAACTCATCTTGTTTCTTAAATGTCTACATCATGTTAATCTGTTGTTCAAAAAGTGTTTTACTTTTCTTTATTAAATCCCACAGCCAGAGAACACATCCTCCACCCGCTCACAGCCTGACCGCTTTCAACGCTGATTCAAGTCCAGTCTCTTCAACCAAGCTCTCTGTTGCTGTTCTTGGATTCACTGTCACACACTGATTGTTGGTGCTCAGCTGTCAGTTGTTTTATAAGCTAGCTTTTTAATGCGCCTGTCTTCCTGGTACGGCTATAAGAACATCTTACATAGTCACTGCTTCTGAAACTTACCTACTATGTTACATTATTTTAAAAATGAGGCCCAGTGATTAGGAGAATATGACTAAGAAGTAGAAAATCCAGAGTTTAGATCCTGGCTCTGATCCTTTTTAGATGGGTGACCTTGGGCAGGTTACTTAACCTCTAGAAGCTTTCATGTCTATAAAACAGAGATAACGCCACCTATTTCACAAGGCTTTAGTGAAGTGTAATGTGTACATGGGTATGTGTACACACACATACAAACACACAGTGTGTAACACAGTATTTGGTACACAGTGAGTGGGTTTTTTTTAAACAGGTCGCTATTAATGACTTTGCAACCCACAGGTATTCCTCTTTAGTCAATATTTTAAACTGCAAGTGAAGTGAAGTGTCAGCCACTCAGTCGTGTCCAACTCTTTGCAACCTCATGGACTGTATGTAGCCCAAGTGTCAGCCACTCAGTTGTGTCTGACTCTTTGCAACCTCATGGACTGTATGTAGCCCGCCAGGCTCCTCTGTCCATGGGATTTCTCAGGCAAGAATACTGGAGTGTGTTGCCATTCCCTTCTCCTGGGGATCTTCCAGACCCAGGGATCGAACCCTGGTCTCCTCATTACAGGCAGATTCTTTACTTGTCTGAGCCACTAGGGAAGCCCTTTAAACTGCAAAGCTCATGTTAAACATATTGTATTAGCACGCTGTCAAGATTCCATTGCATGTGAAGTTTTATACTACTCATCACTATATTTAGCCAAAAATTACTTTTCTAAGCTACATTCTAGAAGAGTAAGAAAGACAACTTTTAACTTTCAAGCTGTGCCCAGATGCCAAAACTTGGGGTGTGAAACTATACAAGATCAGTTTAATTTCACATACATAACCCAATCCAGCATGATTTTCAGCAATCACCATTTTTTAAATACAGTTAAAGAAGTACTCAAGAAGCTTTGGGAAGGCTAGATTTTGTGAGATAGGATTTCTAGAGCCTGTCAGCAACCAGAGTTTAATGATTAGTGACCATGGCCAGCTTCTTCTGGGAAGAAAGGGATAAGCTTTCCCTCAACCAACAGGTTAATTACTGACTCTAATTAATGGCTTTAAAAGACATAATGAAAATGTTGTAATCCAGTACATTAAAAACTGAAGAACTGATCTTCTGTTGGTTGAGTTGATCTTTTTTTTTCCCTAATGAAACATACAGTCCTTTCTCCTTTGTGCAGTAGGTCACAGCTTTCCCTAGGTTAAATCATACAGTATTTTTTTTTAAAGTCCTTCTCTAAGGTTCCAGGAACTTTCCATCAACAGAATCTGTAATCTTGCAGGAAAGGCTGCCTGAGAGCAGAGCAAGTTAATGCCACTGTCTCTTTCGCCCTGACTTGGGCCTCCCACAAGCAGCCACAGGGCAAGTGTCTCTCTACATCACTACCCACAGTGCCTCCCTTCCAAGACCCCTCATTATTTCTGCACTCCTGGGCAGGGAAATCGCATGGCCTTACCGCAGACGTTAGACGGGCAAGAATTTCATCACTGCTCTCTTCTGAGTCTTCAATTTTCTGATGAGATCTTTGAAAAACAAAGAATAAATTACACTTTAGCTTTGCCTGCTCACATTTATTCACTGAGTTATGGGGAATACAGGGTAAAGAAAAGCATTATTGCTTCATACGTTAGTGAAAGTAACCTATGTGAGTAACATGATGACAATAATACCATAGGAACGCA
This sequence comes from Bison bison bison, assembly GCF_000754665.1. NCBI lineage: Eukaryota > Metazoa > Chordata > Mammalia > Artiodactyla > Bovidae > Bison > Bison bison. The sequence continues at coordinate 1,137,862 of NW_011494681.1, forward strand.
ATTTGCGGCAGCCCAACGATTCCTTCAAAATCAATCAGCAAGAGCCTCTTTCCCACACATCAATTAAATCCTAAGGACTGCTACTGTTCTCCAAATGAATCGAAGAATAATCCTGACTCACTATACTTACTAACATGGGTATGCACAGAGAATAAGCAGAGGGTGAATATAATGTGGTTAAGTATTGAAATTCCTGGTCAGTCTAAATTAAATCCAGATTCTGAAAATATGAAACATGAATTTTCTACTATATCTGAGTTCCAGCTGACAAACAAATTTATTAGGAAATAGTCTATTATAAGCCTTGTCCTGTGACAGGAATTATATGGATCCCAATAGCAGGAGCATTTTGTTCTTTTTTATGAGACCACAGCCCAGTTGAGAAGAAAATTATGCATGTGTTAAATAACTAAGGAGACAAACAACGTTTACACAGTGTGGTATCAGTTTGTTTAGAAAAATCACCTTTCTAATGTAATTCATGAAAAATTTTTCACCACATAAATGTACATTGCTAACACATAAAATCTACTTCAAACAAACCTTATAAAAATTACATTTCTTTCTCCTGACCTGGTCAAAGGGAAAAACACTGACTAATGCCAACTGAATATATGTAATTGTCTCCCAGATCTATTTCCACAAGCAATTCCTTTCAGCACCTTCTGTGGACTGGGAGGGCGTTGGTGGTAATTGCTCTGCAGAGCAGCCCCGTGGCACTGCAGTCCACTGATGGATTTCAATCTCAGAAATTGCATGGGCCAGCATGAGCGCAAGCCTTACAGGGCAGAAGGGCTTCTCCTGGCTCCTAAGAGAGCTAGGAGAGGCTCTTGGACAAAGGAAAAGCAGTCGGATCAGTTCTGGCACTGGCTTCCGGTTTCTGTAAAAGTCACTAAACCCTTTCAAAGGAAAAATGTTCCACCCTTCAGGTCAGAAGAATGACTTACAAACTACCACCTTTACAAGAATGGCATGTCACAGGTATGGAGCAGCGCAGGCATGTTGTCCAATAACTTAATTTTTGGTGCAGCAAAGCCTCTGAAACATGACCTTGATAATTAACATTTCAAACAATAAGCTTTATTATTAAAACATCTACTTACAAGGTTTCCATACACATGAAGTTACACTGAGAAGAGACTGGAACGCTTTATAACCTAAGCCACCAAAGCAGGTTTATAAGATTATGCTGGGGTGACAGAACAGATCTGAGAGGAAATTAGGAGCTGAGAACGTTAGACACAAGAGCACCACCAAGGACTTTAAGGCCCCATCGGTATCTGCGGTGAAGAGCAGCTGGTGGTGCCATCTCTTGCTCAGCCCCCAGCAGACACCTGAAGGATGAGTTTGTGTGCATGACGTGTTTCCCATTAACACAGATTCTGTTGTGAATGCATTTTCAACAAACTGCCGAAAGGAACTCAAAACTCCAAGGGAAGCTCTAGTGTATGTGACTGATGGGGGCTACGCAACGAGTAACAGCCAAGTTGTTGCGAGTTCAGTGACAAATAATTTCATCTCTGTTCAAGCAAAACTATCTTTCATCATGCTTCTAGCACAAAACATACCCCTGGCAGAAACGTTTCTCAAGGAAGCACATCTAAGAGAGACAGAGCGATGCTCTCCTGAGCGCCGTCCTCCAGCTCATGTCCCGTTTTTATCCCCTCAATCACCACAATCTATACCCAGAACTCTCAAGTCTTTCTCTAGCCCCTGAATCTTCCCTGAGCTCACCCTGTGCTTCCAGCTGCCCTCAACATGGCTCTAGGTGGCAATCTCAGAACACTGTTTTCACTCACATGGGATCTTATGAGGCCCTCAGATCGACATAACTTCCGGTGACCTTCTCCTGTCTCCTGCCCTCAGTGGTACTCCAGTGCCTCTCACCACTCGGCTTCACGTCACCCTGTGGTCATTCCTCATCTTTCCATCACCATATCCTCCTCTGCTCTGCTTTCCTGCTTTCTTCCCCACAAGCCTTTCTGGGAGGCTCTCGCCTCCATAACATACTTTAACCAGCTTCTAACCAGCTTGTCTCTGCTTCTCCTCCAGTATCTGATCTTCTGTTGATGCCAGGGTTCTCCTCCTACAACCCCGATCTGGTCCTGCTCTTCTCCAGACCCACAGCTTCAGGGACTCTCCCACTGCCTACCTGAGAATTCAGAAGACTTCCTGTCTGCTGAGGAGCCCCAGGTCCACCCTGCTGTGACATGGGAGGCAGGCAAACAGTGGGGAGCATAAGAGGGGCGGATGGAAGAGAGAAGGACGATGCTCCCCCACTCAGCTTCCCTCCTCACCACTAGCATCCCTGCCCAGCTCAATGCCAAAAGGCCCAGAAATACCAGACTCCTTTTCCCTCGTAAATATATTTTTGCAAAATAAGATAAAATCTGATTATTTTACGATGTAAATACCCATTTGTGCAACCCAGTGATGGTAAAGTTCTCACATATCGGATCAAAACAGATGACCAAACAGAAGGGGCATGGGAGAATAAAGAAAGAACCACCCGTAACACGTAGCACACCATTTTACACATGAAACTCAGGCATCCATGGATTTTAGTATCCATGGAGGTCCTAGGAACAGCCCCCCACAAATGCCGAGGGAAGGTTGTACTTGCATCTTAAGGGGGCTGTGCTGCTCAGTAAGCAAGAGAGGAAGAGAGACACTCCGGAGAGACAGGGCAACAGAGAAACCCTGGTTGGACTCAGCAGTAATGGCAGTGGCAAGGTGATGAAAGAAAGAGAAAAGGAAGTGACCCTAGGAAGGAAGACCCATCCCTGAGGATCTGTGCCAGCAGGAAGCTCTGGCCCAACTGGAGTCCCTTTTATGATTTCCTAAGGCCACTTGTCAAGGTCTCTGCCTGGCAACAGTGCAAGCCTGACCCCATGATCCTCCAAGGGAAGTGCCGAATCCTAGTGTTCTGGGCAATACAACACAATGGGAAAGACTAGAGATCTCTTCAAGAAAATTGGAGATATCAAGGGAACATTACATGCAAGGACAAGCACGATAAAGAACAGATACGGTAAGGACCTAACAGAAGCTGAAGAGATTAATAAGAGGTAGCAAGAGGACATGGAAGCAACCTAGATGGCCAGTGACAGATGAACAGATTAAGTAGTTGCAGTACATATACACAATGGAAATCAACCCTGAATATTCACTGAAGCACTGATGCTAAAGCTGAAGCTCCAATACTTTGGCTACCTGTTGTGAAAAGCCGACTCACCGAAAAAGACGCTACTGCTGGGAAAGACTAAAGGCAAAAGAAGGCAGCAGCAGAGGATGAGACAGTTAGATGGCAACACTGACTCAAAGGACATGAGTTTGAGCAAACTTCGGGAGATAGTGAAAAACAGGGAAGCCTGGTATGCTGCAGTCCATGGCATTGCAAAGACTCGAACACGACTTAGTGACTACAACTACAGTGCTCTGGGCAGATGTCTCTGTGAGTTCAGGAGGTCTGCAATATCTAAGGATGCTGTTGTAAGGACACAGGAATGGCAAAAGCCAGTGCACCTCTACCCTTGTCCCCCCAACCATCAAACAGGACACATTATCGTTCCACTCAATCTGCACTAAAAACAAAACAAACCCCTACCTCTCTACAGGCTTCTCCACCTTAATTATAGGCAACTCCACCCTTCTAGTTAGAGGTCACCTTTGATCCCCCCTCCTTATGGTCTCTTCACTGAATCCATCCCCGAATCCTATCAGCTCCATCTTCGAGGCAGCTCTCGCCTTGGAACACTTCTCACCACCTCTGCTCCAACCACCGCTGACCCAGCCACAAGATCGCTCATCTAGAGGCAGAGTGGTCTTGCTAACATGGAAGTTAGATCATGGTCCTCCTCCACTCAAAATCCTCAAATGACTCCCCATCATCCTCGGAATAAAGCCAAAGTCTCTACAGTGCTGCCATCTTTCGCTCTCTTTACTCTATTTCGGTCTCTCTGGCCCTGCCTTCAATGCTCTTGTCCTGGGCCTTGCCCTGACTGTCCCCAACCCTAGAACACTTCCACCCACACTGCACATTGCCTCTTCCCTCACATCAACCTCTTGGAGAGGCCTTTCCTGACCCATCACTCTATCCGCTCATTTCCTACTTTATCTGTGTAAAGTTTTCCACGTTAACTGACATCAATCTGTTTACTTATGAAATTGTACTTCCCTCCTAGACATGGGAATAGATATTTCTGCCTGTTTTGTTCCTGGTTACAGCAGATTTCCAAGGAATATCAAGGGAAGATAAGAAAACCTTCCTAAGTGGACAATGCAAAGAAATAGAGGAAAATAAGACAATGGGAAAGACTAGAGATCTCTTCAAGAAAATTAGAGATACCAAGGGAACATTTCATGCAAAGATGGGCACAATAAAGGACAGACCTTTAGGTTTCTATTAGGTAATGGACCTAACAGGGGAAGAAGATATTAAGAAGAAGTGGCAAGAATACACAGTAGAACTATACAAAAAAGATCTTAATGACCCAGATAACCATGATGATGTGATCACTCACCTAGAGCCAGACATTTTGGAGTGCTAAGTCAAATTGGCCTTAGGAACCATCACTACAAACAAAGCTAGTGGAGGCGATGGAATTCCAGCTGAGCTATTTCAAATCCTAAAAGATGATGCTGTGAAAGTGCTGCACTCAATATGCCAGAAAATATGGAAAACTCAGCAGAGGCCACAGAACTGGAAAAGGTCAGTTTTCATTCTAATCCCAAAGAAACGCAATGCCAAAGAATGTTTAAACTACCACATTCTTGTGTTCATTTCACACGGTAGCAAGGTGATGCTCAAAATCTTTCAAGCTAGGCTTCAACAATATGTGAACCAAGAACTTCCAGATGGTCAAGCTGGATTTAGAAAAGGCAGAGGAACCAGAGATCAAATGGCCAACATCTGTTGGATCATAGAAAAAGCAAGAGAATCCCAGAAAAACATCTACTCTGTTTCATTGACTACACTAAAGCCTTTGACTGTGTGGATCATGACAAAGAGTGGAAAATTCTTAAAGAGATGGGAATACCAGACCACCTTACCTACCTCCTGAGAAACCTGTATGCAGGTCAAGAAGCAACAATTACAAACGAACATGCAACAGACTGGTTCCAAATTGGGAAAGGAGTATGTCAAGGCTGTGTATTGTCACCCTGCTTTTTAGCTGATATGCAGAGTACATCACGTGAAATGCCGAGCTGGATGAGGCACAAGCTGGGATCAAGATTGCTGGGAGGAATATCAATAACCTCAGATATGCAGATGACACCACCCTTATGGCAGAAAGTGAAGAGGAACTAAACAGCCTCTTGATAAAAGTGAAAGAGGTGAGTGAAAAAGCTGGCTTAAAACTCAACATTCAAAAAAATGAAGATCATGGCATCCAGTCCCATCACTTCATGGCAAATAGATGGGGAAACAGATAATCTAGACTGGGACTTAGTGAAGGTGGAGAACACATCTGTCTCCAAATCAGAGTTCTGTCAGGAAGAGGGTGTTCCTGGGGAATGGGGGCAGGCCTGTCCCCACCTCCCACTCCGAGCCAGGCTGCTGCTGCCCCACCCTGTTTGGAAGGAACTGACAAAAAGCCAGTTTTTAGCAGGAATCTCAGGCAACCCCAGCAAGAGGCTGGTGAAATTCCAGGGCATGGAACAAACCAGAACCAAGACAAACTATACAGGAATCTTTCAAACATGATCCCGCAACAAAGAGAAGATGCACAGCACACACATATATGGAAAAAAAAAAAAAAAACCTACAAACTATTTACTTGGCTTAGAAAAATCCATCTTTGAAATACCCTGCCAACACAAGCAACAGTCACTTAGCCTGATCTATGATTCAGAGGTGTCTTGGGAGAAGTGATATCCGAGGTGAGGTTCTGATGGAAAAGGAGCGGCGCTGGAACTTGGCAGAAAGACCAGCACAGGGAAGCGGGAAATGGCAAGAGGCAAAGCCGAGGCCAAGACAGTCAGGGCACGTCTAACTACTGCTAATGAGTTTGGGTGTTATGCTGAGGTGTTTGGCTGAAAAGCAAACAGGATGGAAGCAAAAGTAAGGAGAACACCAACAGAGGGTGAGGGACTGAGAAAGCAGGAACTGAGACCCGCAGCCCAGGCAGCAGAGTGAGTCTGGAGCAGAAGGGACTTGTCTCCACCACGTCAGGAAGAAATGACAGGTCAGGTGACAATGCCAGAAGCCACCTTCTCCGAGACAAGCCAGAGTCCATTCCATCCTTGTTGAATGTCAGGCAAGGAAAAGCATTAGGGACCTTTGTTTCCCAGAAATTGGGCCAAATTTAAAGTTTTTTTCCTAAAAACCATTGCCACCAAGTCCTCAACACCACAACAGAATGTTCTTCAAGGGGCACAGAGTCGATCTCTACCACATCCGACACCCATGCCCCAAGAGGATGTGTGACACTCAGGTACTACCCCACCTAGGCCTTCCCGTAACACCGATAACCAGATAGGCCTATTCTGCCTAACAAAGCAAATTCCTACGACAAAAAGAAAGAGTGGGTGGGAGGTATATGAGAAGTGGATTTTATTTTTTTGAGATCACTGATATCATGAACAAAAATACCTGTGCAAACTTCTCAAGAGAAGGTGACTTTTCATAGTATCAGGCTACTAGTTATACTTATAGAGGAAATTTACCAAACAGGACAAAGTTGTGTATGTGACAGGCTTCATTAAGGGTCCAGGTTATCTAGTTACACATTCATCTAACACTGAATAAAATATTACTGGTATCTCTTTTTCACATTTCACATTGAAGATTTGAGAACTAATGGTTACTATCCAATTAAACAGCTACATTTCAAATGTTGGCCCAAGCAAGCCTAAAAGTTCAATTTTTGTTAAAATTCCTGTACTGTTCCTAAACTGATGTACTCAGATAGAGATAAGTAGTCTGTTTACCCACCTGGGGTAAGTCTTATCTGTAAACAATGGAAATTTTGGAGGACTTATTATTTCCTTAGGAAAGGGAGTGATGAGTAATAACAAAGACTGAGACCAGCTGATTTCATAGCATTTTTTATACAAACAATTTAGTGATAAATGGAAATTTTTCTTCACCTTTGACCCTAATACAAAACTTATGTCAAGTTTCATCATGAAAAATTTTTTGAGAGATACTCAAAAAAGGTTTGTTTACTCATCCAGTATTTCATCCTCTCCAAGGATCATAAAATGAGAATCTAATCAGGAAAAGTCAAGAATACAAAGTAAAGTTTTGGGATGCAGGAATGGCAGACTTGAAGTTGATCTTTCCAGTTAGAAGGTGTTAATCTAGCACCATCTCAGAAATTAAGGATGCCAATGAATTTCTCATGGTGCTTAAACATGTCAAATAAAAAAGGACAAGTTAGGCAGGATAAGGAGAACAAAGGGGGCAGAGGTGATGCAGGAGTTTGGTGGTGGTATTATTATTGTATAATAAAGTTCTCAGAGAAGACAGGGATCTGAATTATGGAAGTCATCACTGTAGAGCTGATATTAAAAATATGACTAAGTGACGATGCATCTGGAGAGACAGCAGAAAAAAGAAGACTGCGGTCCAGACACTCCCTGTTTAGAGGTTAATGTTTCCAAACATGGGTTTTATATTATGCAGATATAGTGAGGGCAACAGGTCAGATGAAGGCCATAGAAGTGATTAGTCAATATGGGGAGAAGTAATATCTAAACAATATTGAATCTTCCAATCCATGAACATGAATAGATCCTCTACTTATTTAATTCCTGATTTTTTACAATCAGGCTTATGAAGTGTGTGACATACAGCTTTTGCACACTCTGAGACTTGGACCTAATCATTTCACAGGTTCTTTTTTTGTGCCAGTACAGAGAAATGTCATTCCGTACACTGATTTTATTGCCTGTGATCTTGCTAAACCATTTATTAGGTCTAGTGGGTTTCTTGTGGATTCCTTAGAATCTTCTATGTATATAATTTATGTTTATAATTAGGCCATCTGCAAAGAAAGATGGCTTTACTTTTTTCCTTCTAATCTGTATACCTTTTCCTTCTTTGTCTGGCCTTATTGCACTGGCTCATGTTGGAAACAGTGATAAGAGGCAATATATTAGCCTTGTTCCCAATCTTAGTGGAAAAGGATTCAGTCTTTTACTGTTAAGTATGACATAAGCTACATGTTTTATGTAAGGTTATACCAGATTGAAGAGATTCCCTTACATTCTTAGTTTTCTGAAAATTTTTATCATGAATGTTGAATTTTTACAAATGCTTTCATGCATCTGCAGAGTTTGTCACATATTTTCAGTTTTCTTTTTTGGACTGGATCTGGTGGATTACATTGATTGATTTTTAGATGTTGAATTACCCTCATATTCCTGGGATAAATATCATTCTATGATGCATTATCATTTTTATATATTGCCAGACCCCATTCAATAATATGTTACAGTTTTAATGTTTACACTCAGTTTCCTTTTCCTAACTTTGTTATAATAACACTGGTCTCATAAAAGGCCTTCCATTACTTACCTATATGTAGTCACATATCTTATAAGGCTTTGGCACAGTTATTAACACAAACCTGATGGGAAGTAAATGTTGTTAAGTAAGTCACTCAGTGGAGAGTGTTTGTGACAAGGGGGTATCTTTTCCTAGACTATTTCCTGTCCCTTTTCCTTACCTGAAAACTAAGAGAAGCAAATTCAGTTATTCAGAAAATCCCTTTCCAGATATAAATGTTTATGAAGCTAAATTTACAGAATTTCAGAAGTGTCAGCCAAGTGTGACAGGTATCATGCTCAATAAAATCTTTATGTCCTGATACAATTAATCTGGTTTCTTTACGTAGCATTTTGAGACTGTGATTTAATTAACCTTCACATTCCCTATCACTTGATGGAGCTCTTTCTGTAGGACTAACGTCATAGAACAGCAGATTTCAACCTCACGGCGCCTCAGCCTCTTGTTAAAAAAAATATTGATACCTATGTCTTATCTCTCTATCCCAACCTCGATTCAGTAGATCTCAGGTTATATCTGCTTAATTTTTAAAGTATCATGGTTGCAAACCGTGGTTCACTTTCTGCCTTCAGTTCACGTTGCTGCCACCAAGTACAGACGCCTGCCCTCTGAGCAAGTTACATGGTATTAACGGTTCCTTATCTGTAAAATCAGAACAGCTCCAAACTACTGTTGTCAGCACTAAATGAATCACGTGTACAATGCTCAGAATGTGGTAAGTACATTTACGCGTTAACTATTACTGCTATTTTATTATTATTGCGCCGCTAGGGTAGGTTAGGCCAAGCCATCTGCTTTCCGTTTTTAAGTAGTTGTGTGCTCTGCTCAGTTGCGTCTGACTCTTTGGGACCCCATGGACTGTAGCTTGCCAGGCTCCTCTGTCCGTGGCATTCTCCAGGCAAGAATACTGGAATGGGTTGCCATTCCCTTCTTCAGGGGATCTTTTTGACCCAGGGGTCGAACCAACATCTCCTGTGGGAGGCAGGCACTGGCAGGCAGATTCTTTACCACTGAACCACCTGGGAAGCCCATTTTACTAGAGTGGGGGGTCCCCTTTAACATAGAAATAGATCAAAGACACATAAACTCTGTTGAGCAAATATATGACCAAAATGTTACCATGAATTCAAGTAAATTGTACTTATTTCAGCAGCATCTATACACAGTTAAGTCATTCTCTTTATTCAATACAAAGATAACGCTTGGCTTCCCTGTAGATTTTCAGACCCCTGTAACCAATCTGAGCCTGCTCCCCACCGTGCTCTTAAGGTTCTGAGTCCCTCTGGTTGTGACCTGCTGCTCCAGACACACCAAACTGCCTTGTATCGTCTCAACACGCCACCCATCTTCTTGACTTCCCACCCGTCTGCTTTTCTATTTAGAGCATGGAGTCATGAATGTCAACAAAATCCTCTTAACCCACTGGGCTGATCTTTCCCTACAGGTGGTTAGTGAGGAATCAAAGGTGCCATCCAGTTAAGTGCTCTGCTCATTAACAGGAACAACAATGAACAGGCATGATTTTTTAAACAGGATAGAGGGAAGATCAGGGAGAGAGAGCAGAGGGCAGGTGAGTGAATGCAGGTCTGTGGGCCTCAGGAGCATCAGAATGCCAGCACACATCCAGGAGGGCACATTGGCCAGGACCAAGGGGCACTGATGAAGCCCAGAGAGATGGACCCAATGATGCCAGGCCCTGGGTTCACAGTAACAGCTCACCCCAGTTACACTCCAGGGTCACTAGGCAAGATCAGCCGGCATGGGAAAGGGCCACCGTGACAGGAGAGCCCAGGGTCAGGGGCCCACACCACCCACCATGTCCCCAAAGGCGATCTTGCTGAGGAGCAAGGAGAGGGCACAGAGGGACAACTATTTTAGCAAGCTACGCTCAGGAGCTAACCAAAGACATTTAAAAAATTCCCTTACTAGAATAATTTTACTCGATGAGACTAAAATTATGGGGCTTTTCTTTTCCTTCTTTCTGGTGATCCAGCAGGACGGGACTCATGTGGACAGCCAACAACGGACCGCTTAGAGAAAAACAAAGTTACATTTACATTTTTCTTTACCTGCCTGAGTGCAACGTGAGTTAAATTTTAGCAATCCTCTGACTCTTTTAACAGCAGCGTAAACGTTAACTGCCCTGTAATTGGCAGAATACAGTTTTATGTATCAAGGTTCACAGACTCAGTTATTCAGAGCACCACCACTCCCACCCCCGGGCAAGGGGTGTAACACAGGTGGTTGAATTAAAACAGCCAAGTTCCCACACAGCCTAAATTCTCCGAGTCAGTGTTAAGAGAGAAACATGTCTCACTCGTCCTGAAGGAATTATTAGGCTTCCTTTCCCTACACTGCAACTTCAGTATTCCTAACCCCCTACCCCCCACTTTTCCTCCTCCCACATCAATGAAAAAGAGTTAGAAAAAAGTACATTCTGGATGACTTGATCTGGCTTTCAGTTTGAATGCTGCTGCTGCTGCTAAGTCGCTTCAGTCGTGTACGACTCTGTGCGACCCCATAGACGGCAGCCCACCAGGCTCCCCCATCCCTGGGATTCTCCAGGCAAGAACACTGGAGTGGGTTGCCATTTCCTTCTCTAATGCATGAAAGTGAAAAGAGAAAGTGAAGTTGCTCTGTCGTGTCTGACTCTTAGCGACCCCATGGACTGCAGCCTACCAGGCTCCTCCGTCCATGGGATTTTCCAGGCAAAAGTACTGGAGTGGGGTGCCATTGCCTTCTCCGTCAGTTTGAATAAGTTACCACAATTGTTCCTTCTTCCCTCGGAGATTACCCATGACAACCAATGCACTCGCTTCTTTCAAATGATCTACTCAGCTTAGATGTAAAAGTTATTTTCTATCGAAGATGAATTTTGTTTCTTCACATTAGCCTAAAAACCTGCAATAGTTCCATTTTCCTTCCTGATATAAACATTTTATTTTAAATGGAAAAAAAAATCGGTTTTTTTGTTTTTTTTTAAACGCGTCCTTAAAGAACAGAATTGTATTTACATAGGGACAGGAGGTAGTTTCCTCACATAGTGTTAAAGGGATTAGAGAGAAGACAGCAAATACTGGAACCCCAGTGTGGAACTGCACAGGCAGAACTTTGCAGCCTTCAGATATCAAAAAGGTTATTAAAAGAACCATAGGAATGGGTTTTCAGCTTCTGAAAAGACAATGTAAGTTAATGAGTCAAGAGGACTTTAGAGGGCATTTCACTAGAATGGGTAAAAATGCATGGATAATATAGTGGAATGGATACCATAGGACTAAGAATGACATAAAAGAATAGAAAAAAAAAAATTTTGATACAAACAGCAAGAGCAGTAAATTACGAAAAGTGAGGGCTTCCCTATTGGCTCAGATGGTAACAATGAGTGAATGAATCTGCCTACAATGTGGGAGACTCAGCTTCAATCCCTGGGTCAAGAAGACCCCCTGGAGAAGGGCATGGCAACCCACTCCAGTATTCCTGCCTGGAGAATTCCATGAACAGAGCGGGCATGGTGGGCTACAGTCCATGGAGTCGCAGAGAGGCGGACAGGACTGGGCGACTAACACACACACTACACTCCACAAGGCTGCCACAGACTGCAGACATCACGGAAGCTCTGCGGTCAAGGCAGGACTTGGGCTCCCCCTTGAGGGGTGGGAAGAACCTGACCAGACAAGGAAAGGGCAGAACTTCACAAGGGCACGAGGGAGTAAACAGCTGTGGGATCCAGGCTACAGTGAATGGACATCACCAGATTGGAGCAGAAGTTATGATGGGATCATATGCGCTGAACCTTAGGAAGGGCTATGACCACCTAACTGGAAGAGGATGATGTCCCTTGGACACCTTCCTTTTCTCTGACCATAGATGATTCCAAGTCTGGATAACCTAATCTTTGATTAGGTTAAAAAAATTTGGCCCACAACATTTTACCAGAGCTTATAAGTTTGCTTATAACTCTAGTACAGAGGAAAAATAAAAAGATATATTCTCTCCAGAAGAGACTTGCAGTAGGTTCAGTAATTTTATCTTTTCATAGTTTGTACTTATAATATGGGATTAAACAGGTCTATAGCTCTCCACTGCCAATTTTCCCAGAGGAATTACCACTCCCAAATGTACGCGATCACATCAAGAGAAAAAGAATGTGCTGACAAGGCACGCTACGTGACTGTCAACTCCACAGGCATGGCACTGGGTACGGTGACTGGAGGGACAAAAGACTGCAAGTAATATGCAGTTAATATTAGGAACCAAATTTTTTCAAATAGGTTCATTTTTAGAACCTGCAGCAGACTTAGGGTTTCCCTGTAACAAGGTCCTCTCACTGGCATTCCAATCTGCTTCCTCAGTGGGGGAGAAAGGAGTAGAGCTAACCATGAGGGCTGCTTGCAAGTTTACTGCAGAACCCCTCATGCCCCCATCACTCTGGGCACACCCATCAGGACTGCACACACTTCCAAGTTCAGGACAGAAAATGGTTAAGAAGAGCTGCCAGAGAATGCCAGTCTATGGAGTCACAGAAAGTTACAGCCACCTCTAGCTTAATTCGACTCTTTCTTAGAAAGCTTTTTAAAATTTACTGAAATGCTCCTTGACTTTTCCTGGGAAACTTCTGGCCTATATTAAAAGCCTATTACATTAAGGAACATTTTCTGTACTTAGTCGAATGATGCATTCTATTTGAATTTGCTTTACGATGGCAAGGTCCTCTATGAACAGTGGTGGTGCCAGTAGCACCGAATTCATAACCATTTCAGAGTCAGTCTAACATTTTTATAGCTTCTGATTATCCTATCTCAGAGGGGAAGCCAGAATGACCCCCATAACTCCTAGGCACACACTCTAGCAGGTGTTAAAAGCACGGGTGTGAGAGCCAGACATGGGACGTGCCACACACCACGTGTGTGACCTTAGATAGGTTACCTGATCTGTATGCCTCAGTTTCCTCACTTTAAAATAATAGAAACTGTTTTACACAATTCATCTGAAGATGAAATAACAAATATAAAGCATGTAGCACAGTTCCTGACACAAAGTGCATTCTTTACAATCAATCTATTAGTGTCGTATTCTCACACTTTTGTCTTTTCTAAAAGCCTGTATTAACTGTTCAATATTGTATTTTTTTAAACAAGAGTAATTCATCTTTGCTATGGTTGTAGGTGTTTTCTCCCTGAACCTATTTTTCTTACCTATGAAGCAAGGATAATGCCACTTGCCCTCTAATCTAAATGTATTCTAGAAACAGAATATACAAAAGTTACTAACTAAAAATTTTAATTTGCGATTGATTATACTAAAATAAGCTTGTCACAAATGCTGTGCATAAACAAAGGCATGTCAGATTCCTCACATCATGACTCAAGTCCTGTTCCCAAACCTCCTCTAACAAATTCATTTTAATCATATAGTGACTCAGCATCTTCATGTGATAATGACTCATGGGTTTTAATTTGCCAAATGTTGCTTCTAGATTATTTGCAGAAATGTCTGTTGAGCTTTTTCTTAGGAAAGTCATGACTTAGCTAGAGAATTAGATGCCGGTTATTATTTTATTCCAAGTTCAGCTAAATCAAGTTTATTCCCAATTTGGATCATCTACTCATATAGCAGTGATTAAATTAGAAGCAGTATGGTGCAGCTGGTGGGGCATGGACTTATGGGGTTTGAACACCAGTTCAGTCATTTATTAGCTGGACTGAATTTTCAGCATTTTACCTTTCTGAACCTACATCTTAGAAATGGGAATAAAACAATTACTTTTTAAAGGAGATGGTCTTAAAAAGCAGAGCACAGTCCCCAGACACAGGGATGGTTCTTGAAGTGAGAATAATTTTACCACGGAATAAAAGAGCATGTACTTACAGTTCACAGATGCCAGCGCGGCTGGGAATGAGAGGCACAAGCTGCAGTAAGAGTCTGACGCCATTCTGCCACTCCTCTTCTCTCTCAAACTCACAGTACAAGTAGCTACACTCCTCAGATGAAAACTGGTAGAAAACATAGGTGTCCTGAAAGTATAAATGCTGGTCCACTGTTGGAAACAAAAAAGGTGTGGATCAGTTTTGTAAAGTATATTATTTAGAGAGTCATAAACCAAGTAACGGAGAAGGCATTGGCACCCCACTCCAGTACTCTTGCCTGGAAAATCCCATGGACGGAGGAGCCTGGGGGGCTGCAGTCCATGGGGTCACTGAGGGTTGGACACGACTGAGCGACTTCACTTTCACTTTCCACTTTCATCCACTGGAGAAGGAAATGGCAACCCACTCCAGTGTTCTTGCCTGGAGAATCCCAGGGGTGGGGGAGCCTGGTGGGCTGCCGTCTATGGGGTCGCACAGAGTCGGACACAACTGAAGCGACTTAGCAGCAGCAGCACCAAACCAAGTAATAAATTGAAAGAACTACTAATTACTAGGGAGAAGCTAGGGATGGGACCATAATTAAGCCCATTCATGCTCACAATCACATTGAATGAAAAAGGACTTACTGACCAACCTATTTTTATTATTTGAAACTTTGGCCAGCACATTCACGTGGATTTTACAACTCTTCTGCTTCAAGGGACAGGTGAAATCAATAGCAATTTCAAGGGAGTAGAAGAAATTTCTTTTTTTTTTTTTAGTGTCCCAAAGTAGTACATTTAATTACTTTAATGGTACACAAATACAAAACTATGCCAAGTTTTATATCAGTGGTTCTCAGCCAGTGGCAACCGTTCCCCGCCCTGAGGACATTTAACAACGTCTGGTGACATTCTAAGTTGCCACAACTAGGGGGTGCTAGGGATGCTACTGAACATCCTATCGTTTACAAGACAGCCCCCCACAACTAAGAATTATCTGGCAGAAAATACCAATACTACCAAGGCTGGGAAACCCGACTTTAAAAGAAATCAAGAAGTGGAGACGTTTCCTAAAAATACTAACGTAAAATTTTTTGCAAACCAGAAACCTGAACCTCACAAGCAAGCTGATAATTATAATCCTTAAAGGCAGTTAACTGCTTTCCTAAATAAGAGCATCAGGTGCTAAGTGTGACCAACTAAGATGACACCCACATCCCCATCTGTACCACTTTCCCACAGTAGGACTTGGGTATGACTTTCTGAACTTTATTTTGTTCTCTGACCCTCAATATTTATAACCTAGAGAAGAAAAGAACTTCCCAGTGACCCAGCACCCGCGTGGTAGAGCTAAATAAAGAATCCAAGCTGCTTGACTTATATAGTTCTTCAGTTCCCTGGGACTCAACAAAGAAAAGAGATATTCACCATCTATTTTAGTGTCTGTGCTAAGTCGCTTCAGCCGCGTCTGACTCTTTGTGACCCCATGGACTGTAGACCACCAGGCTCCTCTGTCCATGAGATTCTGCAGGCAAGAATACTGGAGTGGGCTGCCATTTCCTTCTCCAATTTTAGTGTCTAGTTAACATCAATTTTCTGTTCTATTTAAACAGTTTATTTTCATAGATCGTATTTCTAGCTGTTCATGATTCCTTATACAATTAAAATGGCAGACACCTTCTATTCATACAGTTTCTGATGATTATTCTAAGTACAGCAAGACAAATCACACATTTAGAGCAACTAAAG
The DNA here is from genome assembly GCF_000754665.1 of Bison bison bison. Classification (NCBI taxonomy): domain Eukaryota; kingdom Metazoa; phylum Chordata; class Mammalia; order Artiodactyla; family Bovidae; genus Bison; species Bison bison. The sequence goes on from NW_011494681.1 coordinate 1,153,974, forward strand.
ATGTCCACTGATCTTTTTTAAAAATTGTGATCATCATTTTGAATACAGAAGAGATGGGGTAAGGGAAAGACTCTTACAGGTTGTATTAATAAATCAGCAACTACCAAAAGGTGTGAGAAATAACAAAAGATGACCTGTCACTTTACCAGCAAAAACAATTTCCATCTAGATTATATCATCTAGAAAATCAAACACATTTTGGTCGAGCAGCTTACCAGCTTCAGGATTCTGTGCCTTCAGAACACGTAACACTAACCTGACGACAGGATTCCCATGTCCAGTAGGAGCTGCCAGACCCCTATGGCCATAGATCTGCACTGGACGAAAGGGCAGTGCTCCAGAAGCCAGTCTACCAGTTCTGACCCAACGCAGCTTCTCCTAGACAAAAGCAAACCATCCACAGTAAGACATGGTTGCCACCCATTTGCCAAAAAAAAAAAAATTAATTTAATACCATCCCTTTCATGTTCTTTTTAGACAAGCAACTCAAGAATAAATGACATGTACTTCTTATTCATGTTTCAGATTTTACCTCAAATATCACTTCCTTACAGAAGCTTAGAATCATATCCTCTTATACTTTTTCTTTGCATCCCCTAACATTTACCAATTATACATCTTTCCAAATGAATAATACCTACTTTCTTCCCTTGAGAATAATTTTCAGGAGAACAGGGACTATGTGTATGTAACTCATGACTAAACCCCAACATTAGGACAGTCCAGGAACACAGCAAATTCTCTGAATACATACATTGGAATAAACGAAGGAATACATTTAGCAGTCCTTTACTGAAAGACAATGTTTCTGCCTCGATAAGTGGCGATCAACTTTGGTGCAACCATTTACACATTTTTATCTCGTCTCTTTGAGAACAAGATAATTCCAAGATTAGACCAAGTTACACCACAGTGAGGGGTATAATGTTTTGTTTTCTACTCTTCAAACAGAGATTAAACCTAATATTTGTCTCAAAGAACAATAAATTTGACTGTTAATATAGTCTGTGAAGAAAGCTGAGCGCCGAAGAATTGATGCATTTGACCTGTGGTGTTGGAGAAGACTCTTGAGAGTCCCTTGGACTGCAAGGAGATCCAACCAGTCCATTCTGAAGGAGATCAGCCCTGGGATTTCTTTGGAGGGAATGATGCTGAAGCTGAAACTCCAGTACTTTGGCCACCTCATGCGAAGAGTTGACTCATTGGAAAAGACTCTGATGCTGGGAGGGATTGGGGGCAGGAGGAGAAGGGGACGACAGAGGATGAGATGGCTGGATGGCATCACTGACTCAACGGACAAGAGTCTGAGTGAACTCCAGGAGTTGGTGATGGACAGGGAGGCCTGGCGTGCTGCGGTTCATGGGGTCGCAGAGAGTCGGACACGACTGAGCGACTAAACTGACTGACTGACTGATAGTCTAAGCAATCCACCAAGCAGCCTGGATCATAAACCCACAAACCTGGATGATGGATTCTGCTAACCACCTGAAGAAATACTTTCTATAATCCATCTTAAAATACACAGCTTAAAATACAAAGAATGCCCTAATCTGGGTATTACAAGCAGTATTTTCATGCCTACCTTTGCATCTTTATCAGCCTCAGATGAAAAACCAAATAAAGAAAACTTTCTGAAATAAGGTTAATTATGCAGAAATTTCATTGAAACCTACTCTCCCATATGAAAAAAGTCACATCAAAATGTTTTTTTTAAATACCTGCATCACGAAAATGACTATCTTTCTCCTATATTTTTTATTTAAGGACCAAAAAAATGCCAACATTTATTTGCATTTCTAGAACAAAAAAATATTGCCTATCTTTTATGACTGGCATAATCACAAATACCTAGAAATCACTCAGTAACCAACAGAATGAAGAAATGCCATGAGATACTTTATTTTCTTGGATGATGGAAAAATAAAGTATAAACATTTCTGCTGAGATATCTGAACAACTATTCTAGCTTTAGTTAAAATATCACTTTCTTGGGTAAAGATTTGAAAGTTACTCTGAGATCATTAAGGCAATTCTAAGTTGTACCAACTGTACAAATCCAGTTGCAGGTTAGCAGTAAGACAAAAGAAAGAGTAACAGTCAAATAAATGGATTTTTTTAAAACAATACAAGAAAACAGATTGCAACAAAACAGGCAATTAGATCAAACCGTCAATATTAACTTCTAATTCCATAGGACACTTTCATTAGTAAATCCTCAAAGTGTTAATTCCTCAACACCTCTATCAATTAGCCAGCATCTTTGGGCTTGTAAAGCACTTTTATCATCTTAATCCTCATTCTCCGAACAATGAGAATATGGCTCCTCATATGGCTCCTCAGCCTGTTCTGTCTGACACCACCTGGAAAGTGGCAGGATACAACAAAACATTTACTAAACAAACTAAACTTTCAAACTGCAAACGGTGACTAGACAGACGCACTGGCTTGTTTCCTCACAGGTGATCAGGAAGACGTTTCCCAGAGCAGGGCTTCCTATGACTGTGTTGAGTAGGAGTCATCTGGGAGACCTTGTTAACATGAGGATTCTGGTGCAGTGTGGCTGGGTACAGCCTCAGAGCCCTCACGTCTAATGGGCTGCCAGGTGGGACCCAGGACCCAGCCCTACCTTCTCAACCGGAAAGACTTGCTCTGTGTCGGAGGCGGGGAGGAGAGCGTGGTGGACAGGACTGAGTCGATTTGCTCAAACACGGTATAGCCATGACTGCTGTCATGTGTAGGTATTAATAATCAAGCTCCTGCTCTCAGAGTAAGCTACTGTTGCAGTTGTGCACAATCTCTTTCTACCCCCACCTGCAATTTATCATATTGTGTTTCGAATTGCTTTCGAAAATCCATTTGCACCAGGGAAAATATCACTGGGATAAAGACAGACACTATCACTAATACCACCAATTCACCAGCTCTGGAGATAGTGAAGGACAGGGAAGGCTGATGTGCTGCCGTCCACAGGGCCGCAAAGAGTCGCACCCGACTTGGCAACTGAACAACAATACAAAATGAGGGGAGTGGCCACTGCAGTTAACCAACAACCTCCTTGACTTGTGGACCAGGTCAGCAACAATCCACTTTAAATCCCTGAATCGACAGGACTTCGAGGAGGGTGGTGGAGAAATCAGAGATGCATGGAAGGGAGGAGTGTGAACACCCACGGCAGTTCTTACTCCCCACCTATCTTCAGTCTTGTACTGAATCCAGAAGTTGTTCTGAGTACACAGAGACCTCACCAATGCTGCAATGCTAGATAGGAACATTATGATATGGAGGTGATGGCTCCAAGGTCAATGTGATTGCCACAGCAAATAAGAACTTTACTAATCTCTGAGGGCGAATACTTGGTTTTTCTTGGCCTCCTTCTGTCTCCAGTTACAGTTTTAGTCATCAGTTCATAGCAGTACAGGCAGACTCTCATCTCATTCAATGGGACAGTGGTATTTAGAGACTTACATGAAGGCTCAAAAAAAGTAGTATGATTTTTCCTATAGTACCAAATGAATGGAAAACATCAAAACTGTGCAAGTAATTCTCATGTGGTACTCTGCCTCAATTTACCACCAGACAAATGAAAATGACTCAGCCTCAGTTCAGTTCAGTTGCTCAGTTGTGTCCGACTCTTTGCGACCCCATGAATCACAGCACGCCAGGCCTCCCTGTCCATCATCAACTCCCAGAGTTCACTCAGACTCATGTCCATTGAGTCAGTGATGCCATCCAGCCATCTCATCCTCTGTCGTCCCCTTCTCCTCCTGCCCCCAATCCCTCCCAGCATCAGAGTCTTTTCCAATGAGTCAACTCTTCACATGAGGTGGCCAAAGTACTGGAGTTTCAGCTTCAGCATCATTCCTTCCAAAGAAATCCCAGGACTGATCTCCTTCAGAATGGACTGGTTGGATCTCCTTGCAGTCCAAGGGACCCTCAAGAGTCTTCTCCAACACCACAGGTCAAATGCATCAATTCTTCGGCGCTCAGCTTTCTTCACAGTCCAACTCTCACATTCATACATGACCACTGGAAAAACCATAACCTTGACTAGACAGACCT
>NW_011494681.1:1158132-1205372 GCF_000754665.1 Bison bison bison
AGGCAGGTCAGGTGGTCTGGTATTCCCATCTCTTTCAGAATTTTCCACAGTTTATTGTGATCCACACAGTCAAAGGCTTTGGCATAGTCAATAAAGCAGAAATAGATGTTTTTCTGGAACTCTCTTGCTTTTTCAATGATCCAGCGGATGTTGGCAATTTGATGTTATCGTATTAGCACTTTGTCTCTAAACCCAGAGCATTAATCAGTCCTTAGACTTTCGCCACATTCTACTCTCAATAAACACAAAGTGTGCTCTTGTTTGGATGGGTGGTTCTTTTCCATGAACCTGATTAATGTACATCTTCCAATTCTTTTTCAGTCTATATCCAATCAGGAACAAAACTGAGAGCAAGGACCAGTCCTATAGACAGCCTTATGCAGGAGCGAAAATGAATCCTATGAGTCTGCTCACAACTAGGCCCCAAGACTGACATAAGCAGACCTTGTTTTATTTCACTTTCCTTTGCTGTCCTTTACAGATATTATGTTACAAACTGAAGGCTTGTGGCAAGCTAAATATAGCAAGGCTATCAGTGCCATTTTTGCAATGGGATTTGCTCACTTTGTGTCTCTGTTTTTGGTACTTCTCACAACATTTCAAACCCTCCACTAACAAAAAGATGATGACTTGCTGAAGACTCAGATGATGGTTAGCAACTTTTAGCAATAAAGTATCTTTTAAATTAAGGGACGAATATTATTTTTAGACATAATGCAATTGTACACTTAATAGACTACAGTATAACAACTGTTACATGCCCTGGGAAACACAGTAGTCCATGTGACCCATTTTACTGTGCTCCTCATTGCCCTGGGGTAGTCTGGAACCAAACCCACAGTACCTCTGAGGTATGCTTGTGCAGGCAGTTTTAGTTTTTAAGAAAAAAAAATTAGACTTGTCTACAGTTGATACTATCATCTATTAAAGAAACGAAAAAGAGAGAGAGAGATTTTACATGAAGTAGAGAAGGCACTGGTGACCCACTCCAGTACTCTTGCCTGGAAACTCCCATGGACGGAGGAGCCTGGCGGGCTGAAGTCCATGGGGTCGCTAAGAGTCGGACACGACTGAGCAACTTCACTTTCACTTCTCACTTTCATGCAGTGGAGAAGGAAATGGCAACCCACTCCAATGTTCTTGCCTGGAGAATCCCAGGGACGGGGGAGCCTGGTAGGCTGCCATCTATGGGGTCACACAGAGTTGGACACGACTGACATGACTTAGCAGCAGCAGCAGCAATGCAACTATACTCACAGCTCCTATCCCAGCCACATGTTGCAACCACTTGACCTGGGCCCTAAGCTAGTAATTTTCAGACTTAGGGGCCTGAATTCGTTATGGGAGGAAGTGGGTGGAGTGATCCGGGAGCTTTTTAAAGAGATTCACAATTCTATATACACAAAAACACTGTTTCTCAACAGAATAAATCATGTCTAACCTATGTGGAAGGTGTCAAAACCTACATAAATACTAGTAAGATTAATTAAATATGGGATTTTAAAGTGTTAATTCATTGTAGTTCTCTCATCTCCACTATGTAGTTGCTCAGTGGTGCCTAAGATTACAGATCCTGCCAAGTTTTTTATTAGAAACAAGTTGTCGGCCTAGGACAGTTACTGATAGGGATGGGACATGAAGACATCATCTGGGGTGTGAAAACCTCCTAGATCTTGCTGTAGATAGCAGACACATAGGTAAGTGTCATAATTAAAAATTCATCCATCAGTACCCTTAGATTTGTGCATTTTACTGTATGTAAACTATGCCTCAATAGAAAATGGGGGGTCTTCTTACTCAAACAGGTTAGGAAGCACTCTCCCCCCAAATCTAGGCCATGATGAAATTTTTCCCATCTGTGGCAAGTGGAAAAAAGGAAAATACCATAAGGAGATGGTGATAAAGCTAAACTTAGTTAACTCAAAGAAATGTCTTTATTCTGAGAACCTTTCCTACTTTTTTTTGGCATCATTTGTTCTGAGTATTCTTTCCTGTTCTTCATGGTATTGTAATCTCATCTCTGCAAGAACAAATAATGATAATAAATGATAGTGGTTCTTTTTCTGTTTATTTTTGTAGTTTTAGTATTGTTTGCTGTGGCTTAATACCTTTACTTGGAAAAATATTCATAAAAAGCTGGTCATTCACTTTTGTTATTTCTTTAAATCGCTCCATGAAATGAAGACATGTGCCCTGAACTTTCTCCGTGACCATCTTCTTGGTCCAGATGTACTTTAAGCTGACCATATGCCCATCCGTTTACTCTAACACCTCCACCCTTATTCACCTGCCAAGGCAAAGAAGTGCCATCCCTATGCCCACCTGGCCCTCCCCAACCCCGAAGCTCCTGAAGGGGCAGCTCACTCCCACCTGGAGAGTCAGAGTAGTGGCGCTCTCCCCCAGGGACCTCCAAAGGATCCCCACAGAGCTCTGATAGAGGGGACCTGTATTTACAGAAGGCCCAGCACAGCACACGCCCAATAAAAACATTATATAACATCACATCTTTGAGGAAGCAGAGCAGACTCTCAGGAGCCTATGCACACCTGCAGCTGAGCATTCCTCGCCTGATCTTCAGACCAGGAGTCCAGCTGTCCAACACTCAGCTCGTTTAATTAAGAGAGAAGTCACCACCAATCTCCCAAGCAGACACTTCAAACCCAGCAACCCTCCTACTCCTCATAATAGCCCATCTCTCTGTGATCAAGGTTATGACTTTAACACGTTTTCAGTTTTGTTTTGTTTTTTTTTTCTCAAGGAGAATTTCTGACAAGGTGTTAGGAAACTGTGTTACCTATAAAACCCCTTGAGGTTCGCTCTGTCCTTTATCAGGTCAGCTGCCTGAACGATGATAATATTCCGCAATGCTCTTCCTGCACAAGAAGAATTCTCCCCATAAATCTACATAGAAAAGACAAAAGATTCACTGAGAATTCAGAACAATAATGTGACAATTTGTGAGCTGCCATGACACACTATACAGAAAAATTATGGCCAAGTCCCTAAGCTTAAAACACTTATATCTTACATACATATCTAAGATAATAGCTACATAAGTACCTATTCTATTTATTTTTGCTGTTGGATCATTTAAGCTATTAGGCTATAACAACTACTTTCCAAATGCTAAACTGCTTTAACTGTAAATAATTTCCTTTTACACAAAATTTCCAGGGCAAAATACCTGTTTTTTTTTTTTTTTCTTTATATACAACGTTTCTATCAATACAGCAAACTGAAAAACATTTTTATATGAATTCTCCCATATTGATAATACAAACATATAAACATCTTGGAAGATGGGAAAATTAAATTTTTTCCTATCTAGTGAGCATCTCGCACCATGATATAATTTGATACCAGGCTGCTGTCTGCTTTGCTTTTAAGCTTCACTCAACTGCAAAGTTCACAGTTAATTCCAAGCATCCTGGGTTCATCTACTTCATGATTGCATCTAGCAGATAAAAATTTCATATAACTTCTTCTTTTAATCTTCTGATTTGCCTGTATGCATCTCTGAATCTTGGAGGATGAAGGAGGGTATCCCTTAGATCTGGAGAAGGCTATGTCCCACTTTATAAACTACCTCCTTTCTCTGTAACTGGCTGCTTCATCCACAGGGCAATGTTGCCTCACAAAGGAAATGAAATGAACTCTCAGTCCTAAGTAAAGGCTCATGAAAATGAAGATATATTGAGGGTGCATGCTTACATCTGTTCACTTGTTTCTTGCTGAACTCTTTTTGCACCCACAAAGTTTTGACAGAATATTTTTATCTTTTCCCAAGGCAAACAATTGATAATATATTGACTATAACTTAATCCCGAACATTCCAATCCCATCCTTATACTCCCTTAATTTTATCCTTAATACTATCACCTCCTAAACACAACCTAATGAGAAGATGAGAAGGACAGGAAGTGATTTTATTTTTAACATGCTAGACCCATTAAAAAAAAATACTTAAGCCAGACAACAACTACTACCTGACTAATCCTGACACTGAGTCATTCAAAAACATGGAGCAGCGGTCAGCCCCACTCTAGATGCTGGGGACACAGTGGTGGACAAGACCAAAGGTTCTGTCCTCACAGAGCTCACAGTCTCCTATCTTTCTAAAATACACAACCCTGTCAGCCGATTTTTTAACAACACAATGAAGGCAGCCCCACCTTGTCTCGGTAAGTATCCAGGGACCTTCTACTATTAGATACCTATAAATAATCCCCCTTTTCACAAAGTTTTCAGAGTAAAACATCCCTTATTTTTTAAATACAGCATTTCTATCATTCAGCAAATAGAAAATATTTCTATTATATACAAACTCTACCATATTCATAACACATTCATGTAAAGGACTTGGAAAATGGGGGAAATTTTTTTCCCTTATTTAGTGAACATCTTTCTACACGACAGTTATCAGAACAGTCCAAACACCTTTGGCCATGTCATTCCACGTGAAGGAGACGGCGTGATCAGGAGCAAAGGGCAGACTTCTAACTAGCAAGTACTACACCGGGATTTGTGAACTATTGTTTCCGAGATGCTGTAAGGCAGAAAAGAATCATACCTGGGATGGAGTATGTTCGAGGTATGGATTGGAAATTCTTCTTGATAGAGTCTATTTGGAAGGAAAGAAAAGGGAAAAATTAGAACCAGTTTTGTGGTACGACTGTACCATTAAGACACAATACATGCAACCGTGGGAAGTCCAGGAATTGTCCAAGCCAAAAAACGTCAATGGCCACAGAGGGTTAACATCTTTATTCTCATTCAAGGTAAATATCTGGTCAACATTCACTCCAATGGGACAGGATATGCTATCGGAATGGCTTCCACGGCTTTAAAAACTGCAACAGAACAACGGGTGTTTGTGTCTGTGTTGCTTTATTCTCAACATGATTTTGATACCACTTCGCCTTTCCCTTCCGTTTTCCCTTTCATCGGTCTAATTCCAGCTCTCATCCGTGCACCCCTGGACTGCTGTTTCAGCCTCTCAATGGATTTCCCCAGGCTCCCATCATACCCTCTCAGGCCATCCTGCAAACCTCAGGTGAACAAAAGTCCCTGTGTAGCCCCCTCAACTGAGGGTGGGTCTCTCCTTGCTTACAGGAGTCAGTGAAAAACCCCTGCCTGCCCTTCTGGGCCCACCAGAGTTGGCCTCCAGAAGATTTCTAGTATTTTCCCTCTACCTCCCCACATGGCTTCTGTGATTCAACATAAAATCCACTTATCAGAAGAACCTACAACACATACCTGCCTCTGCTCATACCCTTCTCCACATCAGAAAGCCCTCACCTTCCCTGACATGGCCCTGAACCCCAGTGAAGCCCAGGTCTGTGCAGTCACCTGCTGGGTGAGGCTCCATCCCCCTCCACTGGGATTTGTCCCTCTTTGGAGCTCCTTGTTTCTGACTATTTCTGGGGCAGCTCCCAGGTGCTCTGCCTTACTGGCTGGCCTTCCACACGTGCATTTGCCCAACTAATCCATAAGCTCCTTGAGGGAGAGCTGGCAGCTTATCCGTCTTTGCTTTCACAGGCTTTAGCACACAGCTGTGCACCAAAGTGTTGAACTTTTCTATTATTGCAGATTATTTATATCTCTGTATCAATTGAGTATTTGCTGAATGATTTGAATTGTAGGAGCTAATTTTTCCTACCTAACAATCCACTAAGCGGCCCCATCACCCACATGTGTTTAAGCACAATAGAAAACTATTATGTTTTCCTGTTGCGGTTTAGGAAAAAGAACAGAGAAACGAACATTTACTGAGCTTCCAACCCTATGTTTAAAAGTTCTTTACACTTCTATTCTGAAGCTTGCTATCTTTTGAGATCCCATAGTTTTTTGTCTGCCGCCTCCACTTCTTAGACTCACTTACAGAACATTCCCTGCCACTCAGGGCCTTCCAGCCTCTGAAACTTCTACCAGACTTGATGGCAGAATTTCCCTCTGGCCCACTCCACACAGCTCCCATATTACTTATCTTCTAATTAAACCGAAATAAATATATGGACTCTGTATCCAGAAATGTCAGTTGGTACTCTGCCAAAGACTTGCAATGGCTCCCCACCCCCACCCTAGAAATTGTTTCAGGCAGTTCAGTTCAGCGGCTCAGTCATGTCCGACTCTCTGCGACCCCATGGACTGCAGCCCGCCAGGCTTCCCTGTCCATCACCAGTTCCTGGAGCTTGCGCAAACTCATGTCCATCGAGTGGGTGCTGCCAAACAATCCAGAAATTGTTTAAGGTAGGCCATTTTTAATTTTTTTACGAATAATTTTATTTATTTACTTATTTTTGGCTGTGCTGGTTCTTCACTGTTGCGAGGGTTTTTCTCTAGTTGCAGCGAGCGGGGGCTACTGTGTAGTTGTGTGCCCGGGTTTCTCATTTCAGTGGCTTTTCCTGCTGCAGAACAGAAGCTCTAGGGTGTGCACGGTTCAGTAGCTGCGGCTCCCGGGCTCTAGAGCACAGGCTCAATAGCTGTGGCGCACAGGCGTAGATGCTTCGGGGTATATGGGACCTTCCTGCACAACCAGGGATCAAACCTGTGTCTTCTGCATTAGTAAGTGGATTCTTTACCACTGAACCACTCAGGGAAGCCCCAGACAGGCCATTTTTAATTATCATGTATTAAAATAAAATATCCACTCCCCCCTTCTGGTCTAGTCTATACACATTCCCAACTGGCCCTTCCTAGGCCTTTTGACATCTGAGCCTAGGCATTTGTACTCACTCACTGAAATCCTGAACAGTGTGAAATTTGCAGCTATACCAGATTTATAATTTGAAGATGAATCATCATAATAAGTGATTTTTTCCCCCTAAACAGCCTTTTAAAAGTCAATATGGCAGGCCATAACTGACAATCTTTATTACTCATCTAATTGCCTAAATCAGCTCAGAAAAGCAACTACATCACATGATCTAGTTAAAAAGAAGGCTTCCAGGTAGAAACAAGCTCTGAAGACTTAGGTGGCGGCACTTCCACAAAAGAAAGCAAACGGCTTCCTTTCTCTCTGCTGCCAGCCCCAGTCTGGCTGTCTTGACACTAGTGTTATACTTGCACAATTCCATTTCACAGAAACTTCCCCCGTGGGTGGCTTGTTACAAAAGATTGGTAAGGTGAGCCAATAAAGCCATGGGATCCTTCCAAGCCGACTAGACAACAGTGTTAGATGAGCTCCCAGCCCACAGGGAATCGATCAGGAACTGCCTTTGACGGCACACAATGCCTAGATTTGTTGTCAGAAACGCCTCAGGAGCCTGCTCTCGACTCATCCCCAGGGAGCTGTGTTTCCTAAATGTTCCAGACAGCAGCTCTCAAACAGTACAAGAAAGGACTGATTTGTTCAGCTGAAAATAACTACCATAAGCCTGTACTTTTTTTTTTTTTTTGAGACCACTTTATGACTAAAAATTCCAAGTGCCAAAGACATATTAAAAAAGAACATGGAGGAACTGACCATCCACCAGCCCATTTTTTCACAGACCTTGTGAAAGGACTGTCATGGAGTTTTACTGGGAGAATGCCATGGGCCAACTTACAGGACTCTGAGAATCACTGCTCTAAAGCCCCTCACGAACTTTCCCTCCCAGCCGTTCCCTGAAAGAGCAGCACAAGAAACACTGACAATGCGCCTTCTCCACTCAACCTTCTTTCCATGGTACCCAATACTCAGCTGTTCTCATTCCACCCTGGACTCCCTCAGTTTTGTTTCTCCTCTCAGCATTTCTGAGCCTCATCTCACCACTCCTGTGGCGACTGACTTTCCTTACGCTCCTTATGAAGCACCTATTGAGCTCCTATTCTGGCAACATGGGAGCTCCAGAAACAGACATGTGAACAAGATACCATCCTCTAATTTAGAGATCAATTTACTGAAAGACACAGGATCTAAAGAACACTTTAAACCCATAAGAGGTCTCTTTCTTCTTCCCAATTTCCCGTCAATTTTCTCTATAATCTTGGGTGGCTGGTCCAATTGATGAAGGGTCCTCTTCTCAGTGGTTCTCACCATGATATCTCAAATAGAATGCCCAGATGAGATGATTCTTTTCTCCCCTTTATCTCCAATTTCCTAGAATTACTTAAGGTAGATGCAATGAGTCTTTTAAACAGGACTTTATACAGACCATAGAGACAAGACTAGTAACAATACAAATGAAATTAGACTTTAATTCAAATTTCTTCTCCTTTCCAATTTAATGAACCATAAAAAATGATTCCCTAAATGATTCCATGCAAATCCCATATTTTAGACATGTGTTAGAAAATTGCAACCCTTTACTATTCATAAATGAACTTCCAGGAAAAAAAAAAATGGCATAGCTCAGAAGGATAACTGGAAAGCAATCATGTATTATTTCTATTTTTTTCTAAGTTAAGTGCCCACTAAAGTTAAACTAGAATAGTCTGTGAGGCTGGGTCTAAATTAAACATTTTAGCAACACTGGACTTAACGCACATTTTTTAATCAGCTCTTAAAGGACATGTCTTAATGTTCTTCTTGGATTGAATTAAAAAACTTAGGCTACAAGGGGAGAGAGAAATGAAAAGAAAAAGACTGAATCACTTCAATCACCACAGAAGTATGACCTGATCTATTACAAACAGGAACCAACAAGAACTACCCAATGTGTTGATAAATTAAGACTTCAGCTCACACACAACTTCTGTCATCTTCAGCCACTGTCCTCTACCCATTCTGGCTGACAAAGTAGAAATGAAGATGTTAAAACGGGTAAGTATACTTAGAAGTCAAAAGTTCCATAAGCAACTAGAGGACGCATGAGTTAGGAGACTAGGGACTACAATAACAGAGGCTGTGCAGTAGAGTTCCAAGACCTGGGGTGGGGGTCCTTTTAAGTCCCAGCATACCTGTGCATCTCAAGCAAAGCTTGATTCAGGTAAAAAGGACAGAACCCCACCCAGCCAGGATGCTGGCTTAAGAAGGACAAGGCCATCACAAGTTCAGCATAATGCAAACTGGAAACACGAGCCAAGTACTGATATGGAAGTGCAGGGCAGGGCACCCCAACTCTATCTGCAGATTCTGGTCCCAATTCAGGCCCAACCATCCCTCAGGGCTCCAAGGGTCATGCTCCCAAAGTCAGTCACATCCACAAAGGCCATTTGTAAAGTATCTTCTCCATACACCCTGGCCAAACCAAAGTCAATGATGTTCTCAAAATTAGATTTTTCCACTGCCTTGTGATATAATAAGAAAACAGACTGAGAGGGAAGGTGGCAGAAATGCTTACTGAGTACTGCCTTTGTGCTTAAGCCCTTTCCCACGCTAGGAACTGCACCCACCTGTTCATACATCTATAGACAAGAGCCCTGAGGGTCAGAGAATTAGGGAATTCACTTAAGGTCCCAGAGCTGGAAAGTTATACAGCCAGGGCTGGAAGAAAATTTTGACTGATTCCAAAGTCATCACTCTACTGTAACATGCTGCAGGTTACTAAATAATAAATGTGTTTGTACCGTGTGCTAGAGATTGTACTGATTATTTTACATGCAACATTCTGCTTAACTTTGGAAAAACTATGAGGTATTATTAATCTCATTTTGTAGATGGTAAAGCTAGACTTGAAGAGCTTAAGAAGTTCACCCAAGTTCATGCAAGTCAAGCCTGTCTGTAGTTATTTCCCCATACATTTATAATGCAGATATGCCAATTTAAGAATCACGTGACAAGCAAGCACATGTGACTGCATGAAGATGTCACAGACAGCTGGCTATGCTAGATCCAGAGGCACTTAACCCTGGATGTAAATTAGAACCATCAGGGAACCTGAAGAAATAATCAGGAGGTCAGGTCCACAGAATTAGAGCCTATAGGAGTGCAGCCTGAATGGGTTTTTTTCCAAGCTCCTCAGGGTAGCTTGAATGCACTCTGGTTTGAGAAAAACTAAAAAACACCAGTGGTTGAACTCGGTGATATGCAGCTCTCATCACCCACCTCCACTATTAAGCTAGGTGCACTCCTCAGCCATCTTCCGCCTCACATGCCCACCAGAGATCTAGACACAGCAGAGGTGCAGGCCATCCAAACAACAGCCCTGGGGTCTGTGTCTGAGCTTCTGACTCTGGTTCGTGTAGAACAAAGAGTCAGTGTTGCAGTAAATCGCACCCTGCACCTGTTCTTGTGGCGTGTGTTTTCTACCCGCCCCATCCCAAACATAGCCCTAAGCCAAGGAGCCTCACGTCTGCGGAGCGGCGTCCTACCCACACACCTGCTGGAAGGACAGCCCCCTTTTAATGGCATCTGTAGCATCAGACTTCATTTACATTTCCCACTATGGAAGGATTCTCTTCTAGTATAAACATGTTTGCCCCACTTAAAAGCCAAAGGAGAAAATTAAAGTGGGGCTTAGGAATACTTATAAATATTTCACAATCTTGCCTGCCTAGGGAGATAAATCAGCAGGAACCAGCAGCTTCTGGGAAAATATATACAATAGGTATCATGGAAACAAACCCCCAAATGTCATCAACTTGATTCTTTTCATTCCTTGGGAAAGTATCTTTCTTTTCATTGTGTGTACAAACAACAGCGTAACTGCTACAGGGTGGGCTTCCTTGGTTAATACAATCACTGAAAAGCCTTTACAGTTTAGGAAGCAGGTCACTAAAGATTTGGGGTCAGCACTTAAATTGGCAGCTTACTTATCCCCACTTGTCACTGAATTCCCTACCTGCAGTAACATCAACCCCCCCAGTCACACCTGGACTCCAAAATGAACGCCTTTCTCAGCAGCCAATGTGAAGAAGCTCCCACCTGCCCTATCTAGGACTTGAGCACAAAACAATGGAAGTATTATTATACCAGCAGGATAAATACCCAGGAGTCCAAACTGATCTAAATCCCTGAATAAACAAACGTGGGGCAGAGGGCACAGTGGGGAAACAGCTCTTCCTTCCAGAATTCTTTCCATTACTAAATGCAACAAGAAGAGGCAAAGAATACCACAATTAGGCAAAGAACACAGTGCTAAATGTTGCAGGCAAGATTCATCAATGGGTGCCAAAATGAGAAAACAAAAGTACGACTGAGATATAGGACAGCTGCATAGTGTCAAAGTGTTTCCCCACAAGCTATTAAGGAATAGAGGAAAGAATAGTAACTTTTCAGCGGAGCTTAGCAGATCCTTCTTAACTAAGTGATAAAAGTTATCACCAATCATGAGACTTGACATCACTTGCCTGCTATTAATAATATGATACCCTGAGAAAGACACTTTCGGGGTATTTTTTGTCAAAATGCATCCCATAATTTAATGAGAAACCATCACGCAACTCCAAGCTGAGGGATATTCTTCAATATAACTAGCTCGTACTCTGCAAAAATTGTCAAGGTAAGGAAAGACCAAGAAAAACAGAGCATCTATCCTGGATCGGAGGAGAACAAAGGAAACTGACAAGGAAAGACAATCGGATCCTGAGTGCCAGCCTGGACACGGGTAAGGACCTCAGCAGGTCAGCTGGCACGAAGTGAATGAGGTCTATATTTGAGCTACTTGAGTGTCAATGCTGGTATTGACAAGTGCACTGTGGTTACATAAAATGTTAACATTTGGGGAAGCTGGGTAATGGTTATAAGGCTTCGTCTGTAGTATTTATACATTTAAGTCTGAAATTATTCCAAAGTGAAATAAAAAATGTTTAAGTAATAGCCTCCTTCCTCCCCACAAACAAAGCCTCAAAAACCATTCAAATATTATTTAAAATACAGCCTCTATTTCTGTACTAAAAGTTGCTCTCTCCATAACATCATCATCCTGGGCTGCCCAGAATGACTGCCAAAAGAATGACTCTCCTTGCCCCCTGACCATTCTGGCCTCTAGCATCTTCACACAGATTGGATTAGCTTCCCTAAAACGTCTCCTTACATACTACTTCGTTATTAAAAGTAAAGTTGATTTTAAAACATTTATGCTCTTTATGCACTCACAGACAATATTCTAAGACTTTACCCAAGTGGCCAGTCTCTCAATGTCTACATAATCCTGGCTGCATGTCTCTTCTGCAAACTCCCCACTCTAGCCAGACAGCTGGTCCAATTTTCACTCTGCCAACAGTGTGCAATCTCACCTCCATGACCAAGCCCTTGCCACGACCTCTGACCTCTGTATATCTTTTTATTTCCACATTCTGCCCTTCCTTCAATCCACACAAACACTGTGTAAAGCTCACCCAAGCCTTGAGCCTCCTGTGACCAATCTCTTTCACTAAACACTCTCAGTATTTGTCACTGATGTGTCTCCTGGCTCCATCTGCATACATAGCTCATCTCTCCTCAACCAGCCTTGTAGACCCCCAGAGGGACTTCCACCTTCTGTCAATCTAGGACCTTCTACAGAGCACAGCAGAGGCCGGACAGCCAGTGGTGACTCCCTCCCACTGCCATATAACCTGGTGACCCAGACTCCCAGGCCAAAGAATAAGGCAGGATATCACTCCCTCAAAACCTATGAAACCCACCACCATCTCTGCCGTCCTTCCCAGCTTGCTTTCTCAAGTTGCTCAACTCTGTTCTAAGTGGTCGCATATGAAACACACACACACAAACACACACACATATATGAAACATACAAACATATACAGAGCATATTTTTAAACACTGAATAATAAATGTGCTTGCTTTAAAACTCAAAGATCCACTTGAATGCCAATTATTTCTTTGCTGTGGAAAAGACTTCAATAAGTTACTTTGTGTGGAGTCTTCAAGAAGTAATTTTTTTCACTTTTCCTTTCCTATACTACTACCAAGTCAGAAATGTGCAAAAGAAACACACCTTGGAGTAGCCATCTTCTCTTTGTTAGCTCTGGAAATAAGTCAGTCTCTTTAATGTTCCTTGTTAATTTGTACAAAAGTTTTTGAAAGCTGCAAAAAGCAATACAGGTGACGATGTACAGTCCTCTGGCAGAAGGAAGACTTAGACACTAGATCGAGTTTTTATTTTTCAATTACTCACCCAAGCCATACAGAGCACCTCAGAAATACAGTAGCAGACAGGACACCGGGAGGTCTCCAGACCATTCCGCAGCCTTCATCTTAGTGATGTGAGGCAGGAGGGACCAGGGGCCACAGTCCAAACCCAGCTGCCGGGCTCGGTTCATGGCGTTACGGGAACACAGCTGTGTCCCAAGTTTATATCCGGCCTCTGGCCATTTTCCCAACAAAAATATTTTTTACCTGGCCTTCTACAGGAAAAGTTTACCAATCCTGGTCTAAATTATCAAATTTTACAGAGTAGGAGGAGCTCTGTAATCTCCCTAGCAATATATTCCAGTAACCAGTTATCAGTAAGCCTTTTTTTCATTTTGAACCAAATAATCTTTTGCTGCCATTTAAGATTATTTCCTTCAAAATTGTTTAAGACACATTTCCACCTTCACTGACATATTACATGAACACAAGAAATAGGTCAAAACAATTATTGGCTCCCAAGACAAAAACAAACAAAAGCAATTAGTTTCACTAACTACTTTTAACTAGGAATTACTAATCTATATGGTAATACAGAATACGCCTTGTTTCAAACATTTGAATCTTGCACACAGTATCCTCTATGCCTGGAATCCCTTTCTTCTCATCTAAGTTTCCATACAGTTTATGCTGTTTCCATACAGTTTATAGTTGTCTGAGGAGGCCTTATAAAGAGCTGAGAAAGGAAGAGAAGTGAAAGGCAAAGGAGAAAAGGAAAGATATAAGCATCTGAATGCAGAGTTCCAAAGAATAACAAGGAGAGACAAGAAAGCCTTCCTAAGTGAACAATGCCAAGAAATAGAGGAAAACAATAGAATGGGAAAGATTAGAGATCTCTTCAAGAAAATTAGCGATACCAAGGGAACATTTCATGCAAAGACGGGCACAATAAAGGACAGAAACAGTATGGACCTAACAGAGGCAGAAGATACTAAGAAGAGGTGGCAAGAATACACAGAAGAACTATACAAAAAAGATCTTAATGACCCAGATAACCACAACTGTGTGATCACTCATCTAGAGCCAGACATTTTTGAGCGCAAAGTCAAGGAGGCCATAGGAAGCATCACTAGGAACAAAGCTAGTGGAGCTTTCACTAGCTTATGGAATTCCAGCTGAGCTATTTCAAGTCCTAAAAGAGGATGCTGTGAAAGTGCGGTACTCAACATGTCAGCAAATTTGGAAAGCTCAGCAGTGGCCACAGGACTGGAAAAGGTCAGTTTTCATTCCAATACCAAAGAAAGGCAGTGCCAAGGAATGTTCAAACTACTGCACAATTGCACTCTTTTCACACGCTAACAAAGTAAGGCTCAAAATTCTCCAAGCTAGGCTTCAACAGTACATGAACAGAGAACTATCAGATTCAAGCTGGATTTAGAAAAGGCAGAGGAACCAGAGATCAAATTGCCAACATCCACTGGACCACAGAAAAAGCAAGAGAGTTCCAGAAAAACATCTGTTTCATTGATTATGCTAAAGTCTTTCACTGTGTGGATCACAACAAACGTGAAAAATTCTTCAAGAGATGGGAATACCAGACCACCTTACCTGCCTTCCAAGAAACCTGTATGCATGTTAAGAAGTAACAGAACCAGACATGGAACAACAGACTGGTTCCAAATTGGGAAAGGAGTACATCAAGGCTGCATACGGTCACCCTGCTTATTTAACTTATATGCAGGGTACATCAGGCAAAATGCCAGTCTGGATGAATCACAAGCTGGAATCAAGATTGCTGGGGAAAATATCAATAACCTCAGATATGTAGAAGACACCACCAAGAACTAAAGAGCTTCTTGAAGGTGAAAGAGGAGAGAGAAAAAGTTGGCTTAAAACTCAACATTCAAAAAACAAAGATCATGGCATCTGGTCCCATCACTTCATGGCAAATAGATGGGGAAACAAGGGAAACAGTGACAGACTTTATTTTCTTGGGCTTCAAAATCATCACAGATGATGACTGTAGCCATGAAATTAAAAGACACTTGCTCCTTGGAAGAAAAGCTATGATAACCCTAGACTGTATATTAAAAAACAAAGACATTACATTATCAATAAAGGTCTGTTTAGTCAAAGCTATGGTTTTTCCAGTAGTCATGTATGGAAAGAGTAGGATCATAAATAAGGCTGAACAATGAAAAATGGATATTTTGAACTATGGTGTTGGAGAAAACTCTTGAGAGTCCCTTGGACTGCAAGGAGATCAAACTAGTCAACCCTAAAGGAAATCAATCCTGAATATTCACTGGAAGGACTGATGCTGAAGCTCCAATACTTTGGCCACAAGCTAAGAGCCTGAAAAGAACCTGATGCTGGGAAAGATTGAAGGCAAGAGGAGAAGCGGATGACAGAGGACAAGTTGGTTGGATGGCATCACCGACTCAATGGACATGAGTTTGAGCAAACTCCAGGAGATGGTGAAGGACAGGGAAAGCCTGGCGTGCTGCAGTCCATGGGGTCACAAAGAGTCAGACAGGACTGAGGGACTGAACAACAACAACAGTTTATGTTAAAACGTATTCACACGCTCAAATCCTCAATCCCTGCCCCATAAAAATTTCTTGGTTACTTCAAAGCACTTTAGGTTCCAGATACTTACATCTGGATTGTCCCTAATTCACTGTAAGAGTCTTAAAATAGAGTCTATGTTCCACTCATATTTATACACGTCCACAGTGTTTAAAATAATTCATTGCATACAACTAATTCTCATTAAATGTTTATAAACAAAGACACACAAAAAATCTGGTCTTACTGCTTTAAATCTTTCCCCCTTTTGGAGTTTACGGCTCCTTCTTCTGTGGATTGCACCTTATTTTCCTAGGACGCTGCCTTGCCTGATGGTTAGGAGCAGAGCTCTGAATTCGTGTTGCTTAGATTCAAAGCCCATCTGTACCACTTAAAAGTTCCACATTCATGGACAAATCATTTAACTTCTTTGTGCCTCTGTTTCCATCTCTTTAAATGGGTTGTTGTAAGGTTGTTGTAAGGATTAAATGGCTTAAAATAGTGGTTCTCAAATTGCTTGCATCAGAATCACCTTATTAAACCAGACTGCTAGGCTCCATTCTAGAGGTTTTGTCTGTCTTAGGTCTGGGGTGAGGTTCTGAATCTGCGTTTCTAACAGATTCCCAGAGGATGATGCTGATGGACTGACTATACTCTGAGAACCACTGATTTAAAATATTAAAGAGTAATCTTTAAATAATCTTCAAGTAATAAGCGCTCAACAAGCATTCACTGTTTTTTTAAAGAGGGAAATTAATGTTTTGTTTTGTTTTTCCTGCACTGTGTGGCATGCGGGATTGAAACTGAACCCCTTGCAGTGGAAGCACTGGAAGTGAGGAGTCTTAATCCTGAGTCCCCAGGGAAGCCCCCGTAAGCATTCATTATTATTCTGGGGGCGCTCTGCAAACTTGATTATTATTATCATATATATGAATGTGGGTCTCCCTTTCCACAGTGTTAAACTTACCCAGGGACAGGACTGTATCCTTTTCATCCACAATTCCTAGGACATGACATAGTGCCTGTGACAAAGCAAGGCCCGTGCAGCTCTGAGAGAATTCTCTGCCTCTCGCCCAGGTCCCTCATGGTCAGAAGAGAAAATTTGTGGGGAGGGAAACTCTCTGCATTAATAGCAGGGCAATGACATAGATTCTCCACAATCTGGCAAATCATACTGACTGCGGTATGTATGTGTAAACTTTCAGAATCACACAAGGTCACTGTTCTGGCTCCCAGAAGGGACTTGAAGCAGCTGGGCACTCCACTGCCTCCTATCTCATGCAGTTCCAGATTGAAATACCATTCTCCTGATGGAGATAAGAACAGAGACATCTCATCTTGCCATTCACCACAAGGAGCAGGCCTGTGCCTTCCTCCGCGCCTGGTTCCGACTGCACACAGAACTGTGAGCTTTGTGGCCTTCACCTACTTCGCAAGCCCTCAAAGAGCTGGCACCGGAGTCCCACAGGCTTGTGAAACTTACTTCATCTGAGTCACACGTCCTCCTTCCTCTGGTTCACTTGTCTTCTTTACATCTGTTTGTGCTTAGTTGCTCAGTTGTGTCTGACTCTTTGTGACCCCATGGACTATAGTCCACCAGGCTCCTCTGTCCAGGGAATGAATTTCCCAGGCAAGAATACTGGAGTGGGTCACCATGGCCTACTCCAGGGGATCTTCCCGACCCAGGGATCAAACCCACGTATCCTGCATCCCCTGCATGGGCAGGTGGGTTCTTTACCACTGTGCCATCTGGGAAGCCCTCTTTACATCTGAGGGCTACTGAAAGCCCACTTTACAGCCACATCAGGGTCCATCACTTCCTCTCCTCTCCCAAAATGCTCTAACAGCCACACTACGGAATCGGAACTTGGTTCCAGTGACGACGCCCTTACCATCCCTATTCTGAGTGTGCTGACACAGCAGATTCCACCACGTGCAGGTTCAAAACACGGTCACTTGCTCTCCAGGTTCCCTGTGCATAACGAGCGGAGTCTAATGGGCCTTGCGCTGCATCAGCACTGACGAGTTTCCTGCCCTTACTCTTTCAATTCCCTGACGCTGATTTAGGTCTCCCTCTCCCTCCACTGCAGAGAAGGCAATGGCGACCCACTCCAGTACTCTTGCCTGGAAAATCCCATGGATGGAGGAGCCTGGTAGGCTGCAGTCCATAGGGTTGTGAAGAGTCAGACACGACTGAGCAACTTCACTTTCACTTTTCACTTTCATGCACTGGAGAAGGAAATGGCAACCCACTCTAGCGTTCTTGCCTGGAGAATCCCAGGGACAGAGGAGCCTGGTGGGCTGCCGTCTATGGGGTCGCACAGAGTTGGACACGACTGAAACCACTTAGCAGCAGCAGCAGCAGCAGCAGCTCCCTCCATTGAATCCCCCCCTTTCTAGTCTTCCTGCCAAATTATTTCATCTAACCTGTCTGGACACCCTTTCCTCTCTCTAACAAATCATCAGAGTCTTTCCTCAAATGGTTTCCCTCTTCTCCCACAACGTTCAACTCCAACACAAAGGCCAGTGAGAGCCCCAGTGAACAGAACCGGTGATCCCTTCAGCCAGAAAGAGACACAGAGCACACACCCCACAGCTCACTCGGCAGGCCTGGAATTCAAGGAGAGCTAGTTCTCTAGTTTTCTTCTAGAAATCCCCCTTTCAGCACAAGAGGCATCAGCAACTTCCAATCAGTTCACTCGGCTCAGGAGGGAACCTTCTGGAAGGCTACTAAAACCACCTGGCAAGTATTTGTCTTCCTCGGGCCCCAGCTCAGCAGCTACTAATCCGCAGTTAACTAGCTCCTTCCTCCACATGGTCTGTGCGGCAGCGGCGGCGGCATCACCTGGGTGCTCCTGGGAGATGCAGAGTCTCAGGGGCCACCCAAGATGCCCCCAGTTAGATGAAGCTGAACGAGACCACCAGGTGAATCACATCAAGGTCAAGTCTGAAAAGCATTCATGCACACCACCTAGATACAAAATCCTGCTTCTGTTACAAGTGTTTTCAGACCAAGACATCAACAGTGAAAGTGAAAGTCACTCAGTCATGTCCAACTCTTTGAGCCTCATGAATTATACAGTCCATGGAATTCTCCTAGCCAGAATGCTGGAGTGGGTAGCCTTTCCATTCTCCAGGGGATCTTCCCAACCCAGGGATCAAACCCAGGTCTCCCACATTGCAGGAGGATTCTTTACCAGCTGAGCCACCAGGAAAGCCCAGACACTAGCAGAGGTCCTCCTAAAAAAAGGACTAAATGGTTAAAATGAGTTTTGAAGACATCACTTACTTTATTCTCCCTTCTTAAAGCTGAAAAGTGCCCCTAAGCAAATTAAAAATGTTCAAGAATTCCTGGAGAGCTTCCCTGGTGGCTCAGCGGTAAATGCCGCTCACCAGCCAATTCAGGAGACACAGGTTCAATCCCTGATCTGAAAAGATTCCACATATCACATAGCAACTAACTATGCATGCGCTCCAACTACTGAGCTCCTGTTTCAAGAGTCTGGGAGCCACAGCTACTGAAGCCTACATGCCCTGGAGCCTGTGCTCCGCAACATTAGAAGCCACAACGATGAGAAGCCCCAGTACAGTGACAAGTGGCCCCTGCTTGCCACAGCTAAACAAAAGCCCGCACAGCAATGAAGACCCAGCACAGCTAATAAAAACACATTAAAAAAGAAAAATTCCTGCAGTAAATAAATTCTGTTTAATACAACATTTTTCAAACACATCTGACCAAGGAATTTTTAAAATTTATCTGTTTTTAAGAACATGATGTAAAGGATTACTACTGTTTAATTCTAGCCTGTTTAATTCTAGCCTGAATTTCTAGAATTTCTTTCTTTCTCTTAACTTGGTGGATTGCTTACAATGCATACTGTAATATGGCCTTGTGCTTATTCAATAATAAAACTGTTTCCCTCTTTTCTACATTTTGTAAAAAAAAAAAAAATTATCTGTTTTTATACATATGTGTTGCCATCTTAAAGCACATTTATTGGTGTTAACAGAAAATAGTAAATTGAGAAACCTGTCCTAGAGCCTAAGCACTTCCACTTAAAGTGCTGCAGTGACTTCTCCAAGCCTCTCCTGCTGGCCCGCTGACTTTTAAGTGCATCTATTAATCAAGGTCAGAAGTGATGTTGCTGCCTACTTTCTTGGCGGGGGAGGTCAAGCAGACAGCAGCCTTGGCCCCAAAGGTGGGACATTATAAGGCCAAGATGAACAAAAGAAAAAGGCCAAATACCAGAGCTACCTAACCATCTGATTAAAGCAGACTGTTACCATTGCAAACTTTCTGGACATATCTTGACTCCTCTCTTTACTATTTTTTCACGAAGAGGAAGACATTCAAAAACTGATTTACATTTGTTCTGCTATGTAAGATCCAAAAACAACTCCCATTTTTTGTGTTCATCCCTCTTCTTGAAGCATAATTACTGTGAGAGATACCTCATAAGGGGTTCCATTTTTAGAACTGTCTCATTTTTTAGTTTTAATTAAATTCATTTTTTAAAACTTCATTTTAAACACCTACAACTAGACTCTTCATATCTGCATAAAATCAGGTAACAAACGATATCTTCTCTAACTTGACAGAGCTGAGATAGAGTCAATCACAACCCTAACTTTTTAAGAGGCCCCTTTAAAAGTATGTTAACACTGATCATCTGTTTCTAGACGAAAGTTAAAAAAGTGCCCCACATTCCAGAAGTAGGTGACTGCAGAGTTAACTGACATAACATATATGAATGACAAAGGAGGAGACGTTTTGTTAGGGTATTTGTTACTGCTTGAGAGGGTTTTACAATCCTTGGTTATCTAAAAACTCGACATGCTCTGTGACTCCTCGACCCACACCCCACTCCCCCTTTTAACAATCCAGGAACCCAGCAAAACGTTCTGAAGTCATTAAAAGTATTGCAAAGAAGTTGTAATACAGTGAAGTATTTTGGTGAAACGTTTTTATAAAAAAAGCAAGTAAAACTAAAGAGACATATAAGGTTAACAGTACTTAAAAAAAAAACAGAAAAGAATATATCAAAATGCTAATAGTAATGGTCTTCGTGGGACTGGCTACTGGTAGATTTGTTCTTCTCTTTTCAAAATTTCAGTTTTTCTGTATTAAATATATTCCTTTTATAATTAAAAAATATAAAACCTCTACTTATATCACCATCCTCCACCTCTAACCCTAAAACAAAAAGGTCATGTTACAGAAATGCAAACGGTAATTCTTTACACATACAGGATTAAGAAAATGTCTACAGTCAGAAAGAAATCCAAGCTTAAGTTAGCTCTAATATAAGTGTGTTTGGGTTCACAGAGGGAGATAAATCTCTAGGTAAAGAGCCAAGAAGATATGACAGATTAAAGATTCTACAAGGAGAGATGTTTTCATTTGTTCCCCCTCTTTCTTCTCCATGGAGTCCACTTCACAATCTCCCTGTCTTCCCTGAAGAGACAGGAGGCTGAACAAGACCCATGGAGAGAAAAAAGCAACAGAAGATGATGAGACTGCAGTGGGGAGACTGAAAACCCACAGCGAGAAGAGACGGGGCAGCCCTTCCATTTCTAAATGACCCTTGGTGGTAAAGAATGTAGACCAGGCTCTGCCCAGAGTTCCTATTCTAATAACACCAGTACTTGGTCAGTATCTGTTTTGTGGCCAGTTTACTGAAGTGTTCAGGATCACTTTCTCATGCCATCAACCTCTGAATACTCAGAGCTAACAACATCTACAGGAAACAATGCAAGAAGTAAATACACCAAAGTCAAATGCCAATAATTTTGAGGTTCCCAGTGTTTGAATTTGTCTATACACAGCCAGGTTAGATAATCAGCTTCCAAGGGAAGAATGTGAGATACACAATGGATTATCATGTGACAGCTATATTTAATACAGGATATGAAGCTACATGGTCAATGCAATTTCTAGTAAAATCTAACCTCCTCCTCTGTCCCAGAGAACAGACACTGAGTTCACTACTCTCAGGTATGCAAACTGCACATCAATTTTTTAATGAATTGTGATCCTCATGTACAGGACATTGGCTTCATCAGAGACATCAGCAAGAATGTGAGTTTTGGTCCTGGCCTCATGGGCTTCCTTCCTGAGTCCTGGACAACAACTCAACTCTTGTTTAATCCAAAACAATGTCAGTACCCAGTCCTCAACATGCAGGCTGGGATGAAATCCTCAACCAGCAAGAGGAAGTGGAGTTCTAAAAGCCTTTACATACATATTCCATTAACAACTTCCATGTAGAGCTTTCACTGAAGGTAAGGTTAAATCACCAAGAGAGCAGTTTGTAAAGCAGTTGCTAAGACAGAATGAAAACTATTTTACAACTCATATACGGATGGCATATAAAACTGAATTAGACCAAAATCTTTGCAAAAGAACACAAGATTGAAACCTTTTCATTTTTCCTAGGAGATATGCCCCTCTCCAGGGAATGAGTCCTACAGAAGAAAGTATTACTATTTCCACACCATTTTGAGTCTGAAATTTTGCATGTCTCTTGAAATACAAGGTCATGCGTGCTTTTGTGCTAAGTTACTTCAGTTGTGTCCAACTCTTTATGACCCTCAGGACTGTAGACCACCAGGGTCCTCTGTCCATGGGATTCTCCAGGCAAGAATACTGGACTGCGCTGCCCTGCCTCCTCCAAGGGATCTTCTCAACTCAGGGATCGAATCTATGTCTCTTAAGTCTCCTTTGTTAGCAGGCAGGTTCTTTACCACTAGCATCACCTGGGAAGCTTAAAATAAAAGATCAAGACTCCTTTAAAAACAATTACAAGAGAACTTGAGTTGACCAAGAACTTTCAAGAAAGGAGTACATTCAGAGAGGGGATAGCCGTGAACAAGTAACCAAGGATTTCCTTCTATTTCTATTATATATTTCAGGAGTATGAATTAGAAGACACTGGTTGAGTAACATAAAAACTTAGAATACTAAAACAGTATTAAAATCCTAGAGTAAAAGCATACTTACATTAAAACTCTTATACCATTCTGACTTCAAACCCATGTATGATTCTGGAGTTTTGATGCATAGCAATGTTGAGTGTGCTTAACACTATAGAAATGTATATTTTAAAATGGTTAAGATGGGCTTCCCAGATGGCTCCGTGGTAAAGAATCTGCCTGCCAATGCAGGAGACGTGGGTTGGATCTTTGATCCGGGAAGATCCCACAGGCTGCAGAGCAACTAAGCCCGCGCGTGTGTGCTCAGTTGCTCAGTCACGTCTGACTCTCTGTGGCCCTATGGACTGTAGGCTGCCAGGCTCCTCTGTCTGTGAAATTTTCCAGGCAAGAATACTGGAGTGGGTTACCATTTCTTTCTCCAGGGGATATTCTCAACCCGGGGATCGAACCTGCATCTCTTGTGGCTCCTGCATTGGCGCGGGGATTCTTTATCATTGAGCCATCTGGGAAGCCATGTGCCACAACTACTGAGCCTGTGCTCCAGAGCCCAGGAGCCACAACTACTGAAGCCCGCTCATCTAGAGCCTGTGCTCCACAAGAGAAGCCACAGCAATGAGAAGCCTGCTGCCACAACTGCAGAGGAGCCCTCGCTTGCCACAACTAGAGAAAACCTGTGCAGCAACGAAGACCCAGCACAGCCAAAAATAAACTATAAAAATTAAAATTAAAAAATGGTTAAGATGGTAAATATCATATTTCATGTATTTTACTACAATGTAAAAAAAATTTTTTAGGACTTCCCTGGTGGCTCAGTGGTAAAGAACCTGCCTGCCAATGCAGAGGACACAGGTTTGATCCCTCATATGGGAAGGTGCCACATGCCAGCGAAGCGACTCAGCCTCCGTGCCACAGCTCCTGAGCCAGTGTTCTGGAGCCTGTGCTCTGCAACAAGAGAAGCGTGCACCGCAGAGCAGCACCCGCCCACCGCAACCAGAGAAAAGCCAGTAACGAAGACTCCGCACAGTCAAAAACAAACAAAATTTTTAAAAATTTTTTTATTTTTAAACCATATTTGATAGGTTTTGAAATTCTAAATTTACTTAAAAATGATCGCCTCCAAAACTAAGTAAATAAACATATAACTAAAGTCATACAAAGGAGCTGAAGGCTCTTCTTGGGCTCTAACTTCGCCTGTGAATTGCCTGAGCCTCCAGGCCTTGTGCCTGTCAAACCCTTCTTAATTTTAATTAGGTTTTTAATGGCAACATTAGAAATGTAATCACAAGCAAATGAAGCTTCAGAACTTAATTACTGCAACTGTGTGCCCTTATAAATGCATTTCAGTGCATCATGAGAGTCGTCAGGGTCCTCAGTGTAAATAAAGCCTTAAACAGGAAGGTGAAAACCAGGCCTGTTCCACCTGCAGAGACCAGAACTCGGCTCTCTCCACTCAGCCACATTTCCACAGTCAAGAGTCCACGCCAAGAGAAGGTGTTCAAAGTCGTTCCCAATTTCTTACTGCCAGCTACATAGGACACACAGAGGGAAACTTCCTTTTGAAAGCTTTCCAATTATGAATTCACTCCAGACTCGTGGCAGGCAATTCCTTTCACAAAGCTCTCACTTGGGTCCTGTGTGTCTCGAGCTGGACAACAAACACTTCACCACCATCACGGACTGTGACCCACTGGGTCAGGCATTCCATGCAAACCACCTTCTCTCTGACTCTCTCTCACCCTTCTGTGCCGGAGGGAGCAAGCCACTACAAGGGGAGCAGAGACAAACTGGAATAAGCTGCTTGTCTACTCACTGCCTTTTAAACTTTTCTGACTACAACCCACAGTAGGCAGTACCTTTTATGGGGTGGCCCGGGTCACATAAACATATGTGTATTTGTATGTAACTGAAACAAAACACGTTCAATCATCTCCTTATACAGCCTGCCAAACGAGATCAACCTGAACCCATTGTTATTTTACATATATTCATATTAAATGCTTACATTTCATTATGATGATTCTACAATATTCATGTTAAAGAGTCAGTGAAAGAACTTTTTAGCTATTTAAATCTTTAAAATGTTCAATAAATATTTGATAGATATTACTTACATACTTACATAAGCAAAATCAGGCTGAAATGCATGCCCATATACCTAGATATTATATGTCTGTTTGTGTGGAGAAAGAGAGTAACCAAACATCTATTTCTGCTTTATTGACTATGCCAAAGCCTTTGACTATGTGGATCACAATGAACTGTGGAAAATTCTGAAAGAGATGGGAATACCAGACCACCTGACCTGCCTCTTGAGAAACCTGTATGCAGGTCAGGAAGCAACAGTTAGAACTGGACATGGAACAACAGACTGGTTCCAAACAGGAAAGGAGTATATCAAGGCTGAATATTGTCACCCTGCTTATTTAACTTATATGCAGAGCACATCATGAGAAACACTGGGCTGGAAGAAGCACAAGCTGGAATCAAGATTGCTGGGAGAAATATCAATAACCTCAGATATGCAGATGACACCACCCTTATGGCAGAAAGTGAAGAGGAACTAAAGAGCCTCTTGATGAAAGTGAAAGTGGAGAGTGAAAAAGTTGGCTTAAAGCTCAACATTCAGAAAATTAAGATCATGGCATCCAGTCCCATCACTTCACGGCAAATAGATGGGGAAACAATGGAAACAGTGTCAGACTTTATTTCCTTGGGCTCCAAAATCACTGCAGACAGTGATTGCAGCCATGAAATTAAAAGATGCTTACTCCTTGGAAGGAAAGTTATGACCAACCTAGATAGCATATTCAAAAGCAGAGACATTACTTTACCAACCAAGGTCCATCTAGTCAAGGCTATGGTTTTTCCAGCAGTCATGTATGGATGTGAGAGTTGGACTATAAAGAAAGCTGAGCACCAAAGAATTGATGCTTTTGAACTGTGGTGTTGGAGAAGACTCTTGAGAGTC
Source organism: Bison bison bison (assembly GCF_000754665.1). NCBI lineage: Eukaryota > Metazoa > Chordata > Mammalia > Artiodactyla > Bovidae > Bison > Bison bison. Next base: position 1,183,539 of record NW_011494681.1, read on the forward strand.
CCTTGGACTGCAAGGAGATCCAACCAGTCCATCCTAAAGGAGATCAGTCCTGGGTGTTCATTGGAAGGACTGATGTTGAAGCTGAAACTCCAATACTTGGCCACCTGATGTGAAGAGCTGACTCATTTGAAAAGACCCTGATGCTGGGAAAGCTTAAGAGCAGGAGGAGAAGGGGACGACAGAGGATGAGATGGCTGGATGGCATCACCGACTCAATGGACATGAGTTTGGGTAAACTCTGGGAGTTGGTGCTGGACAGGGAGGCCTGGTGTGCTGCAGTTCATGAGGTTGCAAAGAGGCGGACACAACTGAGCGACTGAAGTGAACTAAACTTGGGACCTAAAACAGCATATTCAACACATGGACTACACCAAGTCATTGACTTTTTGCTTTTAAGTAAAGCTTCTCTATAAATGGACTATGCCGTGGCTTGCCAAAACAACCAACACTCTTAATAATCTTAAAGGAAAGATTCTTTCAATAAAAGAATAGATATAATTGTCTTTGAACAAAATCAAAGAGGGAAAAAAATAAGTATTTCAGAAACGTACTTTAAAAAAGTATTTAATATGAATAATAATTAAATAACACTAATAAGCACTTATGTTAATTATTAATATGTTTAAATATTAATGCTACACTTAAAAATGGGAGAGGACTCCTAAACCCTTCTCAGAGATAAGATGGTTTATTGTCTATGACAATATTTATTTTGGCTGTTTCTCTCAGAACAGAATATCAGGAGCAAAGAGTAAAGGGGATATTAGTAATGACCATGAAAACATAATATCAAAAAAAGAAGACAAGAAGTGGCAGAAAAAAGTTGACTACACTATCGCTCAGGGTGGCCACGTAAAACTAAAGCCCCAAATGCACAGACTGTGATTTTTATGTGCTTCTGTTGTTAATAATGTCCCAGAATTAATGGTTCTGAGGGAACCACAAAGAACTGAAACAATGTCCTTGAACAAACGTTTGGCCTTTAGCGATAAGGGAGAAACTAGTTCCAGCAAAGCAGCAGCTGGGGGCACAGAAGGAAAGCCTGCAGCCCAGAGAGTAATTACACTTACCAGCTAAAAGCCAAAATATATGTATAGGCATGCACAACCTCAACTAGAAACGCATACTCACCGAACACTGAGATACTGTTTATTATTTGCCAGTCACTGTTTAAGTACTTCTTCCAAATATGAATGCATTTCTCGCTGATAATTATGCTGGGAGGCATAGAATGGTTAAGAGATGTGTCCAGAGTTGTTCAACTGGCAAGTGACAGAGAGACCCAAGCTGGTTGTTCTCAACATTCACGCCTTTTTAAGACTTTTTTCATTTGGACCATTTGTAAAGTCTTTCTTAAATTTGTTACAATTACGGTTTTATGTTTTGGTTTTTTGGACACGAGGCATGTGAGATCTTAGCTCCCAGACTGGGGATCAAACCCATACCCTCTGCATTGGAAGGTGAAGTCTTAACCACTGGACCACCAGGGAAGTCCCCATTCAGGCTCTTGATTGTTTACATTCTATGGTTTCTTCTCTGGAAACATCCTTGGTTCCTGCCCTGTCAGAAGCCTACCTCTCCAGCCTTCCAATAATTCTGTAGGATGACCTACAACACCTTCTAGTAATTTCAGAGTTGGTTTCTCTTGTTTGCAATCAAATCCCCGATTGACTCAGTCCCCAATCCAATTAGAGAGACAAGTATAAGTGAACACAAAAGGCTACTCTGAACTCTGGCCCAGCAGCAACTCAATTACCTGAGGACCGAGGTGACAGGGAGGTAGGCGTGGAGGCCGGGTACACATATTTATGGGGCTCACATAAATGAGTCAAATTCTCATCCTACGGGTGAGAAGCAGGAGCTGTCAGGAAATTGATGAAAGAAGAGAGGTGTCTGTTTTTCTCAACATCAAGCAGAAGGCAGGTGGATTTTGAGAGGTAAGCCTTGAAAACATTTACAATTTTCTACCTGAGTCTACTGAGACAAGCAGCTATGGGTATCTTGAGGCCACAATTCCCTGGACTTCATAGAGAAATTTAAGAATTGAAAAAAAGCAGGATTAAATTCTCCTTTCTATGCTCTCCTACTTTTACCTTCCTCCGCCTGACCCAAGGTGGGGCTGGAGGGCAGCTGGCACAATGCTGGCCGGTACTGAAGGTGGAGACCTGGCGATGAGCAGATGTAGCCTGAGGTCAAGGCTGGAAGGGAGGGACAGGCGGGGAGGCATGTGCCCGAGGTCACAGGCAGGAGCAACCCTGAGAGACCCAGCAGAATGGGAGCAGGCTGCCCTTCAGCTCTTCTGCCCCAACCAAGAAGTGGAAATTTCAAACTATGTCCTAAAAACAAGCACTACCACTTAGTCATTTTAAAAGAACCCCCTTTCCCTCTTCTTTCATCATAAAAGCTGACTTATACTCAATTTTTCATTCAAACACATACACACATTCTCATAATTTCTAAGAGACCTTCTGTATAGAATAGGCACCACATCTGGTCATGCTTCTGAGAGTTATATTCCTTTCAACACAAGAAATTTATTCTGAGTCCTTGCTAATTTTTAGCTCCCCATGAAAACTGAGAGGAAATCGCTGAATCCTAGCATCCTGACCTTCCCCCACCCTTAGACCTCTCACTCCCAGCACCTCCATCTCACACCAGGCCCTCAGCTCCTGTTACCTGGACAACAGCCCCCAACAGATTCTGCTGCCTTCAACCTCTCCTTTCTCCATTCTGCACCCCATACACCTAAACTTTATGAAATGTTTTTGTCAACAGACGGGACTACAACCTTCACTGTTAGATCCTATCCACATATAGTCTCAACATTATTCTATCCCCAAACCCATATGTGTACTGCATGGAGTGGTTCTCAACCCAAAACAGGGTGCCTGGCACATCTCATCAAGAGAATGGCCTTTGTATAAAGACTTGAAGTAGGTGAATAGGTATCTGGAGAAAGAAGACTTTAGACAAGGAAAACAAGAGGTGCAAAGGCCCTGAGGCGGGAGAATGCCCACTGTGATGGATGACCAGCAACAAGGCCAGTGGGGCTAGAGCAGTGAAAGAGGGTAAGGATGTGGCTTTATCAGATCTGAGGACAAGCCTGTCTCCTTCCGTCTATAAAGCAAATTCTTTGCACTGTTAACACACCACTCACATTTATATCTAATGTAAAATGTGTCAGAATCTCTGGGCAAATCAAAGTACAGTACATGCAACCTTTGCTGCCTAATAACTAACCCTGATTGTTATTTTACACCTGCTTTGCTCTTTTCCTACTGTAACAGCAAGTTTAATTTTTGAGATCAAAGAACTGTCAGGAGCATGACAGCTTAGGAGTAGTAGAACAGTGCCTGCAAACCTCTGTTAGAAGGACACTGTGTGTCATCTTTCATGGGAACGGGCAGATCTTTTGTCTTGCTGACAGCCTGCTTTCACTTTTTTCTTGAGGTCTTAAAGAAAAGATAAGCCTACTTCTTGGAGCTGTATTCCAAACATTAGTTTCACTGGGATACAGCACATAAATAAGGCCGGATACCACTCTCACCAAGGTAAGGAGACCTCAAGCTGGAGAACAAGCCCAGCCCTGATGTCACTCCCACTGGAGGGTTTTCCCTCGTCTGCAGGCCAGGGAGGTAGATGCCCTGCTCTTCTCTGTGCTCTTAGGTGCTTTCTGTTCTACCACAGTCATTACCATGCTAATTTGTAATTTGTACAGTTTTATAGGACTATATTGTAATACTATGAACCTGTTTACCTCTCTAGCTGGACCGAAAGACTGGGATTATGCCTTTATTCATTTCTGAATTCTCAGTTTCTGGAGCCTGAGGTAGACACTCCTAATATCTGTGCCTCCTTTCTCCTTCAAAGCTCCTGGGAAGAGGACACGTTCCCCCGTGCCTTGAAGTGAATGAGGTCATACGACTTGCTCCAGCCAATCGGATGTCAGCAAAACACCCTTCAGAGAGGTGTATTTAAATACCCTTGTGGAGTTCTCCATTCTTTCTTCACATTTCGCAGTCATAGTGGAAGGTGATGATGATGCAGAAATGTCCTACGATGGAAGCAGAGCCACCACATGGAGGACAGCTCCCGGTGATGAGCACCCAGACACAAAACGGCCTTTCAGTGAATGAGAAATAAACGTCTATGGTGTTAAGCCGCAAAGATTTTGTGGTATTTTTGTTATTGCGGCAAAACCTAGACTATCCTAACAAATCAGATGATAGGTACTTTACGCAGATTTTTAGAAGAAAGAAAAGATATCAGGAAATGCAAAAGTGAGGATGACTCACTGGACAGCAGTCTGGGATTATTATGAAGCTGCCTGTGGTGAAAGAACTGATTAACAAAATCATTAATCCACTTTATTTTGTCATCTGTCTAGCCTTGTACTCCCAAAGCTAACTGCTTAAATGAAGGTTCTACATTTATTACTGCCATTAAGGAATGAAACTGATTTTGCATTTCACAACCTTAGTTCTCACCAGAGCAATACCTTCTTGTACACATCTTTTGGACCAAGATAGAAGTCTCTATTTAAAGGAGGTAGTTTGGAAAATGAAAACTAATTAGAAAACAATGTTTGTAAACTCTGCATCCCCCAGTGCAGACCAGTGAGACAGTGGTTATCCAAGCCCATGCAAAAGTTCTCCTGGGAAGTTAAGGAAGAGAGGTAGATAAAACTGCTGTAAGAGCTTAAATCACCTAAAAAAGAGGGAACCTTTAACATGTAAAAGTGGGTTTGAATCACCCAGATTTCTAAAAGGGGCTTGTGGCATCCTCGTTTATATGAAACAGCCCTCAGCTGGGGCCAGGTGAATGTAAAAGGATGAAGAAGCAGGAGGGCTGTGCAGGGAAGCATGGAGAGCAGACAATAGGGAGAGCTGATTCACGGAAGATGAGCTGGGAGCACAGCCCACCAGAACAGCCTTAGGGAACAAAGCTGGGGGAGGAGGAGGGAAAAGCAGGCCCTGTGGAGCCAAAGGCAACCAAACTGATAATGAAGATGCCTAGCTCATCCCAAGGAAGTGAGTAAGGAGGTGAGTCCTTAAAATACCAGAGAGGGCTCCCAGAGATCTCCCGGGGCCAAACCAGAGATGGAGATACAGCAAGAGAAAGGCTCTCTCCCCAGGGAGGAGCATAGGGAGGACCCCGACCCTAGGAGGTGGAAACAAAGCAGATCAGCAAGAACCATCCTCATCCTACAATGCGAGACTGGAAAAGAAGCCTATGATGGGGCCCCCCTCCTCCATGCCGGCCTCCTCCTTGTTCCCTGGACAGGATATGGCCTCTCTGAGGATCATCTGCACTAGGAACCCCCTTATTCCCTCGGGTCAATTTCCACTAACAGTTGACGCTCACACATTACCATGTCAAGGCAGCCTCCATCCAGGAATTCACCATGGCCTTCCTGGTGGACTTGGGATCCTCTCCTCTGTGTCTTATCTTCTCAGGGTGTCCAGCCACCAAGACCTCAGGATAAATAACTAGAAAGGAGGGAAAATTCAGGAGAAACAAACGGCTCGTGTACCTGAAACCTGTGCCACGTAACACGAGATGATTCACCACGATTTGCCTCAATTGTGTAAGGTCACACTCCCAACTCCCTCCCAAAGTCATGTTTTCTGACACAAAGGTATATGAAAACACAGAAAGAAGAGGGAAAAAATTCCAGAATTCATTTTTCCTCGAGAGCTTTTCTTCTTCCTAAAGAATTGTAACAACAGAAAATCTGAGCTCAAGGACCTGTTTTATCTTTAAACCATTTAAGACAAAGTATTAAGACAAATGAAACACAAAGTGGAATCAAGATTGCCGGGAGAAATATCAATAACCTCAGATATGCAGATGACACCACCCTTATGGCAGAAAGTGAAGAGGAACTCAAAAGCCTCTTGATGAAAGTGAAAGTGGAGAGTGAAAAAGTTGGTTTAAAGCTCAACATTCAGAAAACGAAGATCATGGCATCCAGTCCCACCACTTCATGGGAAATAGATGGGGAAACAGTGGAAACGGTGTCAGACTTTATTTTTCTGGGCTCCAAAATCACTGCGGATGGTGACTGCAGCCATGAAATTAAAAGACGTTTACTCATTGGAAGTAAAGTTATGACCAACCTAGACAGCATATTCAAAAGCAGAGACATTACTTTGCCAACAAAGGTTCATCTAGTCAAGGCTATGGTTTTTCCTGTGGTCATGTATGGATGTGAGAGTTGGACTGTGAAGAAGGCTGAGTGCCGAAGAATTGATGCTTTTGAACTGTGGTGTTGGAGGAGACTCTTGAGAGTCCCTTGGACTGCAAGGAGATCCAACCAGTCCATTCTGAAGGAGATCAGCCCTGGGATTTCTTTGGAAGGAATGATGCTAAAGCTCAAACTCCAGTACTTTGGCCACCTCATGCAAAGAGTTGACTCATTGGAAAACACTCTGATGCTGGGTGGGATTGGGGGCGGGAGGAGAAGGGGACGACAGAGGATGAGATGGCTGGATGGCATCACTGACTCGATGGACATGAGTCTGAGTGAACTCCGGGAGTTGGTGAGGGACAGGGAGGCCTGGCGTGCTGCGATTCATGGGGTCGCAAAGAGTCGGACACGACTGAGCGACTGATCTGATCTGATCTGATCTGATTAAGACAAACTTTACTACCCACCCCTACCAAAAAACTCTAAAAGCTGTTGAACAGTTTCAACCTGGGCATAAGATTTCAATATAAAAGAACTGATAAACACACAGAATTGGTACAAGTCTGTGCTATGGTCCTGCTTCATGGTGAGGGTACTGCAGAGGGTGATGTAGCTGAGGACCAAAACCATGAACAGCATTTTTCATCTTATTGATATGCCCATCACTGGAACCCATGGGCAAAGGAACTGAAGGCGTGGTTATTCTATTCCACTAGTTGTTACTTTGTGAATGTAGTTCTGGCAGGCACTTCAGAATATGTTCAAAATACTGTGACAAAACGGAGCAAGACCCAAGTGCCGCAGAAAGACCTTATGACCCCTGTGTAGAGGCTACCAGCACTAGGGGTGTCTGGGGAAACGGCAGGGGCAGGAGAGGAAAAAACAAACTGTTAGGCAATGTCGAAGAGGAACGTACATTCTTCATAAAAAAACTCCTCTGAACCCTCGCCGTGCAAGTTTACGCTTAGGGGTGACATTTGGGTCACATTCTAGCAGTTGTAGCTTCTCACCCAGGGACCTCTTGGGACCTTCTGTGATTGATCCAGAATCAATTTAAAGACCCCTTTCCTGCACTCCTCACCTCTTATTGTCTTATTCAGTCACCAAGTCATGTCCACCTCTTGGGGACCTCATGGACTGTAGCACACCATGTGTAGCACACACATAGCAAACTATGTCCCTAAGTTTACACAAATTTATGTTCATTGAGTCAGTGATGCCATCCAATGATCTCATCCTCTGACATCCCCTTCTCTTACCGTCAATATTTCCCAGCATCAGGGGCTTTTCCATTGAGTCAGCTCTTCACATCACGTGGCCAAAGTACTAGAGCTTCAGCTTCAGCATCAATCTTTCTAATGACTATTAGGGGTTGATTTCTTTTACAATTGACTGGTTTGACCTTCCTGCAGTCCAAGGGACTCTCCAGAGCCTTCTCCAGCACCACAATTCGAAAGCATCAATTCTTCAGTGCTCAGCCTTCTTTATGGTCCAACTCTCATGTCCGTACATGGCTACTGGAAAAACTATAGCTTTGACTATAAGGACCTTTGTTGGCAAAGTAATGTCTCTGCTTTTTAATATGCTGTCTACGCTGCTCATAGCTTTCCTTCCAAGGAGCAAGTGTCTTTTCATTTCACGGCTGCAGTCACCATAAGCAGTGATTTTGGAGCCCCTTGACATAAACTTCACCACCAATTGCCCATTCCACTCATGATGTTCTTTTCATCCAAGGCTACACCTTCTACCATCACTCTTCCCATCTTTTGGGAGCTCTTCCTTCCACTCCAGTATCAATCAAGGGTCCTCTCAAAAGACAGCCTATCAAAGGTGTGTGGGCGAGGTTCCGAGAGCCAGCAGGAGAGGTTGCAGAACATAGGGGTTGGGAATGACAAGCCTTTAACAGCCACAGGCAGGAGGGACCAGGGAAGACACAGGTCTACTGGAGACGGGAGAGAGCTGAAGTAATGGAGGAGAGGCTGCCCTGTTGAAGCTGGTAACAGACAGGCACAGGCACTGCCGGCACTACACAGAAAAGGAGAAGCGGCAGAGGGCACAGACACCCACCCCTGACTCCGCTCCTCCCCTGGCCTTCCAGTGACTGAACCCAAACCAAAGCCACATGGCAGGAGCCCCAGTGATGACTATCCAGAGGGCAGGCTCCAAGGTGTAGACTGGAACAAAACAGAGAGGACAGGGGATGGACAGAGAATCAGTAGGCCAGCTGCCAAGGGCCCTTTGTGTTTCAAATGCTCATGACTTTTTCAACTGTCAGTTACTTTGTGGAAACCAATCAGGGGTAGTTTCCAGTATTATTAATTCTAATTAAGTTCTTATAGTCATGGTCTTCCATCTTGGCTTGTCCTCCCATCATGAAGGTGGCAAACAGAACATCAGGTAGACTCCTGGCCTCAGAAATTTTCTGACACTGAAGGGAATCAAACTTTTAAGGCCCTTTTGACTGGTGTAAGTGTGGTCCGTGTCCCAGAAGCATCAGCATCACCTGGAACTGCACAGAAATGCAGATTCTTGGGCCCCATCCATGACGTATGGAATCAAAGTCTCTAAGACTGGGGCCCGGGAATCTGTGCTTTAAAAAGCTCTCAGGGATTCTCATGTATGTATATGCTACTGTTTGAGGAGTCCTCCTTTAGACCCCATCTTTGACATTTTAGGGGGGACAACCATGGATATCCTATCAGAGACGCTTCAGGTGTAAGGAGCCCTTGACCCTGAACTTCCTCACTACAACCTTTAGCAAGATACTGATGTCTGAGCCTCCATTTTCCTATTTAGTTGCGGTCACTATAGCCAATAAAATCTATTTCAGCTTTTCCAAGGGCTTGATCTTGAAATCCCTCAGATTTGTCATTTCAGGAGACAATGATGATGGCAGCGATGACAACAGCAGCAGCTCGCACTAAGCCTTCTCCACAAAACCAGTTTCGTCTGAAAAGTGCTGTGCATTTTAACCTGCTTCCTCTCCTTCCCTGTGAGGTTGGCACTATCTTTGCTTCACAGAAGTGGCCTATGGAAAAACTCAGTAACTTGTTTTGTCTGTATAAGAAAGGAATACCTACTTCAGAGCTATGAACACAGTATGAGAAAGCATTCTGCAAATATAAAGCCTTATATAAATGACAGCAGTGTGAACAGCCAGCTACTGATGAACTGACCCTGTGGAGTTTCATTAAGCTCTAACTTCGTGGGATATTTGAGGTAGATTAGAATACAACTAGCAGGCTTCTTCTTATTTTAAAAAAAGTCATGTGCCAAGAAGAGTAGAAATTTCAGCGTTTCAGCGGGTGCTATTTGAAGATTTTTCATAAATTTGAAACAGTAGAGGAAAACAAATATTGATGCTAATCTGAATATAAAAAATAGCTTTCCCTGATGACAAGAAACAGCAACAAACCTCTCACCTAAAAGAAGATAAAACCACCTGGTAAACTCTCCCCAGATACAAAGGGCTGCTGACACAAGTTCTCTTCTGACTCCTCTCCCAGAATTCTGTTTATGGCCAAACAAATGATTTAATCTTCTGGAAACAAATTCATAGGTAACATCATTTTTACTCTTTTGATATGATGGATTCTCGATTTAATCAGAATCTTCCTCCTTCAAATGTTCTTTCTATTAAATCATTATCTTCCGCTCTCTAACTCCAGAGATGAGGTGACTATTAAGACCCATCTTTCCCTCTGCCTAAAACATGCCCCCAAAGTGTACTGGGGGTTGAGCTGGCATCTCAATGGAGAAAGACCTTGGCTGTACAGACAAGGGCCAAGAAATGAAAACTGGTCCCCTCTGCCACCATCAACTGCATGATAGAATACCAGCATTCCATTTTAACTTGAAAGGTTGTCTGACTTATTCACACAGCCGGTAAATGACAAAACATAAGAAAAAAATGTCTTTTCTATTATAACAAAGCCAAATTCTATTTCAATGGATTGAAACAGGCATCATACTTCCCCTACTCTCTAAAAGCAACATCACACAGTTTCTTTTTTTTCCCTACAAAAGATCTCATACCTATACATAAATTCACAACACAGTATGATGGAGTGTACCATTTGTAGCGCTTGTTCTTTACAGTCAACATTTAGAGTGTTAGACCAAGCAGAAGTGATAAGCTGTTCACCTCCCTCAATAGCAGCAGGAGAGAGTACAACAAATTTACAGTCAGCACCAGAGGCAAAAGTGTTAGGCAATCACAAGTATTTGCGTGTACACCTCAGAACAGCTGCAGGTAAATGATCTGACAAGGTCAAATTCGACTGAACAGCAAAAGCACCAACGGGGCTGCAGTGAGTTGCTAGACCAGTTAGAAAAAAATACAGGAAGACAACCAGCTAGATTGCAGAAGCCCTGGGTTTCTGGACTCTAACTTTAGAAAGGTTTGTTTCGCCTGTATTAGAAATCCTGAATTATGTTTTTTCTACAGATAACACAAATGGTACAAAAAGCAAAGAAAAGCACTTTACAAGGGAGAGGCCAAAGCCTCATGAAAAAAGCAAGTAAAACATAAAAAAGATTAACTGAGTCCCAGAAGGTAAGATCTGCCATCCTCCCACACAGTGTGCAGTGACTCAAAGACAAAGTCTAAACTCTATCGGCATTTGTGTATATTCATGGCTGTTAGTTTCAAAAAAATAAGAAATTCATGTGGGAAGTTTACCTTTTAAATTTTATGGAAAAAAAAAAACTGAAGGGAACCAATAATAAACTTTCTATAATTTCACCTTCAACATTATTTTAAAGATAATACTTTTTGTAGGAAAAAATTTATATGTATTCTCCTCTGTCATTTAAAGCATTACCTAAGCAATTATCAGTGCTCAGATAAATTGCTAATATACTCATTAAAATTTTCACACTTCACAAATAGATATGGATTTTGTTTGTATTGGGATTCCCTGGTGGCTCAGATGGTAAAGAATCTGCCTGCAATGTGGAAGATCCAGGTTCAAGGGAACGGCTACCTGTTACCGTATTCTCACCTGGAAAATTTCACAGACAGAGGAGCCTGGAGGGCTACAGTCTACGGGGTCACAAAGAGTCGGACACAACTGAGTAACTAACACTTTGTTCGTATGCATTATTTTATTTTTTTAACAGGAGAAAATCAAACAAAAGTTTAGTAACACGCATACATGGGAAAGATCCAGAAGTGAGTGACCTGGATGCACGATTTTAAAGCTGTGATTTACTTTGCTATTTCGACAGATAAACTATGCAGCTACATTTAAAAAGTAAAACATGGCTTATTACAGCTTTAATTTAAGACATCAAGATTTCAAGATGGCATGCATGCTAAGTCTCTTCAGTCGTGTCCACTCTGTGCGACCCTATGGACTGTAGTCCTGCAGGCTCCCCTGTCCATGGGATTCTCCAGGCAAGAACTGGAGTGGGTTGCCATGCCCTTCTCCAGAGGATCTTCCTGACCCAAGGATCAAACCTGCGTCTCTTATGTCTCCTGCATTAGCAGGCTAGTTCTTTACCACTATCTCCACCTGGGAAGCAAATTTTAACATACACTATCAATTTAATAATAGTTTTGAAATGAAAAAAGTTTTATTCCATTAAATGATCATATTAATTTAACAAACATCCCTATTTCAAAAGTAATAAAATGAAAAAGAGAAAGAGATTGTAATCAAGAAAATACATTCTCTTATTTGGAGAAAGGATGCAGCAGAATAGGTAAACCTTGGAATACAGAGCCAGATTTCCTGGGTTCAAAGCCCAGCTTCTCCACTTAATAGGTGATCTCAGGCAATCTAGCCAGCATCTGTGAACCTCATTCTCCACTTCAGACAAGAAGAAGACAAAGAGAATATCAGTCATACACGGCTGTTATGAGGATTCAGTGATTAATGTTCTTAAAGTACCTCAAACAACCCCAAGAAAGTACATCAAACAACCCGAGATGATGAATGTTACATGAGAATTTGTTAAATAATAACAATTATCATCACCATGGCCACCACCTCCCAGGACTCACTGAAGCTTTTGCTGCATTGAGGTGAATAAATTTCCAATTCAACCAGCCATTAAAATGCTTTAATTTGGGGACATATTTACCGACTGAGAACCTGACACTATGCCAGATTTTTAGAGGAAGGAAAGATGAAAAGTAAAATAATTACAGAACCATGGTACTGCTTCTAGAAGAAAGGCCTTCTAACTAGGGGTGTGTGGTGACCCAGGCTTCAGAACATCCACAAGCCCTCTGAAATGAGGTGCAAAATTATGCCTGCACATGCTTTTTTCTAGGGTGCCACCCCAGATTCCAGCAAAGGCCTGGGATTGGGGTTGGGGGGGGAAGTAGAGAGCTATTTGTTTCAGGTAATCACATCCATTAAAAGATAAATGGGCCAAAGCTTAATTTTAGTAAAAGACACTTGTGTATTCTCAATGACTTGATTCAATTGTAAATGGATTCTTTTACTTTGATAGGTACGCATAGTTCCCACTTCCTAATCAGATGTTTCTTAAATATCAAACAAGTCACCATCAGAAACGTAAATCCTGGGTTATCAGAAACTCATTCTACTTCTTCTTCCAGTCTTCTAGAAAAGGAAGCTACTTGCTTTATATAAATCTCCAAGTTTATTTGCAATACGTAGCCAGTCAGTTTCCAAATCTCCAGAGCAATGGCTTCCCGAATGAGTCATCCTAAACCTTCCTGTTTCTTGAACAATGGCTGGTATTGCAGAGGGATGACAAACAGCTGCTGCTGCTCAAGCCATCACCAAACCTTGCAAGTGGATAAAGACGAATCTTGGAAGCCATTCGCTTAAGACACTGGAAAGAAAGTAAGCTGTGTTTTGCACTAAACTTGAAATGCCTAGGGCACCCCTCGTTTTATATAAATACCACACACTAAGGGATTCTACCACTGGAGTTCCTTGGGGTACCCACTGTTTCAGTGCTCAACATGTCATAATTACATCCATGAATTAGACAACAGGGTACAGTGGCTCAGTGGTAAAGAATGGACAGAGGAGCCTGGCAAAGCTACAGTCCATGCGGTCACAAAGAGTTGGACATGACCTGGCGACTGAGCGAGCATGCACACAGACATACACACACATACACACACACACACACACACACTTAGACAACATGGTTTTGCAGAAAGGCCACAGAGACTGTAATCAGATAGTCCTGGGCCCCACTCTGACTGCACTACTTCTTACCTGGGTGATCATGGAAGGCTATTAAACCTCTCTAGATGGTAATTTTCTCAAAGTTGAAAATACCTTCTCCTTTTAGAGGACTACTGACATTTCAATCTGATAAAGACATGCCAGAATCCACGATATTGTCCCTGAACTCTCCCTTTTCCATATGGACTTATAAATAAATGATTTATTATAACAATAATTAACCATGGTGGGGGCAGCCATTGATTTTAACTACTTTGCCTTCCCATAAAATCTTATAACCTCTCACAAAGTACTCCTTGATAACATAGTGTTACTAGCATGATCAGTATTCCTAACCAGGGTTGTTATGCAACATTGAGGCAAAAAGAAAGTCACAAGCGCTCAGAGTCATCCCCAGTGACTTTTCTCCCACCTTCCCTTCTATTTTTAGCTTCACAAGTTACCAATTACTGCCAAGTCCATTTTAGACAGTGCAAGTGTGAACCTCAGACTGTTTTGTTATGGTATCAGTATTTAGACACTACCTAAAATAATCACTCTATGTTAGGACACCACGATTTTTAAAAACTTGGAAACTGACACTGCATACAAGAACAAAATTTTTTATGCCTAGATTTCCATAAATATGTCTATGTAAGTCCATTTGCTTAGAATAAGCATACAGCTGGGGAAGAAAACATTTAAGCTGCAAGGTGCCCAAAGCTTCCCAGACATTGCCTCTATTCTCAGAAAAACCTGACCCACAGTGTATCTCACAACAGCGGAAGAAAATGAGGCTTCAAGAGCTCAGAGAATAACATGCGAGGATAGAGAGTAGTGGCCCTGCAACTCAAAGTTTGAGCTGGCCAGAAGTCACTGTTTCTTAAATAAGACCAACACATGCTGTCCTATCTGATCTGACTCACCTTTCCTGGAAGATGCATGCCTCCTTTAATGACCTTTATCTTCTGACAGGCTACCATAAGCAGATAAGAAAAGAGTAAGGAGGATGAATTCACAAACTGTTTGGATTGATGACGATAGGCCTGCGAGTTTTTTGCTTAGGACACACTGACTTCGAACTTTAATCTTAGTAACTATTAGTTACTATACACACCTATAACCACAGCATTTCCCCTCCCCCGACCTCTCCACCTCAATCCCAGGAGGACCACAAGGCCTTGTGTGCTCCAATGACAGAAAAGTTAATGTGTGGCATTATCAACAGCATGTACTGACCATTCTCAAGAGGGGTAAGGTCATACCAGCAGGTACTATAAAGCCTATGGGCATTCATTGGAAAAGGTCCTGATGCTGGGAAAGACTTAAGTCAGGAGAAGGGGACAACGGAGGACGAGACGGTTAGATGGCATCACCAACTCAATGGACATGAGTTTGAGCAAACTTGGGGAGATGATGAAGGACAGGGAAGCCTGGTGTGCTGCAGTCCACAGGGTCACAAAGAATTTGACACTGCTGAGTGACTGAACAACAACAACAATGGACATTTAGGGGAAAAAAAATAGACCCTAGGTCCTCAGTGCATTTGAGAGTCAATTCAGGACATGGACTATGGAACCAGACTGGCTGCATTCAAACCTCCCTTATCCCGCCCACTCAGTGATCTTGGGCAAGTTACCTCTAGGTTTCAGTTTTCTCATTTGTGTGTGTGTGTGTGTGTGTATGTGAGTGTGGGGGTGTGTGTATGTGTGAGTGCACACAAGTGCACTCAGTTGTGTCCAACTCTTTTTGACCCCATGGACTGTTGCCCACCAGGCTCCTCGGTCCATGGGATTTTCCAGGCAAGAATACAGGAGTGGGTTGCCCTGTCCTCCTCCAGGGGAATCTTTCTGACCCAGGGATTGAACCCACATCTCCTGCATTGCATGCAGATTCATCACCACTGCACCACCACCTGAGAACCCCCTTCCTCATCTGTAGAATGCAAATAAAAGCATCTATCACAGAGGCTTGTAGTGACCGTTAAAGTTTATACCAGAACCTGCAAGGCACATAATTAAGTGCTATGAAGTGTTAGCACTGATTTTAATTTAAATACAAGGAAGAAACTACATGCTTTGCCTATGAGATATGTGTATAAAATGACTATAAGTTGGCCATACTGGTATAACTTGGAGCAGAACGTGTTTCTCGATCGACAAAGTCTTATTTCCAGCGGAGGAGGGTGGTAAGCCAGGCCTGAAGCATTCCAGCTCAGACACAGGAAATGGGCAGCCTTGTTCTTCTTTGAGAGGGAGTCACCAGGGTGGGATTCAATCTCTGGGTTGGGACGATCCCCTGGAGAAGGAAAAGGCAAATATCCACTCTGATATTCCTGCCCAGGAAATCCCATGGACAGAGGAGCCTGGTGGGTTACAGTCCATGGGGTTGCAAAGAGTTGGACATGACTGATCACAGGAGATGGTGATGGACAGGGAGGCCTGGCGTGCTGCAATTCATGGGGTTGCAAAGAATTGGACACAACTGAGCGACTGAACTGAACTGATCACACACACGTGCATCAGGGTACAGACTGTAAATGAAAAAGAGAGAACTTCTAGTTTCTCAGGTCTGAAGAGCCACTGAGACCCTGCCTGAGTGAAGAGTGGCTGAAGGGAAGAGGTCAAGGCAGAGAAAATTGATCCAAAGGCTGAGAATCATAGGAAGACTTGGGTGAACAGTCAAACTGGCACGACCGGTGAATCATTCTGATTGAGGTAAATGAAACAGATTTCAAGAAGATGAAGAAAGTGGTGGAACACTGCAGAAAATATTCCAGCAGCCAAAGCCCAAAATAAGGTAGCCCCAGCGCTCCAACAGTATATATAGAAAGAAGGAATGTAGCTACCAGTTATTTCATTAGAGGGAAAAAATGACAGTCTTAGAAACAGCCTGATGAGAAGAATTTTTAATGAAACAAAAACTTAAGATGAAAGACTTAAAAAGAAGGTTAAAAAAAAACCTCAACCACTATGAGAGGCAAAAGTTGAGGGACATGAATGGTTTTCAGAAGAAAAAAAATCAGTACTCCTTGGGAAAATGGCTGATTTGGAGTCTGGACCAGGAAATGGGAAAAGATATGCTTAGAATAACTTGTGCTGAAAAGGAAGAAAGGTATCAGAGACTACTAGGGCCTTTTAAGAAGTACGCAGGAGATAAATATAAACTGAGCATCAAAAAAAGACTATTGCCTTCAATGGGTTGAAACAAATTTACAAACAAATTACAAACAAATCTAAGATCTTACTGATACTTGAAAAAGAAAAAAAACTCACTGGTTGCTAGGGCATTAAATCATAACTCAGAAAATTGATAAAAGGGAAAAAAAATCAAGCCTTTCCCTTGTCCTTCCTATACAATCTTTTTTTCAGAAGACCCAAGTAGTTCATGAGGGTAAATTTTTTATTTTTCGAGAGTAAATTCTTTATAGACAGAATTCCAACTGATAAATGCAAGAGGAATGATAGGTTTAGATCATCATTTTGCAACCTCTGATGAAATGGATCTGGGTTACAACTATCAGGGGTGTTACAATCATTAGGCGAAAGGTAGAAAGGTAAGTTGACCCCACCTGAACCCACTAATCACTCTTGTTATCTCAAGCAGGGACACATTCAGGCATCATGCCTCTCGTGATGCGATGCAACAGATTATACACAGTAATACCTACCAAGAATGCTCGCTCTTAAGTCTGAATCTAATCAAGCCACTACATCTCACTGCCAGATTACAGGAAACATGGAAAATAAATGAACAAACTAGACAACATCACAAGTAAGAAGTGACCCCAGAAGTGGACATTCTACTTGACAAACGACCTGCTGTCTCCATCACATCAAAGGCATGAAAAAAGAAACGGGGGGAGGAGATGGTTATAAAATAAAACAGATTTGAAAACCTAACAACCAAACACAATGCATGGACCTTAATTCCTGGTTGCAACCAATCATAAGTGAAAAGACATCTCTGAGAAAAATTAAATATGGGAATTATGTTAAGGAATTATTATTAAAATTTTAGGCAAGAAAGGCACACTTTTTTTTTAAGGAACAAAGTCCTTATCAGAGATGTAAACTGAAACACTAGAGTGAGATGACACAATATTTAGGATTTTGTTTTAAAATACACCAGTCCCTCACAAAAGAAAAGTGGGGAAAAGAGAAATAAGTGAAATGAAATTGATAAAATGTTAATAGCTAAAGATAGGAAGTAATTACATTGTTCTTTCATAATGTCCCCAACACAAAGTTAAAAAAGAAAATTAAATGGTTTTGGTGTAAATTCAATCTGTCCCTTATCTTAGCAGTGATTTTTTAGGAGGCAGTAAGAAAAAGCTAGTCATTCCACCTAGCCTAAAGAGGTGCAAAGAGTCTTAATCAGCTTGCATTCTGAATTCAGTATGACAATAAGTGACTGAACCAAGGAACCAGGAGTTCTATAGTAACAATCAAATGTCAGCTTATATTCTCCCAATAAGAGACAGCCTACAAGCCACCTGGGTTGGGCAACACAACTCACAAAGAGCTTATCTGATGACAGTTGATGTCAGATTGTTAAGATCTGGGACAGCTCAAGGCAGCATGGGCAAGGGCCACACAGATTCCTAAATCAGATCTTGGTCAATACAGAAGTTGCAAACTTTCCTACCAGCTTGTGTAATACACAAAGCTACTTTCTTACCCTGGTAATGAATCTGTGCTAACTTGTCCCTATAATCACTCAGATATAATCCAGAAGTACAGCTCATGACATACAGAACTGAAGGTCCACACAAAGAGCTTAGCCATGATTTACTTGCATTAATATCACTGCCCTAACCAAGGGGCTAACCACATGACCCCAGGTGTTTACAAGTCACCCACTGGTTTGATACACACTGCTTGTGTTTTTCTCTTTCCTTCAAACACTTTTCTTGTGGACTGAATATTTGTGTTCCCCCAAAATTAATGAAGCCATAAGCCCCAAGATGCTGGTATCTGGAAGGCCTGTGGGAGGTACTAAGGGTGAGATAGGTCATGAGGGTGCTGTCTCCATAATGGAATTAGTGGCCTTATAAGAAAAGGAGAGAGATCGAAGAATCAGAACAAAAAATTCTAAAATTTGTATGAAAATACAAAAGACTCCAAATAGTCAAAGCAAGTTTTAAGAGAGAGAACAAAGCTCTAGGTATCACATACCCTGATTTCAAACAGTTTATATTGCAAAGGTACAGTCATTAAAACAGTATGGTACTGGTACAAAAAGACATACACAGATGCCAGTATCTATATCAAAACAATGTGGTACTGGCACATAGAGAACTCAGAAATAACCCATGCTTATACAGCACACTGCTGCTGCTGCCGCCGCTAAGTCACTTCAGTCGTGTCTGACTTCGTGCGACCCCATAGACGGCAGCCCACGTTAATCTATGACAAATGAGGAACATACAACAGAGGAAAGACAGCCTCTTCAATAAATAGAGTTGGGAAAGCTACAGGCAAAAGAATCAAACTGGACCACTTTCTAACACCATACACAAACTCAAAACAGATTAAGGACTTACAAACATAAGATCTGAAACCATAAAACTCCTAGAAGAAAACATAGGCAGTACACTTTGCTATCAGTCTAGCAATACTTTTTTGGATCTGTCTCCTTAGGCAAGAGAAACAAAAGAAAAAATAAACAAAAGGGGCTACATCAAACTAAAAGGCTTTTTCACAGTGAAAGAATCCATCAACAAAACGAACAGGCAGCTTACTGAATGGGAGTACGTAAACTTTTTGCAAATGATATACCCAACAAGGAGTTGATCTAAAATACGCAAACAACTCATACAACTCAACACCAAAAACAAAAAATGGGCAGAGGACCTGAAGGGACATTTTTCCAAAGAACATAAGCAGATGGCCAACAGGCATATGAAAAGATGCTCAACATCACTAATCATCAGGGAAACGAATCCAAAACCACAATGAGATATCGCCTCACAGCTGTCAGAACGACTATCATCAAAAAGACAGCAAACAGCAAGTGCTGGGGAGGATACACAGGAAAGGGAATCCTGCCGTACCACTGGTTAAGGTTATAATCGGCACCATCACTATGGAAAACAGGATGGAGATCCCTCAAAAAATTAAAATAGAACTACCATATGATCCAGGAATCTCACACATGGGTATTAATCCAAAGTAAACAAAAACCCTAATTGGAAAAGATATATGCACCCCTATGTTCTCTGCCACGCTATTACAACAGCCAAGACATGGAAGTAAGTGAAGTGTCCGCTGATGGGTGAATGGATCAAGAAGATGGGGTATGTACATATAATGAAAGATGACTCAGCCATTAAAAAAAATGAATTCTTACCATTGGTGACAACCAATCCATTGGATGGATCTAGAGGGTATTATGTTAAGTGAAATAAGCTAGAGAAAAACATACTGGATGATCTCACTTACATATGGAATCTAAAAACCAAAACAAAATGAAAGTAGAGATACAGAGAATAAACAAGTGATGGGGGTAGCACAAAACAGGTGAACAAGAATAAGAGGTATAAGCCTCCAGTCGTAAAATACATAAGCCATGAGGATGTCATATACAGCATAAGGAATATGGTCAATAATACTGTAATAACTTCGTATGGGAACAGATGGTAACTAGCATTACATCATTACGTCATTTTCTAATGTATGCAAATACCAATCAGTATGTGGTACACCTGAAACTAACATTATATTGTATGTCAACTATATTTCAGTTTAAAAAAAGAAAAAAGAGAGAGAAGGCCATCTCTTTTCCTCCACAGGCACCAAGGAATGGTCACATCAGGACAAAGAGGGACGGTGACTGTCTACTGGCCAGGAAGTGTTCTCACCAGAAACTAAATATGCAGGCACCTTGATCTTGCACTTCTCAGCCTCCAAAATTGTGAGAAAATACATTTCTGTTGTGTAAGTCTATGGTATTTTTTTTATGGTAGCCTGAACAAACTAATACATATTTCACCTATTTTTCTCTTTCTTTCAAACCCTTTCCAACTCCTTTGATGGGAAGGTTCCATGATCACAAAGGTGGTTCCAAAGCCAAAGGAGGGAAAACAGTTGAAAATTATGGGTTTCCAATGTCAGAAAACTTGACAATCTTCCCCCAATTTAAAAAAAAAAAAAAAAAACTGGCCCTGCACTTATGAAATGTATTTGGAATGTCACAAGGAGAACTAATACAATATTAGAACCAAAGAAGGGCTAATAAAGTATATCTTATTTGAAGTAACCACATTCAAAATAATTAATAAGAGTAAATATGTATTTTGGCAAGGTACACCACAACATCCCAGACAGGGGGAAATTCAAGTCTCTATGCAGAAGAACACTCCAGATCTATTTACACAGAAACCCTGGGCGATCCTCCTCACAGACTGCCTGGCTGCCCTCATGTCCTCAGTATTCTGTGCAGTGAAAAAATAACTATCAAGGGTAACAGGAATACGATTTAACCTACTTTTCCCTAGACTCCTGGAAAGTCTCTAACTCTGATTTTTGTGTTTATTTAGCTATTATATCTTTGGGACACATTTCCTCACTTTCTTTGTACCCTGTACAACACATGGTAAGGTCATTTGCAGTAATTCCTAAACTCCCCTGGTCATTTGACCTAAAGATGTCCTATTACTGCTCAGCTAATCCTCAAAACATCCTTCTAAGGTAGATCATGTACAGTCATCTCTATGTGGGAAGAATTCTTAGGGAAGGAGGTACACAGCCTAGAAAGGCCAAAGACTCAACATTAATTCAGACCCTTTCCAGCCCAAAGGAAGCCATACTAAACCCAGTGTTTCTCCCTAACGCTCAAGTTTCACAAACCTATCTTTCAAGAGCTGGAAGTCCCCCAGCAAAAGCTTTTAAGGCAGACAACCACTTCTTTTCAAAATTGCAGACCAAAATGTCTACCTTGTGGTACCTTCTTGGTAATGTCTCCTTAATGATGCAAAAATTTTAAAAGCTAAGTAAAACCTCCCAAAGGTGCCCAAGGCCTTGGTGAGCAGGGACACCCGTAAAGTCTGTAGTGCCTGCTGAGTGACTTATGAGAGATCCCAGGCCGTCCCGCTTCTCTTAACCACAAAACATGTCTGACCTGCTCGGGCCATTAGATGCACTTAGAACCCAACGAGGGACACTCCTCCACCAGGAAATCCTACCGAACACACCAGCAGGAAGTCAATATTTAAGATTCTGGGGGCGTCGCCGAGAACTAAGTGCTGGCGACTGGAGAGCCCAGGAGCTACAGATCGCCCCGGAACTTCCAACTCCGGCGTCTGTCCCTCGGCCGTGGCGGCGGCCAGAGCCAGTGTCGGTGCCCAAAGCTTGCAACGAGGCGTCCGACAGCAGTGCACACGTCTCATGCCTCCTGAAAACTGAGGTCCCGCGCTTGGGGCCTTGGGCTCGCTGTTGGGACAGGGCCGGCCGTTAGGCACCGGACACCTGCAGCTCCTCCTCTGGGGAC